>NC_081410.1:545552584-545872227 GCF_030272615.1 Cryptomeria japonica
TAAATTCACACAAATTTGATCTTAGGTTGGAATTATGGAAAAGGGTACATCTAGGTTTTTGGGTTTGACGTATACACAAAGGGTTATAGTACAAAGGATACGATGAGTGAATCCATCATGCATTTTAATAAATACATATAATTTCTCATATGTGTCTTGGTGTAATTCACACACATAGAGGAACTCTTATGTTATTAAATTCACCACGAATGCAAGATCAATGAGTACACCTTGTGTGGGTTTATCATTGATCTTGACGTAATGTACAAAGGTCTATTAGGTGCATGAATAGGAGTATTGATGAAGGTAAAGGTAATATCAAGTTCATGTTTGGTTTGGAAAGGACAACCATCTATCATGTTAATGAATTTTGGAAGAGAGTCATCTTGAGGATTGCCATGGTTTCAATGGAAGTCTCTACAAGGTTAGTTGAATTATATGATAAAAGGTTGGTAAAGATTTGAAATTTTTGGTTTGGAGGAGGTATAAATTTATCTACTTTGTCATTGATACCAACTTCTTATATGATGTTAGATTCAATGAGGTGTTGTACTTCATGTTTAAGATGCATAAATTTCTTTGCATCATGTCTAGGAGCATGATGATATTAACAAAATACCTTTAGGTTAAAAGCAAGTAAAGGTTTTAAGGTATATACGAGATAGATAGGGGGATGTTGATTAGGTTATTATTAATAAATTATAGCATAATAGAATGGAGGGACATAAAAGGTGGGGAAAACTATGAGTATTTAGTCTAGGTGGAAATGAGGTTGCAACAGAAGGTGTTGCAACCACAACCCGATTTTGAATGTTATTAGAGAAAGGCTTAATTTTAATGTTCTTGTTTTTTATTTTTGAATGGTCAATAATTAGAAGCAGCCTCAAACTAACCAACAAGACTTGACAAAAAAGAACCCTCATATTGGCTAATCGATAATTGGTAATCACAAAGAGCTATGCACAGATGTATAAATGAAGGATATTTCATCAAAATTATCTTTTCATAAATTTGTAGCTACAAGTTACCAATTAAAAATCATTGCACGTTAACATCTGAAAAGGGATAAGAGATTTGAGATAAAAAAATCTTGATATTTTCCTATGAAGTCATTCACTTCATCTCTCACCCCTTGATTGCAATGAACTAATTCAACTAATAATTGTATGCTAGAAAAGTGGTATCAACCTGTAGGAGGAGAAAACAATTCAAACACACACATGAAACATTGCATTAGAGGTTAGAAATCAATCAAAACAACAAGATAAATGAATCTAAACTCTTTAATATCGTTCCATGTTCCTCTATCTCCAAGGATCTTCAAGATTCAAGGTGGCTCTCAGCTTGGAAGAGCACTTGATTATTTAAGATGACAACCTAAAGAACGAGATTTAAATGATTCTAAGATCTAAATGGAATGCAACCAAGATCCTAGTGATAATTTAGATATGAAACTAGATGATGATATGATGCAAGATATTGATATGAAGCTTAAACTAGTATGAAAATGATACTAAGATGAAGCTAACATGATATGGGATTAACCTAATACATCTAAGATTATAATGCTATCAAAATGATCTAACATGCTATTCTATCAAAGAGAGATAATATGCTTAACATTATGAGACTATAAGTTTGATGCACAAAGACTTCATTTTTTTGAAGAAGGAATGGGCTCTATTTATAGGGAAAATATGGCAATGGATGGTCAAGATTGGATGATCTTATCAAGGGTTAGGATTGAAAGTTAATCAATCCATGTTCATAATTCTCACCAATGAAATGGTGACAATTGTCAACAAAAGATTGCTTGAGAGGAGATGTAAGAAGCATTAAATGCTTGAGAAGACATGATGGTTACCTTAGAAGGTAAGGGTTAAGGTTAAGTTAGGGTTATCCAATGGATAAAGCTTTTACCCAAAGGATAAACTCTTATGCAAGGGTTAAAGGAAGAACCATGGTCAAAGCAATGAATGCTTGATGAGACCCTTGGGTTAGATGAAGGTTGAGTTAGGCAAAAAGTCTCTAAACATGTAAGAAGGTTGAGTTAACCATTAATGGTTTGAAGACTTTGGGGACAAATTTGTAATAGTCCTTCCAAATTTGGGGGTATTCAACAAGTTAGCTTGTTGAATGGATAAAGGCTTTAATGCTTTTTGAAGACTTTACTCCAAATTTGAGAAGTGACCTCCTCAAATTTAGGGAAAAGGGATAATGGATGGGTTTGGGCTAATTGATTAGGATTAGATGGATTCTAGAAGAATTAGGAATAGGATTTAAGATGCAAGTGGGAGATGTAGGATTTTGCAAGTGGATGGAGGGATAATAGGATTTAATTGAAATAAAATGCTTTATTTCAATTTGGTTGCAACTTGCATTTGTAGGATTTTGCAAGTGGGGGGATTTATAAATAAATTTAGATTTATTTAAATGCAAATGAGATTTTAATTAAATGTAGATTTAATTAAAATGGGAAAGGGGATAAATTGATATCTTTAATTAAATGTAAATTTAATTAAAATGGCTAGAGGGAGGGTATTTAGTTAAATGTAAATTTAATTAAATGGCTTAGATAGAAAAAGGGTATATTAATTAAATCTTAATTTAATTAATAGGAAGAATTAAGAATAATTAAATGAATAAAATTCACTTAATTCATTGTGCAATTTTTAGGTGTCTACAATAATACTTAAGGTTCAATATCAGGTTCAAAGTGCTAGAGAAATTGACTATAAATTTATAAAAATGAATGGATTGAATTATTAGGAAAATAATAGATCAAATCCAAGATTGTATTTTTCAATGAACTAGGATATAATTTTTCAATAATAACATCTTCAAATATGAAATAGTTTCATAGCACTAAAGGTTGACACATGGATATTAGGGTCTCCTTTCCCATTGTAATTCTCTAATTGAGTTGTCTAAATGTTTTTTGGTTTGGGAGGCTTTGGGATGATGTATGACAATAGACCAGAAGTGCAATATGATGGAATATTAGGTTGAGGTTGGTTTTGGTTCATGAAGGATTATATTTTGTAAGGATGTGCCATTTTGTAAAAGTTGTTTTATGAATGGATCACTAGAAAAAGTGGTAAAATGAGATGGAATAAAGCTAATTGTAGGTTGGTTTGCATTTTGGCAGGCTAACAATGTGTTGTGAAACTAATGAATGGGTGTTTCAAGAAGTAAAGGGAAGGGTGGGACAAAGTTAAATTGATTTATAGGATTTCCACATGTAATTCCAAAACTACGATGAACATTATTACAAGAATGTGCAACAATGGTGATAATAGTAGAAGTAAAAGTTGGAGATGGAGATGTCATCATGGGTATTGACACCTATGTCCTTGTTTGGTTTTCACAAGATACATTACAAATAACTTATGTTCAATTAGTTGATGATAGATAAGATTGCTACCTACTATGTGAGCTAGGCTAAAAGAATTTTCTACACCTTGAAAATCATTGATTAACAACCTCGTTAGTGTTGGAAAATTGAAGGAATTGATTATGTGTTACATTGATGTTTTGTCATTGATGGCAACACCGACTGTTTTGGTTGTTTACCGGTTTCCAATAGGTTTCGATAGAGTTGTTGGATTATGATATTGATTCAGTATGCTCTGCTATGCTTCAATTTGTGGAATTGGTTTGGATATGTCATTCATACTATTCAGATATGTATCACGATCAGTTGGTTCAGGATTTGATGGCTCGGGAGCTATCATTTGTTCTAGTAAGCCTTTTGGTCACCGATAAGGGTTTTACCGATAAAGCTTTGTTGAAGATCTTATGATGCATGTGATAAGTGGTATTGGCGCAAGTTCTAGATGGATTTCGAGATGTTGTTGGTTATCTTGTTCATGTTCCTATTGATCAGTGGTGTTGGGTTTGGGTCCAAACATAATTTTATCTTATTCAGCTAGGTTATGGATCGGTTTATGTAACGTGTTGATGGATGATCCCGATGCGTTTCTAGTTGGATCTATTGATTGTCATTGGATTATGTTGTTTTAGTCTTAGGACGATTTGGTTGATCATTAGATTAAGGATTTATGTTATGAATTTATTGTATTATCTTTTAGGTGGCCGACCTAATTGTTTAGGTCCCGGGTTGGTATAAATATGATGTAAGATCTCTTTGTAGATCATGGGAATATTCATGAGTTTTTGGGATTGTTGCCTCTACATTTGACATATCTTTTTCAAAGCAGTCTCAGTATCGAGAAAAGGTCCAATGGGTGTTTATGCATAAGAAATAACCACGTCCTCCAAGGTCATTACTAGTCAAAATACGTAAAATGGAAGAATTTTGAAAATTAGCACAAATTGGGGGAAATAACTTGATAGTTAGAATCTAAGCATCATTTTATATCATGTGGCCAACTTTCACCTGAACCCAGTTCATACTTTATCATATTTTAAACTTTCAATTTTTGGTGTGTACTACCCAAAAATGATTAAAATATCTCATCCTAGACTTCATCATGAGGTGTAAATAATTGTGTGGACCTATTTCCTTACCATTGATGCGTGTTTCAAATTTTAGGACCTAACTCCCTACCATTTGAAAGTTATGTCATTTTCTCCAGCCAAAGCAATAAATTTAAAATATTTAAATTATTTCTTAAATAATAATTTAATATTTTAAATTATTTTAATATGTTTGGTCATTTGCGATAAAAATTTGTCTAAAAACATCAGTTGCATTCTTCCTTGATTCCTCTCTATGATCAATAGTTTATAAGGTCTAAAGGATAGTTCGTTGAAGCAGAAGGTTAGAAATGCTCACTTTTTGAGCATTCTTAACCTCATTTCTTAACCTTTTGCCGAGAAGGTTAAAAATGCTCACTTTTTGAGCATTTCTAACCCATATTTCTAACCTCTCAGAATACAAAAAAAAAAGGTTAAAAATGCTCAAAAGTGAGCATTCCTAACCTCATTTCTTAACCTCGCGGGTCCCACTTTGTCAAAAAGGTTAGAAATGCTCAATTTTTGAGCATTCTTAACCTCTTATAATTGTAAAATGGAAGCACAAACATGTCGCGAATTGTGGATATGAATGCAAAAGTGTGAGAGGTGTAGTCAAGTCGCATGAATTGTTTGCACACAATGAAGGTTTGTAGAGATTTGTTTGATGAATCACACGACATCTTTTCCTTGTCAAATAAAGATAGATGAACTACATCGAATCACATTAGAGGTTGAAATTAATAAAGTTTAAATGCATATGATTGCAGAATATGGTAAGTGTAAACAAGCCATACATCACAAAGCAAATGGAGGAGTGACAATTGAAATGATTGCAGGATATGCACCACACTGTCTAAGGCACTTGTCAAAGCATAAAAGTTAGAATGGTTTGCTAGCCGGCAAATGTGACCACTTTGGTAGTCTTGTGTGCAGAATGTGAAGCATTAAAATCTTGTGAATTGTCCTATGAAATGCCTCAAAGAAATGTCACCTTGCCATGGTATGCAGGCACTACAGGATTAAATGCCTAGTTAACTCCGTTGCAATCTCCATTCTCCTCACCAATTGTGGTTATCTAACACCATGTATGATGCAGGAAGTGAACACAAGACAATGCATGCGAAGTATTTGACAAAATACCTCGTGAAATGCCATGAGATGAAGATTAAGAACAACAGGTGAATTGTTTGACAGAATCCCTCAAAGAAATGTGGTCACGTGGTATGTGATTGAAGATACTTTTGAAACTATCCAGCATCCTCCCTACCAATGATAAAATGGAAGCTTCGAACTAGGAGGGAAAGATATGCATGCAATATGGCTAGCTGTTGCACGCAACTGAAAAAGGTTTGCTAAAATACTCTTAAGTGGCAGTGGTGACTAGAGCAACCAACTGCAGTTTTAACAATTCATTGGTGGTTTTTTTTCCACAAATCAACAGGGAAGTCAAGTCAAGGTTTAAGTAAAGCTATGAACACTCAACAAAATGTAGAGAATAAAAGAATTGTGTAAGGCATTGTAGTTACAGTTGCTCTGGTGGATGATGTTGCAAATCTTGGAAGTTCACACAAGACAAATAAACTGTATGACATAATGCTCCAAAAAGATGTAGTGGTAGGTGTAAACCCAAATTCCACGATTGGTGAATGGCGATTTGTTAAAGCATGGTTATAATCATAGCCATTCTGGTACTCATGAATGTAGAATGAAATGCATAGTTTGGGCTAGTATATAATCTATAGAGTTCAGAGGAGGGAGGTCGTGACTACTCATATACATGATTACAGAGAATTTTGAATCAAGGTTATAGACATTCATCAGAGTATAGGGATGAAATTATTTATCCTGATGTCATTATTGCAGTTGTTTTAGAAGATTTGTATGTCGTTCAGGACAAAGAATGGAGTATATAAATTGTTTTGGCAAAGTTGCAGATATTCATTAAAATAGAACTGTGAGGGTATTATTTTTATTTGACATAATGAAATACAAGTTCCATAGCCTCGATTATACTCCCATTCTCAAATGTTCACTTTCAGATATTGGGGATACCAAGTTGGGAAATGTAAGTCTTGCAGACTTCTGGAAAATAATGGAAAGGGAAGATAAAACTTTGACAACTCAGAGATTATTAGATAGTGGATTAGCTCACGCAGCAGGATATCCCACATCAGTGCAATGTCCAGAATTAGTTCTAGAATGCATGAAATCATTTAATCCAGATACAAAAGAAATTAGGACAACAAAAGGTAACGTGGTCGCCAAACTTGATCCAGTTTCCATTGCTATAAATTTCAGGTTACCTTTCAGAGATCAGTTCACAAAGGTAAATAGGGAATATGCAGAAAGTTATTTTCTCAATAATGAAACCTAGTGTTTGAATAACATAGCCAGAAAATGGTTAGAAAAACCAAGGAAAGGAAAAACACAGTTTCCTAAAATAATTCACAGGTCTCTACTGATGGAAGATATCTCTAATATGGTTATTTTCTTGAATCGGGTCACAGGAAATGAAGACTCAAATGACTTGGAAGGATGGATGTTCCTATTCATTAATATCATATGTGAGGGCATACAATTTATTAATTTGGCCAAGATTATTAGTGATAATCTTTGCGATTAGTTACTCAAACTAAAGGACAATCATAACTTCTACATGACATCGTATCTCTTCTATGCCATTGTTGGGATGAAGAAATGACCAGGATTGAATGCTGAAGGCATTTATGATGATACGACCTAGATTTACAATTATCATCCACAATTGCAGTTGGAGGAAAGTTATCATCACTTCAGGAGGATTAATGATGCAATCACTATGTTGATAGTAAGAGAACTGTAGGGAAATATTAGACTCAGAATATCTTCAGAAGAAGCAACATTGATTCAGAAATATGGTAGTTACTTTAAACAGTTTCTGAAGTTTACATACATTTAGATAGGGGGTTATGATGGCTTCCCTCTCATGTTGCCAAGGTTTGTTGAAGATAAGTTGATCCTTATTGAGGTATGCCGATAGATTGCACAAGTCAACAAAATTTGTCGGAATAAAAGAAAGGGTATCATTTCTTTTCCCATTGGACTTGGTTATTATAGCTGTGAGAGCCATTCAAATGCTCAAAGTATCAAGAGGTCTATAGCAAAGATTCACCTGTATCCTTATGAAATGAGATTTCCTTTTGATAGCAAAGGATATGCTACAGGAGAGTTAGAGCTCGGTGTCAGATTTGAACACTTTCCTGATATGGAAGATTTTTGGCAAGACTGCGAAGATGATTTTGAAGTGTGGAAAAGAGATTGGATGAGATTTTATATCAAATAGATAATTGACTATAGAATCGAAATAAATATGAATGGCATTGAGGATGATGAATCTGATTTGATTGATGGTTTTTACTTTGAAAGGATTCAACTTCTTCCACTTCCACCCATCAATTGGTCAATTTTAGAAATAAGGAGTATTCAAGAAAGATCAGCTAATGTGGTTCGAAGGACTCTGGAATGGGTTAAAAGTAAGAGGATTGAGTTTACGGTAACTAGACCTTCAAATAAAGCTAATTCCTCAAAGGATAGAAATGGGGCACATGGAAGTTCTTCTATTCTAGCTAATTCACAAAGATCTAATCTAGGGATGGGTCCACACCAAAATATTTCCAAAGGAGGCGATGATGGAGAAGATCCAGAAAAAGGGAAGGATCTTGCCAAGGCATGTGAAATTAGTACTATCATTAAGAAAAAGAGATCGAAGATAAAAGGAAAAATAGTGAATCTTGTTCAAGAACTTGAAGATGAGTTGGAAAGTGTTTCACCTCAACATCCTCCCAATATTGAAAGTCAACAAATTCTTTCCGCCTCACCATCTATCATTATTTCATCTCCTCAATATGGCGATTTTGTTATTCATGAAGAGGCTACAATGAATGATGCTGGAATCCAATGTCCATTTTTCCCAGATAATTTAACCTCTACATATGTGAGAAATCAAGAATCATTTCTATCATCTTCATCATTCTGGTTATAGCAGAGTTTGCAGAATAAGAAGAGGAATATTCAGCTGGTAACTCCTAGTTTTGATGCAGTTGCAAATGTACTTCATAGGACAGCCAAACCCAAGAAAACCAAAGTTGCATCCAGATTGGGAATTAATCCATCATCGAGAAATTTGTGTGTTGAAGTAGCTCAGCCCATTGTTGAAAAAGATGTAAGTGAAGCTAGTGAGGCAAATTTTAACATGACACGGGTGGATCTAGGTCCTACAACTCATGAGGGTGTTGTCCATAATTTTCAAATTTCAGCAGCTATTCTTGTATACAAAGCAAATAAGGATAATGAAACAAAGGATCAACTAAAGCAACAAATGCAGGTTCTTTCATCCTACTTCAAATATATTGTGGATTCTTCAGATACACAATTGGAGTCAACCTCAACTTCAGCATTAGTGCATACTAGAGAAATTATTGAGAAAAAAGTGATGGAAGAGATACACAAATGTAAGAAATAGAGCAGAATGCTAGAAAAATGGATTAATCAAATGAAGTCTGAAACACAAGATTTTATTGAGAAGGCCAAGGATATTCATATAAAATTGGATGCACAAGAACAAGAGATTGCAACAGAATTGAAGAATGCTAAAGAGCAAGAAATATCTTGGCAAGATACTTTGAAGGAATTCTAGAAGATAGAAAAAACAGATATGAATGTACTCATTGTCGAGAAGGTTTTCTCTCATAAAGAATAAAATCATTCCAATACATGGTGCAAAAGTATAAGTTGGAAATTGGAAAATATTAAGCAATGCTTAGATGAGTATCAAAAACTCTTGATAGCTTGTGAACAAACAAAGATGAAGATAATAGAAGATACAATGAATATCATTGGTGATGTGTCGATCAAAGAGAAATTTCAGCAAATGGACAGTCAATTGCTCTTAAGAAAGTTTCATGATAGAATTAATACTAAACTAGCAGATGCACAGGTGTCAGATGCAAATAGGATGAAAAGACTCAGTGTTGTTTCAGTTGCTTTAGATGCTTGTGACATGCCTTCATATTATCAGGATTTGGTTAACATTTAGGATAATCAAGCAACTGCTAAACTAAAAATGGATAATGTGATCATTCTTAGGTACAAGTTCATGGTGGACGCGCTCAAAGCATACAAGTCATTCAAGGCCAAAAGATCAGTTCAACAAAAGTAAATAATCAGCTAGCATGCTTTTCGGGATATCGAAAAGTAATGCCATGTTCACATCTTTGTATATTTTATTTTGTTATGTGATACATGGCTAGTCTTTAGTTTATTTCTAGTTTCATTATGTATGTTATGATTTTCCATAGCATAGAGTCAAGGTTAATAGGTTGAATTTTTCTGCACATAAATATGCTAGTTATTAACTCATTGTAATTTGCACAAAAATGAGTTAGTTGCTAACTTAGAATCAAGTTAGTTATGAGGTAGTTATTTTGAGAGACTATAAATATTAGAAAGGTAGATGAAAGGACTTTTTGGATTTTATGATTTTGGGACAACTAAAATTTTTGAATTGTATTATTTCATCATTTTTAAATACAAGGCAAATTAGGAGTTCTTTTATGATTGTTAAGTGTTCATTTACTTGATGTTATGTGATTATCGTGTGATATTGCAATATAAAGCTTGCAAATTACTTTCCCAGTTTCATGAAGACAATGGTCATATAACATTACAAATTTCTTTGGTATCTCAGAAATATATAAACGTTATGCAAGTTAAATGTTTTGTATCACTGTCTCCTCATGCGTAGTCTAGAGTTGATAGTGACAAGTTTAAAAGTTGATGGAATCCAAGTGGCAATCGTATGTTTGTTGTGAAGATTTCCTCTAAATCAATTCATAGTTATTATTTGTTTTCATTTGCAAGGTTAATTATTCTTAAAAATACAAATACTCCTATCATACAAGAGAGCTGCCCCTCTCAAACGCAGAGGAAGATCGTGTTCCACAAAACGATCTCTCCAACCGTTGGGAACTTTTTGTCACTCCTCCATTGGGCACATAGTAAAAGATTTTGAAGTGACAAATCTGTTTACTAACATGGATATAGGATTATTTGTATGCGAATAAGGTTGTAATAATACACATAGGTTTCGGTCAATCATAGGTGATCAAATTGGGTCAATGAAAGAGGTTTAATACCTCTGGTAATGAGCTTAACAAGAACTATATTCAGGCATAGGAGATGCTATTCTTGTAGTTCACTCTTCTTTCTGGATTGTAGTCTAGATTTATTTTATAGTTAGTGAGGCTCCTTTTGTGATGAGCAGTGTGCTCTAGGCTGTTGGCCTTCCTGCATGTGTAGGCCCCTCTTTAGTAATCACATACTTACTACAGAAGCATTATTTGACTGTGGGTAGGATTCCCACCATGGTTTTTCCCTTTACTAGGTTTTACATGTACAAATCTTGGTGTTATCTTTTGTGGATGGTGTTACTACTTATCAAATTGCCATTAGTTTTTGTATTCAAAGTCATACTATATATTCTAGTCGGTTAGCATTACCGAATCATATAGTCGGTACACATAGAGAAGTCGGTATGCACAGTCTAGTCGGTTACAGAAGAAAGTAGTCATAGAACATAGTATACACCGAGTTGTCTACCGCGTATCTTTTTGAGACTACTGAGTAGCAAAGATGACACACCGAGTTGTTATTCACCGAGTGAAACATGTTACCAGATACATTGAACCTGGACATGCATATGAAAATGTGTTACAAGATCGAGGCACATCTAACCGTTATTACATTGGAAATTGCACCAGAAGATTGTGTATGATTACAAGGACAATCTAACCAATGAAATATTTTGTTTAGTTATTCATTCGAAGAATCTTGTTTGTAAGATCAAAGCAATGAATTGGATCACCGTTTTAAGAGATCTATTTATATAGCATGAGTTAAATGCATGTATGCATGAAGGAAGACTGTTATAGAGACATAGAGGTCACCGAGAAGGTTTTCAGAGAACAGTCGAAGAACAAAGTAAACAGAAGGGTTTACCAAGTTACTATATGGGTTACCGAGGTATCCTATAAGCAAGGTAATCTTATTCCGAGCACATAGAATCTGCTATAACATTTCAGATGTAAAGTTACAGATATTTGTAATAATTTTATTATAATATTGTGAAGTTGAAAGAGAAACCTTTAACAAGGTAAAAGACTCTAACCAAGTCTATAAATTGTAAAGCCTCTAACTAGGTGCAACATTAAGAATAAATGTTGTAAAATCCTTTAGCAAGGTAGATCTAACAGATCTTGTTACTCCTAACAAGGTAAGCTATCAGAAATAGCTAAATGTAGCTCTAACCAAGCATTCTTTATTATTGCAGTAGTGAAGTTGTGGGTGCCATCCCCACTGCAGTTTTTCTCTCTAACCAAGAGTTTCTGCGTAACCAAAATATATGTGTTATGGAGGGAATCATTTTGTAGAACAGAGTAGAGCAGAGCAGAGCAAATCATTAATGACTTTATCAAGAGATTGGGAGATAATTTTAATGATATCATGGATGACTACTTCAACAAATTTCAAGAAAAGATGCACAAAAGGTACAGGATTCCACCATAGCTGGTAGAGAAATATAAGGATGATATATGTTTTGAGGTAGACACCGATTACTGTTATGTGAATGTTGTAGAACCAAGGACTCAATCTTTGCCACCAATGGGTTACGAGATTGACTATGATATCACACAACATCAAATTGATGCATATCTTTCATTGCCAAGGCATGCTACTGAACTGAGATATGGAACTTATGAAGAAGTAAAGGAAAAGGTAAAAATGAGCATTGTAGTACCTAAAGCTACAAGAAAGGCTACAAAGATGATTAAGGTATTATCTGAGAAATTCGGAGAAGAATCCTCCTCCACACCTATCAAAGGCACTCTTACCATCACCAAAGAGGAATTAGAAGCTCAAGAGGCAGCAATAACATTGAGTACCGAGTTGCCTAAGGGTAAAGTGTTAAAAAGAAAGAAACTGGACACTTCAAAGGCCCTACCGACTCCACCAACAAAGAGACCTAACACTAGAGCATCAAGTGCATCATCGAGTAAGAAACAAAAGAGTGTTACTATTCCCAAGGTAACCAAGACCTACAAGAAATCTACTCGGAGACTGATTTTGGCAAAAGAGTCTAGTGATACAGAATCTGATGATGCAAACAAATTTCAGATTGTAAAGAGCAAAAAGGTAAATATTCATAGTGTTGAAAATTTTTGTGCCAATCTTAAAGAATATGGTGGATTTGTTGGATTTAGATATGTCAAGTATGAGACTAGTAATGATGAGAAGTGACAAATTGAAGAAGCTGTCATTTGTACACTTCTAAAGTTTCAGCTAGCTCCATTAGAACTAGTAAAGTCACTTCCGAGTCAATTGTACTTACATATTGATAATAGGTGGAAATATGCAATGGACTCAGAGAAACAAATTAGAGAAAGAAGTCTAGTCCATCTATTTCCTGATATGTTTGTAGTAGAAATTAAAGAACATTTGACAACCTACAATTCTAAATTTCTTGTCAAACAAAGAGCCTTGAAATTGATGAATGGGCTATACATTGATGTAGAAAATGAGACAAAGGCCAAATGGCAGGAAATCTTCAAAATAAAGGATGTCGGTGAACAATCTCAAGTTGAAATTGTTGATGTCACCGAGCAAGATCTTGATGTCACTGAGCAAGATCTTGATCATCGAGCAAGATCCTGACACTACCGAGCAAGACCTGGCTGACACTATTCAAATTGATGAAGATGTCATGGATGCAGAAGCACCGGAGCAAGAAATGATAGAAGGCACTACCTATGCAAAACTTGTATCTAGTGAATCCGTTTTAGAACAAGTTCAACCTTATCTGCTAGTCAAGCCACCTATCTCTACCGAAGCACCTAAGGATACAACACAAGGCACACAAGGCACCGAAGGTCACCAGTCTGAAGCAGCAGAAGGTACAACTCAAGAAAAGACCTCTCAAGCACTGAAAATGTTACAGCTGAGACCCCTAGTACCGAGACACCCAAGGATACCACAATGGCTACAGGAACAGACCAAAGTGTTGCATCTACTGAGCAACCTATCGAGGGTCAGCAAGCCTCACAAGCAATTGTCTTAGTACAACCGACCAAAGGTAAAGAGAAGAAGGTGAAAAAGCATAGTTTTAAAGTTGATTTAACTAAATCGATAGTGTTGCCCAATGTGGATATTTCAAAATTAAAGGGGCAAGCACTTATTGATTTTGGTGAACTATGCAAAGAAAAGGCCGAACAAGAAAAATAGATGGCCATTCAAAAGAAGAATAAAGTACTACAGAAGGTGAAAACACTGCTAACAGAAATGCTACCATCAGCTACAGTGTCAATCGATGCCGCCATCCACATTCAACTGGATGAACTCCTCAACCAAATAGAAACATTAGGAGTTGATGCATCTGAGTACTTGAGCAAGCTAAAAGATAAAGAGCTTACTGCAAAAATGATAGAAGAGGTACAAGAAGCTCTAGCTATAGGAAAAGTCAAGCTTGTCAAATTCATTGCTGAGTTGTCCCCTCAACTCAAGCATATTCTTTATTTATTTCAGAAACTTTGTACATTTTCCTTATTCATTAAAGATATCAAGAATAAAACTGATGCAATTGAGAAAGAGATCCCGATCTCTCAACTAAGTTGACCACAGAGCCCAATTCTGTTCAGAATTTTTACACCAAGCTTCAACAGCTCATGGCTCAACAGTTAGAACTTAGAAATGAAGAGCATAAGATCGGGATGGATATAATGACCCTCCAGATATTATTTCTTCCTCATCTCTCATCAGTTCAAGAATAGATTAACTGAGCTACACGCCTATCTACTACACAAGAGGGAAGCACTCTTGATGTCTTAATATCACTATTGGCTGATATTCAAGCACAAAATTCTTTAATGGAAAGTGTAAAGGATGCACTCTCTGTCGCACTCACCGATGCCCAAAAGAAGTATAAATCTCTTTTTGATCAGTTACTACCCCCAGATGGAAATTAAGTTTTTGATGTTTGTCAAAAAGGGGAGTAATACTACATAAGGGGAGTAATTACTACATAAGGGGAGTAATATACTATATTTAGGGAGCGATATAGTTTTGAATATTGTATACAGGGGAGTATACCGAGTAGAGTATGGAGAATATCCAAGGATAGTAAACAAGCACAAAACTGAGCATGCAAAATTAGAGTTATGTACAGTATAATGATGAGGGGAGTATATCTGAATATACTATTTCATTGCCTATTGTATATATTGTCAAGTGTAGTCATTTTGCAAAGTATATAGATTTTTGTTATGACTTTGAAAGTAATTTTTGTCAAACATCTCAACTAATGTCAAAAGGGGAGATTGTTACTACTTATCAAATTGCCATTAGTTTTTGTATTCAAAGTCATACTATGTATTCTATTCGGTTAGCATTACCGAATCATATAGTTGGTACACATAGAGAAGTCGTTATGCACAGTCTAGTCGGTTACAGAAGAAAGCAGTCACAGAACACAGTATACACCGAGCTGTCTACTGAGTATCTTTTTGAGACTACCAAGCAACAAAGATGACACACCGAGTTGTTATTCACTGAGTGAAATGTGTTACTAGATACATTGAACCTAAACATGCATATGAAAACGTGTTACAAGATCGAGGCACATCTAACCGTTATTACATTAGAAATTGCACCAGAAGATTGTGTATGATTACAAGGACAATCTAACCAATGAAATATTTTGTTTAGTTATTCATTCGAAGAATCTTGTTTGTAAGATCGAAGCAATGAATTGGATCACTGTTTTAAGAGATCTATTTATACAGCATGAGTTAAGTGCATGTATGCATGAAGGAAGACTATTACCGAGACACAGAGGTCACCGAGAAGGTTTTCAGAGAATAGTCAAAGAACAAAGTAAACAGAAGGGTTTACCGAGTTACTATATGGGTTACCAAGGTATGCTATAAGCAAGGTAATCTTATTCTGAGCACATAGAATCTGCTATAACATTTCAGATGTAAAGTTACAGATATTTGTAATAATTTTATTGTAATATTGTGAAGTTGAAAGAGAAACCTTTAACAAGGTAAAAGACTCTAACCAAGTCTATAAATTGTAAAGCCTCTAACCAGGTGCAACATTCAGAATAAATGTTGTAAAATCCTTTAGCAAGGTAGATCTAACAGATCTTGTTACTCCTAATAGGGTAAGCTATCAGAAATAGCTAAATGTAGCTCTAACCGAGCATTCTTTATTATTACAGTAGTGAAGTTGTGGGTGCCATCCCCACCACAATTTTTCTCTCTAACCAAGAGTTTCTGCGTAACCAAAATATATGTGTTATGGAGTGAATCATGTATGATTGTTATCTATTTGTTTTAACTTTATTTTATGTTATTGCACTATTTTGTTTATGCATAACAGTAAATTTATTATTCAAGAAAATTTTTGGAGTATTGATTCACCCCTCCCCTCTCAGTACATTAGCTTTCCATATTGGGCCTAACAGATGGTTGGTAAATGTTTCGTGGTTTATATTTGTGCTGAACTGTTATATTTGTTATTCCGATAATAAGGTTTTAATGCTTAAATTTCTATAATCTATTAACAACTGATTCACCCCCCCCTCTTAGTTGTTCATCGATTATCTGAGATGTCTAACAGTTAGATTATCTAAAAGAGGTGTAACTTCCTCAGTTGAGGGTTATGAGCTCTAGAAATTCTAAAACCTAGCCAATTCCTTGTCTAGAGTTTGAATTTGAGATTCAAGAACCTAAAAAACAAGATGTTCCATCTCAAGAGATCCATGAGGTGATTGTAACTTAGAGCTCATGAAAAAGGTAGGGTAACATCAAATAAATATTGTGTTCTTGAAGTACCTAAAGCAAAGGTGTTATGAATTTAGGATCAAAACCACAATTATTGAAAGAATGGAATGCCATTATTTGATAGCTTATTCTAGCGTGAATTTCATATTTAGAACACTAGGTCATGATACTCATAAGAAAGTATAAATTTTAGAACATGTGTATGCTCCTAAGAGGCAATAGAATGGAATAAATTGATGACAAGAGGAATATGTAGATGAGAAACAAGGAGAAAAGGTATAAATTTTTTATTTTATAAACTATTCATGATGTGTTTACAAATGAGAATGATTGCAAGTGCAAGATAAGTCAAGTTCACTATAATGATAAGTGTGAAAAGTGATCCTAGACTAACATGTGTATTAAGCTATAGTCATTACCTTTTCACATGCAACACCATTAGAAAAGGCATGAATGGGTTTGAATATAATGCTCAAGGAAAATCCAAGCACTCTTGGATCTACACCTCATCTATTATGCATTGGTATTTGTGATTAGGGATTGATTGAATTTGTATAATGAACTAGGATAAAGAAGGCAATTTTGAACAAGATTATTAAAAATGCATAAAAATTAAAATATAAGTGTAGAAGAGAGAGACAAATTTGGAAGTGATGTACATAGAGGAAACTATGAAGTCAACCTTGGGTTGATTGGGTAGGATAAATTTGTTAGGTGATAGAGTCCAGAAGTAGGTTTTTTGCGGAAGCTAGTGCCGGGAATCAAATCAAGAGTTTCATGGGTTGTTATCCTAAAAAAATGGAGAAAAACTAGGAGAAAAATAGTGATGGGTACTAATGTCCTAGGGTTTTGGTCTCTGCAAAGTCAAATACTATTTGTTACCATCTTTTGTGTCTATTAGTGTTACTATCATGAATTGAATTCTTTATATTTGCACCTATACACATAAAAGAGAGGAAAATGTTGTTCTATCTATGGGATTGCCTTAGTCAAACCTTGTATTGGTGTCACAACCTCCACAACAACAATGTTGAATGATAACAATCACATGCTCCCTCAAGAGCAGAGACAAAACAAATAACATAATCTGGATTGATTTTCTAAGGCATAAAAACCTTGTTTGGATATCATGTAAGTTGATGTAGAATTTCTCTTATAAATTAATACAAAACATTAGTGAAACATGATAAAAATAACAACGAATGATGCTTGATAAAATATCTCAATTTACTTGATGAAAATATTTAGATTTCTTTACTTGGTAGGCCTTGATTGCCTGAATTGCTAGATTGGTCATTTAGGCATTAGAATTGAATGTCTAGCATAAAGAGATTTTCAAATTAGAAATGGAGTCACATTCATATGCATCTCACACCTTTTTCTAAATAAATTTTTGGGAGAGGTCGACAATAAGGTTACAACCACTAAGGGCTCAAAGTTGACATTTAAATATTTGAATTTGGAGCCAAATTGGGAGGAGAGTATCTTTAGGCAATGATGTCCATCCCTTTTCAACCAAACAAAGGGCTAGGAACTAGGGGTTGTGACCTATATTGAAAATCCAAACCTTGGACGAGATCATTCACACAAGTTTAGGCACAACTACCAAAATAGGTGCTGACCATAGCATGAAATTGTAAAGGGTATATAATTTATAATGTTACACATATTCTGATGAATAATGATGAACAGTAAATACCCAACAGGTACTGAGAGGGGGGTGAATCAGTACACACAAAAACTTCTTCAACAACTTAAACTGCAAAGACTACACTAATTGGTAAACAATATCACCGATCTAAATCAAGGCACTATCGGTGACACAGTATGATTGTAAAAGACATAAACCGGTAACATCTAGATCATCTCAAAACCTAATATCTTATCTCAACTTCATCCATATGCTTAAGAAAGTAATACATTAGAAATACAATGACCATTGGATCAACTTGCATTACCGCTTAACAAAAAAACACTAAAACATCACATGAAAAAGCATCACACAACACATTGATTTTTCACGTGGAAACCCAACTGGGAAAAACCACGGTGGGGATGAATACCCACAAGTTGTTCTTGAACTCTTCTGAAGTCTGCTTTGTTAGGAGACTAGTCCGGTTAAAGACTTTACAACAGGTTCTGCTAGGAACTGATCCTGCTAGGGATCACCCTATTAAGGGATGGCTAAATACCTAGTTAAAGGTTAAAACCTTGTTAAAGGTTACCTTGTAAGAGGATTTGAAGAACTCAATGATTTTGAGTCACCCAGTTAAAGGATTTACAAAAATCTCGTTAAAGCTACCGAGTAAAGGGATTTTACAATTGCTGAAATGGTTAGAAGTCAATAGGTAATACACTGATCTGATAACAACACTTAATGCCAAGGCAGATCCACTTCAGTTCCTTTACATCTACAATCACACTCTGTATATCTCTACTCACTCCTTCGGTTTGGCAAGAATCACTTCACATATATTCATTTGCCAACAACTTCAAATGAAAATCATCATTGACCTTATAGACAACAATTAGGTCGGTGGCAAAAACCTAAAACCCTAAGCATCTAGGTTAACAATACAGTCAGTCAAATCCTGGCCGTTTAAACACATTACATAAGGTAAAACAATCTTGAACAAATCTCAAGACGTTCTCCATCGTTCATCTTCACCACTTCTGGAAGCTGATAACCCATCACGCACTTTCCACCATTTACTAAGATTTTACACATTCCCAAGGTAGATAGAATCAATCTTCTTCATGCAAGATCCTTAAGGAAATTCTTCACATGCACAAGGATGACATGGCAACATGATCTGATCTTCATTTCAATGCTAACTCATCACAGGACGTCGTCGGTTGAATCACATAGACTTGGAATGTATGCATATGTATGTATGTATGTATGTATACATATATATATATATATATATATATATATATATGTATGTATGTATACATATATCTATATATATATATGTATGTATATATATGTATATATATGTATATGTATACATACATACATACATATACATAACACATACATATACATATACATATACATATACATATACATATACATATACATATACATATACATACATGCATACATATATATACCCAATATTATATATATAATTAAAAATTCAATTTTGAATATTATATATATGTTTGTGTGTGTATGTACATATGTATATAAATATTCTCTTATTTATTTATAAAAATATGCCATTTCAAATGAAAAGATATTTTCTCTCTCACAATAATTCAATAAGGAAAAGCCTACTTTATTAGGTAAAAGACAACACACATGATTAAAGTAATATTTAGTAAAAATAACATATATTAGATAGATATTATGCAAAAAAAAAAAGTTTAAACAACATTTTTTGCAATGTATTTCAATAGGAAAGAAAGAACTAAACATTATTTATTAATGTGAGCGAAATTTCTCAGATTTATTATGGTCTCAACTTTTCTTTCAAATCTATTACTCTCTACGGTGATTCTCTCCCTCTAATCTCAAGGGGGGACAATCGAAACAATTAGATAGTTAGTTTGTCAATATATAAATATACACCTAAATATATCAATAGAACATAATGCATAACATTCCTTTACATTGCAATGCAATTCAAATTTATATGAATGTCTAGTAAACCAATATCAAATTGACATAGAATTGTTTCATCATTATAATCAAGTGGTTCATATTTCATTTTTTTGGCATCATAATCAAAATGGACCTACAAATATAACATAGTCTAGAGGGCTCAAAAACAACTTGGTCATTGAAACAAGTGGCTACAATATTTGAGAAACAAAAATTATTATTTGAAAGGCTATATAAACAATGAAAAAAAAGCTTATTTATATATACTTTAATATTTTCATAATTGAAATAACATAAATAAATTATCAAAAAAATTGTCACATTAACAAGATTATAGTGGCCAATATTGTTTAATTTTTCTCATAGGTCTACACCAAAATGTGACATATGATATGCATTATTCAAGCCAAGTGGAAATGATGAGATACCTCTAAAGCTCAAGTTATCTTGAAGACTATTCCAAAAGTTAGTGATTCATTTATAGGACCAAAGAAACCAACATAAACATGATTCAAGTGTAGTTTATTATGAAAATAGCATAATACTTAGAGACATGAGTTCAAGACATTCCAATAAAGGATTGCATCGAAAGCTATAGTATCATTTATGATAGAAGAAACTTCCAAGTGTACAAGAGTAATCTTAAAACATCCCAAGTCCCAAGTGTACAAGAGTAATCTTACATGAACAAAAAAATTTATTTATATATTTTCGTTTCTAGGTTTTGTTGATTGTCACAACTATTTTGTTCATTCTATAATTACATTTTTATTATTTCATTTTTCATTCATATCATAATGCACAATCTAGTAGATATAAATTCTATAGTTCATCATAAAGCCTTCAAATTATAACAAAAGAATCTTAAAAGAGATCTTAATATGTCCATATGTTTTATCAAAAGTATTTTATATATTAAAAATGTGGTGTGACTTGTTACTCCTATTTAAGACAAGTCTATTCAAGAGAGTCACACCTCACATATTTGAACTACATGACAATTGATAATATTTCTTAAGGAATTATGAGTACCAAGGAGGTTTGTGTGGTTAAGGCTTCATTGTGTTCCAAAGCTTTCATATTGTTCTACTTATGCTAAGAGTGGTTATTTACATGTTTCACATCAAATCATATAGTTCCAAAGCTAAATTGTTGGACAATTTTTTAAAATTGGATCCATGGTTCTTATCTCATGTGCATAGGGAAACACACTATATTATTGGTTGGCACAATGATACTACATAAAGACTATTGATGCAAATATTAACATTCACAATAGGGGAATAACTTAGTAGCAATTGAAACTAAAAAAGATCCATATTTAGAAAACACTAGATAGAATATTTTCTTAGAAGTTTGGTGTTTGAAAAGCTTTTCTTGTCCATGATTTTAATAGAAGAATGAAGTATTTTTTTTTGTTTTTAGGCCATAGCATTAGGTCATAGTAATATATTTCTAGTCCACGACTCAATAAATTGTTATCTTATAAATTTCTTAAGTGAAATAATTTATAGTGTGAGTATTCAAATTCTATTTTATTATTCTAGTGAGTGATCTATGTCAATTTACATAGTTGAATAATCCTTGGATTTTCCATCCACATCTACATCAATTTATGAAAACATGGTCATATGAGTTGGTTATCCTTTGAGTAGCATTAGTGGGCAATATAATTATTTAATCAATCAAACTAATAGATACATTAAAATAATTTAGGATCAACTACAACAAAATTATTCCATACTGTCAACAAGCCAATAAGACAAAAAATCTTTCAATCAGATTGACAATTTACTTGATAAATATTTATGTTGTAGGGACAATAATATAAATAATAAGGCAATGCAATAAAACGAGAATAGCACACAACATGAAAATGAATTACCAAATACTTTTTATTTTAACTAGTTTATGAAATAAAATTAGTGAATGTCTGTAGAATTTTATTTCGATTTTTTATAATGATATTAAATATAAGGATTAAAAATCTCAACCCTTAGATAAAATTGATGAAACTATTAATAATAAAGACGAAGATGATAAAAGACCAATCTTTATAAGCATTATGTATTCATTGACAATATTATGTTTCTCGATTTGTTTTTGTATGAAATTTCTTAACATCAATGTTTTGGGGTCACACTACGTGAATCATCATCAAGATGAAAGAGAGCTCAGGAGTTGAAAACTCCATATACAATCAAATCCCGAAACATAATACTAATAATTACATAAATTGTGGAAATCCATTGACATTAATTTTGTAGATAAAAAGATGTCTATAAAGAATGCAATCAGATATACCAAAAATATAGATATAAATCTACATGACATGACCACAATTTAAAAAAGTATGAAATTTTTTAATTTTAGTTAGGAGACCAAGTTATATTTCATGAAACAAGATAAACTGAAGCTTTAATGGGTAGGCCCCCCACATGATTGATGAAAATTTGTCTTCAAGAGGCATACAATTGATATCATCTCTTTATCCAAGAGTCCAATTAATATTATACCCATAAAAGCATATCCACACAATGCCTCCATTATCAGAAAATGACAACACCCATTCTTAGGATGTATGCCTTACATCTTTCCTTCTTGTCGACAACTCTTTATCTACATACAAATATGACGATAATCTCTGGTAAAAGTTAGTTTGTGTGGAGCCAATTATTGGGATCATCTGTGAATGGCTTGGTTGTCACAACTCATATTGTCCAATACAGAAGAATATGTGTGCTAAATATAGATAACTTACTTTGATAGGCCACCCAAAATATGGGAGGCGTGGAGCTTTAAGGATCAATCATATAATATAGTGGAAGAAGCTACAAGCAATGCAATAATAATTATAGTACAGGCCAAACCTACATTCCTTATTGCTTCTTTTTCATCTTTAATATAGTTCAGGTTCTATTCTTTTTGTGTACGTACACTATTTTGCATGGTGACTTTTTTCTGTTTTTGACGTCATGCAACTGATTGCTTTATTTTCAGTTTTGTCAAATTTGTAATATGATCTTATGTTGCCTACTATTTTTTAAGAGTTTGGATGTATGTTTTAATAAATTTGTTTGTCGTTGTTATCGAAGAGATTTGGTTTATTTCTTGATTAAAGGATTAGATTGTGTATTAGTTTTTGAATCAATATTTTGGATCACGTTTCGTGATCTATCGTTAGGATACTAGAGAGTTTTAAAGAGACGTAAAATGTTAAGTTGCAGACAAGACCTGAATTAAAAAGAGAAGAAGAGATGAGATGTGACATGGGATCTAACGAAGAGGGGTGTTGATTGATAAAGTCAGTTAGTGAATTAGAGTACTGTATTTTATTTCTTTTGAAATTTTGACAGTTTCTTCTAGTATTCATATTCTGGATTATCAATTAGTGAATAAGAGTATTGTATTTTTTTTTTTCTTTTAAAATTTTGACAATATAATTTAATATTCATATTTTGAAAAGAAGCCTACTTGATTGAGCAACCATATTCCTCCTCAACCACAATCAATTATCTAGAGCACCCCATTTTGACAACAAGGTTCTCTTCGATCTATTTTTCATTTGATTTCAGTTTATTGTTTTAAAAGATCAAACATATGACTCTTTTTATTTTTCTAAACCACAAAACTTATATACCTTTTTAACCATATTATATATATATGTTTGAAATGACATTGAAAAATAGTATTATCATTATTATTATTATAATCTATTTTTTTAAGGTTAGGGACTAAATTAATATGAAAATTATTTCTACTATTAAAAAAGTAATGTGTGAAAATTACTTATAGTTATTATGAGTTCTCATTAGATCTATTGTAGATGACAAATTTTGATTTATCAAATATTGATTTATGTTACTATATGCACACATCTTATTCAAATATTAATTCAAGGAAAATTTCAACTATATTAACTACCATATTTGGTTGAAATGATATTGACAACGTACTACTCCTTTGAGCTCGACTAAAAAAGGGAAATTCAAGAATTCTACACCCCCAACCAAGAAAACCAAGAAAAACTAGGCCCATCCTCGGATTGAAGAAATTGACAATAACAATGAGACGACCCAACCAGCAGGGAGGAAGAGAAGAGCACATGTAAATTTCCAACCCTAGGAGGTCCAATAGGTTGGTGAACAAGACTACAGAAAAAAAGAAAAGATAATATGAGAAGGGATGAACTTGAGGAAGACACAAAGACAAAGGAGGAGTTTGAAGATTCTAAGGAGGAGAACAACTTGGAGAAAATGACCGCTAGCCACTTAGATAACACTAAGTTGGTGCCTATGGACCTCATGGAGAACACCCACCTGTTTGATGATACCCTCCCGACTAATGGAGCCCACCTTGAAGGGGAGACTCATCACCACATTAAACATGGTGCCACAACTACTGACCTTGCTACTCTGAAGGTGAAAGTTATTGACCTTGAAAAGAAGATGGTGCACCTCTCTAGGTTCAACTCAAAGGTGATGCACAATTTTGTCACTACTTTGTGCCTGTTGTAGAAGAAGATGCTCGAAATGGAGGCTAAAGATGAAGGAAGCTATAAGTATTTGTTTAAATTCCTCACTGAGGATTGGGGTGGCCTATTTGCATAGCCACTTTTCTACTATTTTTTGGTTATTTAATCATCTTAGTTTCATTTACTCTAAAGACTTTCTACTGCTCATTGTATTACTAAACTACTTTTGATAGTATAGTCTAGACAATTAATGTGTTCGTAATGTGCTTTTAATGGCTTGTTAAAGTTGCCTACAGGTTGTTTGTCTACAAGATCCACACCCTAGTTTTGATGCTTATTAATATAAAAAGCAATCATCATAGTTTAATGGGATTGATAAAATTCATGTCATTTGAATGATTTTAAACAAATGAAAGAGAAAAAAGTAGCAATATATATTTTTTTTTAAAAAGAAAAAATAAAAAATTAATGTCAATATATTATATTGTTGAAATCGTGTACCTAGTAAATCTAGAAAAACATTAATTATTAGGACAAGTGATGAGTTCTTTTGTAACTTTGGAATCAAGATTGCAATTTTTTTTATCAAAGTAAAGATAGAGAGGAATAATTATTGTTATGCTTCTAACATTTTATCTTCCTAGGTGTACTAAAGTTAAGTATTGGTGAAATGCTTACATTTAATATCTTCATTTATGCTTTTTAAAAAATTACTCTCAAATGATAATTGCTGAGTCATAGTGAGAACTGAGCCCTAATAAGGTCTCTCGACTTCTTGGCCTACTTGCATATGTCATCTTGCATTTCTTTGTGGGAACCTTTTAGTTTTTCTATGCATTTATTGTAGGCCCTTTGTATTGGTCAAGCATGAAGGCCTTTTCCATTTCCCTTTTATATGGCCACAAATTTTTATTCCTCCATAGCTACTATTGGTGGAGTTGAAAGCTTGATGGTAAAATCCCATGGCTCACCTCCTCAAACGATCCCAAATTTTTATCCCAAAGGCGTTTCAAGAGATATACATGTCTTCTAAGCTACCTCCACATATTGTCCTTCCACTTCCCAAATTTTAAGAAGCCTACAAATTGCTTAAATTTTTTACTCTTGTTGGTTATTTTGTGGAAAGGGTCCCCATGAAAGTGTGCTACGTGACTAGGTGTCCAAATCTTGGACCCCACATGGGATTTGATTGGTTGTTGTGCAAAAACTTTCCTAGGTTTTTTTAATTTTTAATTTTATTGAATCCAATCACGCCCAAGATATTCTCACTTGATGCCATTGGCTTGTCCATTATTCTCTATTAGTTTTCAAACATTGGACCCATGACTTTTCTATTGTGGATGAAAAAATACCTTTGTGTCTTGGTTTGGGTTGGGTTCCTTAGGTTACCTGTGTTTTTTCTGGCATTTTCCATCCCAAATAGTAGCCTCAATGGGTACAATAGTTTGTGTTGAGGCTAAGGAGTTTTACTTGACCCACCCTAATCGTCAAGTCTATGTTGAGGTTGACCTCTCAAAAGAGCTCATGGAAACTGTGGATATCCAAATTGGGGAGTCTTGTTACTCCCAAAAAAATCAATATATCATCCTCCTAAATACTTGATATCAATGCAAAGCATCCCACCACAAGATTAGTGATTTACATTGGTTGTCCAATGCTCTAAACTAGTTCCACAAACTTCTATGGGCTTTCCATTTGCCTCTAAACTAGTTCCACAAACTTCTATGGGAGACTTTACATTCAAAAGAGGGGGATAAATCCACTAGATTTGTTCCTAAATGATGAAAGGATTAAATACTGAGTAGATTGATCATGTTTGGAATGTAATTGATCCTCTTTTGTAAGTTGACTAGTTGAATTAGACTAACTATAGGAAATGAAGACAAAGTATGATAAAACAATGGGCTACAAATTTGGGATTTTGTCATGCACCTGGATTTGAGAAGTTTGAGGTGATTCAGAGTTTCTTTGTGAAATATGCCAAAAGTTGTAGGGACCGTGTGTCCGGACCAGGTCACCCTCCTATCAGTCCTTCAAACTTTCCATGTGTCGAAAAGTATTTTTTCGTCTTTGCAAATAAAGCTTAATTCCAGAAGTACAACTGCACACTTGCTTCCTGCACACATAAGGAAAGGGAAATGTGTTGGGAATAGGGGTTTGCCTTTAGGTCAAGCCCCGATTTTAGAATTAACCAAGTGGTTTAAATAATGTAATTGAAATAATTGAAAGTAGAAATCGTCCTCTTTGAGGGGATGTTGAATTGCTTGAAAATGAAATGCTTATACCTCCTTGTGAAGTTTTGCTTGCCTCCACATGGAATTATGATTTCATGGATTGGAATGATGATCTCCTCTTAAATGCTTGAAATCTTGACTCTATTGCTACTCCAAAGCTTGAAGGAAGATTGAAAATGTTCAATTGATCTTGAATTCTTGAATGCTTGATCTCTTGAATGCTCAGATGCTTGATTGAATTTCATGTATTGTGTATATATCAAATGAGGGGAAATACCTCTTATATACTTGCCCGTAGGATTAATTGACTAAATTTTTGACATGAGCCGACATAGGGGGGATTTTCCCACTTCAAATTTGAGTTAGGCTAGGGGGAGGGGTCCAAGATAGGTCCCCATTAAGGGGGAATAGGATGCCATGCCTTGGTCTTGCCCTAATTTGGGGCAAGATCAAGGTCCAAGTAGGGTGCATCACTGAGTTGCATGAATGTTTTGACATGTATGAGCATAATCAGATCTCCAATCAGGCTGAGGGGTGCAAACACTAAGGTGAAGACCCAAATGCAATCAAAAAATTGCAAAGGGTGCAATTTTAGGATGTGACATTTAGCCCCCACTTTAGCAGGAGTATGAGCTTATGCAAATACTCGTGGTAAAGTAAAAGGAATTTAGATTGAAAGACTTTCACCATGTCAAAGAGGCAAGATTCACCAATCTCCCAATGGACTTTAGGATCTTATGACTTCAATGATAAGGTAAAAGGGAAGATCATGAGAGAGAAAGAGAGAACCATGAGTACAACTAGTAAGGGTCTCTTACTACGAGTCATGAAAAGAATATACTAAAAATGACAAAGCAAAGACAAATTTTGCTAAGTAACTTTAAGCATAAAGAGAGAGAATCATGAGAGGAGTGTATGCCCCCACATTAAAGAGATTGTGTATGCCCCTACGTTAAAGAGATTGTGTATGCCTTTCTAGGAGAAATTTCTTTAAGGTAGGATACATCCAAGACAAACAAGCACTTTATCAAATTAATTTATCCCCCAAGAGAGGATAAATCAAAGGATAATGAGCACAAAGCACAAAACACAAGGTGGTTTCACCTAACTTTGGAGTCAGTATTCTTTTTATGATAACTCATGTATATCATGTATATATATGTGCATAGAATCATCTTCATCCCCCAAAGAAAGGAAACCACCATGGAAGAAGGGAACACATATTTCTTTTGAGTCAACATGGAAGAGATCAAAATAGATCTCAACTCTTTGCGTCATCCTCAAGTAGACAACACTAGGGACAAAAAATAGAAGAATAGGGAAACAAATAGAATAATGTCACAAATAAGGAAGAGAGGAGAGAGAGACAGAATCTACGATGCTAATGAAGCTAATCAAGCAGATCATCCTCCCCCTGATCTTATTGATCATTATTTTGGGAAGATGGACAACATGCAAGAGGAGCCACATCAAGCACAGTAGATCGAGCTACCACAAGTTCCAAACAAAGACCATGCTCTAATGATGAGTCACTTTGTTCGTTACTAGGAGCTAGGATTAATGCTTTTGAAAATTTCGCAGATAAGTCATTGTCAACATCAACATATTCATATTCATCATCAGAAATATTAGGATCAACATTTTCATCATTAACAACATTTTCACCTATTTCTTCATCAAGATTAATAAGAATAGGAGCTCTAATCTGAATAGAACTTGAACCATCATTTGTTTTAAGCATTTTGTGTCTTGGAGAATTAGGTTGAACATCTTGTTTAGAAAATGGAATCATATCAACAATTGGTGTTTTAGGAGAATAAATAGTTTGGGAAACAACTTCATGAGCTCTAGCATGACGTCTCCATCGGTGTTCTCTTGCACAACGGTTTCATCTAGTTTTGGCTAAAGGTTGAGGAGGTTTAGGTTCATCAAGTATAGGCTTTGTCTCTTTTTTTAGGGAAGGATAAATGGTTTGAGTTATTTTAGGTTGTAAAATAAGAGAGGTCGGTCATTTCTCTCTATAAGATGAAGGAGGAGGAACCGCACCATATAAAGGAGGAATGGGAGGTGTAGGAAGGAGATCGGATCCATCATGAGGAGGAGGGATAGGTCTAGCCTTAGAAGGAATAGATTTATGTTTAGGGGGAAGATTTTTTCTGCCTTTGGGAGGAATAGTAGACTCATCCATAGGAGAAGAAATAGATTCTTCTTTAGGAAGAAGAATATCTCATTTCTTAGGAGAAAGGATACTCTTCTCTTTAGGAAAAGGAATAGGTGCCTCTTTGGGAAGAGGATTATTTCTTTCCTTAGGAGGAAGAATAATATTATCCTCAAGAAGGGGTATATGATCATTAAGAGGAATGTAAAGTGTTGGATTTTTGGGTTCACTCAAGGATAAAATCATTTTATTTTTCCAGTTTTGATATGATCTAAAGAGAGCATCCCTTCTAGGTTGAAGAGGCTGGAATCATTCGGACCAAAAATAATCAAGACAAACATATCGATGCCTCATTATAGGTTGATATATGTTATGATTAGTAGTTATGATTTAATCATTATGAGGAAATTTCAAACACTTATGAACAGTAGAAGTGATCACTTTCATGGAAGAGAGACAAGGATGCCCTAACTTAACACGGAATTGATCGGATGTAGGAATGATAGCAAATTGAACATCTGAGCATTTGGTGCCAATATCAATAGGAAGTGTTATAGAACCAATAGAAGGAAAAGATAAACCATCAAAAACTTTAGGTACCACATCAGTATCATAATCTATCACTTAATGCAATTGTAAAGTATAAAGAAATTCTTCAGGATCAATAAGCACTCTAGTAGGTATACCTTTGATTTTTGCACTTATGTATAATGGGCCATCAGGTTCTTTAATGGTCTCACTAGGATAAAATGTGATGCATAATTCCTTAGGAGGTTCTTGTTTGTCTATAAGGTTTACCACATTGTTAGATTCAAGGCCAAAATCATTGGGAGAGAAAGCAAGATGATAAGTCTCAATCACATTAGTGGAATGGGATGGTAAAGGATTAGGGAAAATCTAAAGATTTTGATTAGGAGGAGCTACGGATTTGTTTCCTTTATCATTCACACTTGCCAAAGATATGGTATTGTTATCAATCAATTCTTGAATCCTACTTCTCAATGAAAAACATTTTTTAGTATCATGACCAGGCTGGCGATGGTATTAACAAAAGGACTTAGCATCAAAGTAAGGTGACGTTGTCTTAGATGGATCAATTGGCTTGATTTGGGGAATTTTTAACACATTCCTTTGTATTAAATGAGACATAATGCTATGCAAATATTCATTCAAAGGAGTAAATTCTCTTTCTCTTTTAAATAATTTAGACAAAGGAGACACACCTGTAGCACTTACTAGTTGATTGTTGTTGTTGTCATTGAATTTTATGAATCTTTTGTTTGGTTTGAACTTCACAAAGGGTTGTTGAGCACTATCACCCTTATCACTCGGAACCATGGAAGGAGATGATTGTTCAAATTGACTCACTATCAGTTGATAATTGTGAAGTATTGCACACAACTGTGGAAAGGAAGTAAACTTAGTTAAGAGAAGTTTATCCCTAATATCTTTTTGTAAATTAACAATAAAAATCTTTTGAATATCTTGATTAGGCACAGGAAAAGAAATTTGAGAATACAAATGCTTATATCTACCAATAAAATCAGTCAATTTTTCTTTAACACCTTGTTTACAATGCATTAAATTAGTCAAAGTAACTTTAGGACCAATGCTATTGTGAAGTTGTTGAATAAAAACATTAGCCAGTTGTTGAAAAGAAGTAATAGAATAAGGAGGCAAATAACAATACCATTGCAAAGCTCTATCCCTTAATGTTATAGTAAGCAATTTTGCTAGCAATATTTGATTATGAGAAAAGTCACTACACAAAGTTTGGAATGTTTTAACATGAGCTAAGGGATCACCTTTTCCATTATAAAGTTCCAATTGAGGGACTTCTACATGTTTTGGAGGGATGACTCTAACAATGTCATTGGATAATGGGCTCGGTACATCAAATGTGGGCACATTATACCTAGATTGATTCATAGAAGCTATGTGTTGTTGTAAGGAAGACATTGTTTGGGCTAGACTATTAATTGTAGCTTCGGTAGAAGGGTTGAAATTAGACATGTTGGATTGAGAGGGAAGAGTAACATTGTTGAATGAAGGGAGAGATTGAGGATAAGGAGGTGGGACACTATGATAAGTAGGTAATGGAGAAGTTTGGGTAGCACATGGAAGACTCATAGGAGGAATGAAGGAGTTTCCCCCTTGACTAGCATTTATAGGTGGTTAGTGTGATTGGGTAACAATGGGAACACTCACGGTAGGAGGAATGAAAGAAGAGGTATTGCCCCCATGACTGACATTTATAGGTATGACATTTTGTGTAGAGGTAGCCATGATGTTTGGTGTGAAGGCAGGGACACTAGTCATAGGATTTGTTAAAGGAATGGAATGATTAACATTACTAGGAGGTTGTGTATAACCTAGGATTTCAACACAATTCACCCCTGGGAATGGAGGATTCACCAAGCTCAATTTCCACTTGGAGAGAGTTTGAATTCAAAAGAGGGGGAGGAATCCACTAGATCCAATCCTAAATGATGCAAGGACTGAATATTGAGTAGATTGATCGTGTTTGGAATGTAATTGATCCTCTTTTGTAAGTTGACCAGTTGAATTAAGACTAACTGTAGGAAATGAAGACAAAGTATGAGAAAACAACGAGCTACAGATTTAGGATTTTGTCATGCACCTGAATCTGAGAAGTTTGAGATGATTTGGAGCTGCTCTATGAAATTTGCCAAAAGTTGCAAGGATCGTGTGTCTGGACCAAGTCGCCCTCCTATCAGTCCTTCAAACTTTCCACACGTCGAAAAGGGTTTTTTCATCTCTGCAAATAAAGATTAATTCCAGAAGTGGAGCTGCACACTTGCTTCATGCACACAGAAGAAAAGGGAAATGTGTTGGGAATAGGATTTTGCCTTTAGGTCAAGCCCTGGTTTTGGAATTAACCAAGTGGTTGAATAATGTAATTGAAATGACTGAAAGTAGAAATCCTCCTCTTTGAGGGGATGTTGAATTGCTTGAAAATGAAATGCTTATACCTCCTTTTGAAGTTTTGCTTGCCTCCACATGGAATTATGATTTCATGGATTAGAATGATGATCTCCTCTTCAATGCTTGAAATCTTGACTCTATTGCTGCTCCAAAGCTTGAAGGAAGACTGAAAATGCTCAAATGTTTTTTGTTGGATTTTGCCAAGATCAAGAGGTCAATGAAATGTACAAGATAGAGACACAATATAGGACAAGAATAAACTGTATTCTCATCAATAGAAAATGATCAACAACTTACATACAATGTAGATGAGCCTGCTTATATAGGCAAGGATAGGGATATGTATGAGCACACAAATATGACATGTGGCTCAATAAGAAACAAGGGTAGGTAGGAAATAGGTGTGGGTAGGTAGGAGAAATAATATAATATTCCACATGAGGTGGATCATCCACCGAAGGTGGAATTATCACTCCACAATAAGTGGATATGATAGTGTAATAACAAGATCAACACCATAAGAGGTGGAATTTCTCCTACACACACTATCCCAATGTGACACAAAAACCCAAGTGTCTCATATCCAAACTACTATGAAATGCATTATCCTAAGTAAACTTAAGTAAGTGTAATAATATCCATGATGAATAATTATTTACACCAACACCCCCCCTTAAGTGCAACTTAGGGGAATGCACTTAAGTCTACAATGCAACTAAGCAATGCAAGATGGGTCCCGACTACGAGGCCATGTTAGGTACCCATGCACAAATGCAAATGCATGCAAACCAATGCAATGAAATCTCTCACAAAGTGGGGAAAGAGAGAAAAACCCAATGGGAAAAAACCCTCCCCCAAAAAGAGATGAAAGCTATACAAAAGAACTCTCAAAGAAGTATGTGAGGAACAAAACCCCATGTGAGGAAAAAGTCCCCCCCATATGAGAGAAGAAGAGAAGTCAAACTGTGATCCTCCCTCAATGAAGAATCTGCACCAATGATAGAAGCTCGATGTATGAAGAAACTGCTCCACGAACGTCGAACAACATTCCTCCCCTTAGGAAGAAACGAAACCAAAGGTGTATCCATGAAGTCTCCCCAATCATGAAGGGAAGATGTATGAAGAAAACTCATGATGAAAGGAATCTCTGAAAACTGCTCAAGTGTCCCCATGTCGATGCTGAAAGATACCCCTTCCAAAGGTGGTAAACTGTGCCACACTGCTGAAAAAGGCACTCCAAGATCTAGTGAAGATGAATGTAGAACAATATCCAAAGACTCATGTGTCTCCTCAAAGAATAAAGAGACCTCCTCCAACTGCTGTACATAAGTATCCACAATCATGTCAACCTTGAAAGAATGATCATGTAGAGAATGAACAAGAGGGTCAGAGTGTGCCCTCGCAACAATCAAAGAAGGATCATCTTCATCAAAGAGAAGATGTATGTCATCAATGATGTCTCCCAAATCTGCAATGTAGGATTCCACAAACAAACCTGCAATATCTGTCATGTAATCATCCCATGAATCTGAAGCTGGAAGACAATGAATATCCTGCTGCACTGAATCACATGAAGGCAAAACTATCGCACTATCTGCATCATTAGGTGCAATAGGTGATGTGATATCAATATGAGGAGATGAAATACAAGACTCAAGAACTGGGTTATATGTGAGAATCCCCATGTTCAAGTGTCCAAAGTTCTCCTCAAAATATGAACCATCACAATAAGTGTGATCATCATGTGTAGAATCATCAAATGTGAAATCATCATCATCAACAAAATCTGAAAAGGAGTATAACCGAGATGCATGATCAACCACCCTAGTCGCAATGATAGCTCTAGTCTCCATGTCTCTAATAAAAACTGAGTCAGGTGTGAACTCCACAACTCTCTTAGTTGCGCCATGTGTGATTTGATAGATAGAAAGGAGATTGTTTGTCAAGTGGGGTACACACAACACATCATTGAAGGAGTTATCCCCAATGTCAATAGATCCTTTCCCAATCACATCCATGTATGTATGATTGCCCATCAAAATTTGTGGCATGGTGCAAGGCTCAAATGTAGAGAACATAGACTGTGAAGATGCCATATGATGAGAAGCCCCTGAATCTAGAAGCCATCTCTCTGAAGTATGATTTGTTGTAGCACATAGAGCTTTTCCTTTTCTTGTTCCAAAAGAGTGAGTTTTTCCACTTGTAGAAGCCATGAATGCTTGCCCTTTTCCTTTTGAATGTGAGGAAGTGGAAATTGATGAATCATCCTTCTTGTAGACTTTAGGCAAATCAATGTTATGCTTTTTGATGATATGTGTGAGCTCATCAATCTTCTTAGTATGGCAACGATGTTCCTCATGACCAATCTTTTTACAATAAGCACAAGTAGGTCTCTCTCTCTTTGGTGAATTATCTTTCTTGGAAGAGGATGAATCTCCTTGTTGTGGAGAAGATGATGCTTTTTCTTTAGGCTTTGATTGCCATTTCTTCTTGTTTGAGTTGTCCTTTCCTTGATTTCCTTTGTTTCCTTGATTTGCTACTAATGCTTGAGACTTAGAAGAAGCCTTAAGAATGCCCATGCTTATCAACTTAGTTTGTTCCATCATCAACATTTCATTGAAAGCATCAAATGTAGGCATTTTGTAGCTTGAACCCATTGTCATCCTATGGGTTTGGAAACTAGAAACAAATGTTGCATATTCTTGTGGAAGCTTGCCTATCAAGTTGAATATCAATTGAGTATCCTTTTTATCAATGCCACAATCTTTGAGTTGTGCCCTCAACTCATTTGCCTTAGTGACATAATCTTGTATAGTATCAAAGTTCTTGGGATCTAACATGGTGAGATCACTATCAATTTGATATCCCCTAATCTCATCAACTTGACCATACAAGTCTTGAAACTTTTGCCAAGCATCCTTGATTAGAGTACATTTCTCAATATGAAAAATGAGATCCTTTGATACATACTTTCTTAAGGTACCAATTGCCATGATATTTTTAGTGAGCCAATCTAAGTGACCAACTGGATCAGCCTTAGGATCAGCTGGAGCAACAATAGTTCCATCAATGTAATGAGTGAGTCCTTTTTCCATAAGTTTACTCTATGCATCAATTTTCCAAGTAGCATAATTATGTGGAGTTAACAGAGGAAACTTAGAAGAACCCATAGCAGAAAAAAGGAAAGAACACAAGAGCACAAAAGCACAAGAGACACCCCCCAAATTCAATCAATCAAAGTACCCCCCCTAAAGTGATGATTTTGGCTCTTTATACTTAGTGCGATTACAATGAGCCACTTGCAAAACAAGGCAAAGTGGGCTTATGATGCAAATTTTACAACTTCCCAAATGAGATACAAGAGACTTCAATCAATAGTGCAATGAATCTAACTGAGATTCAAGCAAATATACAAGTACCAAAATAGCCAAAAATGGCCTAAATCTGAAAGTACAATTTCTACTTACAATGACATCAATCTGATAGCATCATGTGAAAGTAGATGAAAAAATACGCACTTTCAAAAAAAATGGCACCTAAAAAGGAGGTCGGATGACCCCAAACGAAGCCTCTGAAGTTGCAAAAACTGGGATTACTCAGGGACAGTCACCAAAAACTGCATTTTCTAAAACATCCATGCATCAAAATCAAAAAATTCTTTCACCACTGCGGAGAGCACGAAATTCTAGCCCATTTCAAAAAAAATTGCACCCAAAAAGGAGCAAAAATGAGCAAGTTATGGCCATTTGAAGTTGAACTGCAAAATCAAAAATGCAAATGAGAGGGGGTCCAAAAAATTTTCAAACCCTGCTGATGTGGCGCTGATGTCATCAAAACACTATGTTAAATTTGACGGCCGTATGACCATCGCCAAAACTTCACCTCCTTGGCTGACTGGGCATCCGTACTGTACGGACAGACTGCGTGGCGTGCTGAGTGTGTATTCCGTACTGCTGACTGTGTGTACGGTTTTCTGCGTGGCGCTGTACAGAAAATCCGACGTGTCTGTGTTTATGTCCACGGGCCAGTGGCCTCCTGCCACATGGCGGGCGTGGATTCGCCAGCCTGGTTGCTGCGTGGCGGAGAAGGCATTGTGCGGGAGGCGGAGAATCGGCGGAGCAGCAGGGACGAGGCGGCGCTGCATGGGCCGCTCGCGGGAGGCGGCCGACGGGGGAGCCGCCAGCGGGAGGACCTGTGGAGGCGCCGAGTACAAACAGCGAGAAGGACGGGAAGAAGGCGTTGCTGCCGGAGCCGTAGGGAGCCTGAGGGCGGAGGGACGGGCGCCGGAAAAGGAACTCAGCGGATGTCTGCAGACCTGCGGCGGAGGAGTCCGGTGCCCGAGCAGAGGGAGCGCAAGCCGCGGCGGAGCCAAGACGGCGCTGCGGGGGGGGGGCCGCTCGCGGGAGGCGGTGGCTGTCCGGGGAGGAGGCGCTCGGCGCGGTCTGCGAGGATACGGGTACAGACGTCTGCAATAAGCCTGCACCTGCGCAGGTACGAGGGTACGAGGGTCTGCGGACCCCCAAACAAATATATTTTTTTGATTTTTTTTTTGCCTTTTCGGAATTTTTTTCAAATTTTTTTTTTTGATTTTTGAATTTTTCCAAACAATTTCAGAAAAAACGAAAATTTTTTTTTGCGAATATTAATAAAAAATTTTCGAAATCCGTACGATATAGGTAAAAATGGAGAAAAAAAATTTCTCACCAAAATAGGCCAACTTTATAACCAAAATTCATGGAAATGGCCTTCCGGATGCAATGGTGAGGTCAGATCTGGTCTAGGATGCCTCCAAATGATGATGCTCCTCAGATCTGCCTCTTGACGTCACAATAATGCCTCTTCAAGACGAATCAATGAAGCTCCAATAGCTCTGATACCATGTTGGATTTTGCCAAGATCAAGAGGTCAATGAAATGTACAAGATAGAGACACAATATAGGACAAGAATAAACTGTATTCTCATCAATAGAAAATGATCAACAACTTACATACAATGTAGATGAGCCTGCTTATATAGGCAAGGCTAGGGATATGTATGAGCACACAAATATGACATGTGGCTCAATAAGAAACAAGGGTAGGTAGGAAATAGGTGTGGGTAGGTAGGAGAAATAATATAATATTCCACATGAGGTGGATCACCCACCGAAGGTGGAATTATCACTCCATAATAAGTGGATATGATAGTGTAATAACAAGATCAACACCATAAGAGGTGGAATTTCTCCTACACACACTATCCCAATGTGACACAAAAACCCAAGTGTCTCATATCCAAACTACTATGAAATGCATTATCCTAAGTAAACTTAAGTAAGTGTAATAATATCCATGATGAATAATTATTTACACCAACATTTTTGAATCCTTGAATGCTTGATCTCTTGAATGCTTTGATGCTTGATTGAGTTTCATGTATTATGTATATGTCAAATGAGAGGGGAAATCCCTCTTATATACTTGCCCATCGGATTAATTGAATAAATTTACGACATGAGCCAACATAGGGGGGATTTTCTCACTTTAAATTTGAGTTAGGCCAGGGGGAGGGGTCCAAGATAGGTCCCCATTAAGGGGGACCGGGGCGCCACACCTTGGTCCTACCCTAATTTGGGGTAGGATCAAGGTGCAGGCAGGGCACGTCACTAAGTTGCATGAATGTTTTGACATGTGTGAGCATAATCAGGTCTTTGATCAAGCTGAGGGGCGCAAACACAAGGCAAAGACCCAAATGCAGTCAAAAATTGCAAGGGGTGCAATTTTAGGACATTACACTTGGTATATGTGGACCAACTTGTGGGTCAATCTTGAGAGTCTTAAAATCCTTTTTTCATTTTACCAATTATTATTCCTTACCTATTGAGCTATTGGTGGATTTTGTCTTGATTGACCAATTCCTCATACAATTTTGCATTCAATGGCAAGTTACAATTCCTAAATCAATAAAGGGATAATTTTTTCTCAACACAATTCTTCTCAAGCACAAGGTCATGTCTACTCATATCTAGTATTTTTGGAATCTTAAGATGCATCCCCTTCATGATATGAGTTGGATATAGTGGTGGAATGATGATATAAATAATATTGCTAGATTTTTCAAAATATTTGGAAATAAATTGGCCTACTTTTGTTGCCACTCTTATGAGATCACCATATGGAAGCTCCACTAAGTTGTCATTGCCTTGAAGGATCAACTATTTGATCTTTTTTCCTAATTTCAGCTTGCTTTAACTATTCCAACATAGAAATATTATTGATGCATATGTTGCCCATGTCACTCAAATCAAGGCCAAATTGCACTAGCTCAAAATCAGGGATACGGTATCTAACAATTTTTTCCAAACTTTACAGGCTTGACATACCCACCAGTCTTTCAAGGCTATCCATGAATGTAATAAAATCCTCTAATAATTACCTAACATTCTATGATCTACTTAGGAGGAACTCAAAGTAGTGATATTACATTCTTTTCGTGATCTACTCCTTTCTAAGGAGAATCTCAAAGAAATGACCTTTTCCATGGATAATGACAAAGCCCCTAATTTGAATGGCTTTTCTTAGGAATTATACAAGACATTCTAGGAAATTAAGGGCAAACATCTTCATATGGTCTATCTATAATCTCTTCAAAAGGGATTCATAGTTAATTTTATCAACATAGACTCCATCAATTTAATACCTAAAATTAGAGACCTGGAGGATATCAATAACTTGGCACCTTCTTAGCATCCTATTTGAAAGCGGGAAAGCTCCTCAGAGACTTTTTTTAGGCATCTAGTGAAGGCCACCATAGCTTCCACCACGTGGCATGGGAATTTTGTTTCTTATCATGTGAATATGGTAGTTTGGGTCTTCTTTGAATTCATCTGTAGGGTTTGGCCTTACACACCAAGTGCATTATTAGGGCACTTAATGGAAATCAGGCCTAATATTTTTAATTTTCTATTGTGCTTTCTTTGGCTTTCCTTGTGATTTCTTAGCTTGGTAAGACCTTTAAATTAGAATGATCCTCACCATGATGGAACCAATTTAAATCTTGGGTACCTTTGTCATCAAAAGAATTTGGAAAGCTTAGGAGGCTCTTAAGCCCTAATTGCATTAAGCAATACTCTATTTGGTTGTACTAGATTTTTAGCACACAATAGAGGCCTTTGGCTCTCTATGCATGGACCAAGGCCTTGCACTTCTTTAAAAAAGGCATTAGGTATCTTTTGGATCTTACCTATCCCGCCACCAAGAATTTTCTCTCATGGAAAGACTTCAAGGTGAAATTCAATCTCTCTAATTAGGATCAAGCAACTCACCAATTGATTATTGATTTAATTTATCCATTGGACCTTCATAAATTGGGGGTTAATTGTGTAAAACATGGTGGAAATATTGTAAATGGTATCTTGATAATCCTTTACAAAATTATACGCCGCATAAGGACTAAGTTCTTTCCTTTCTCCTTGCTTGCCTATGATAGACCAACTCAATTCCCACTAGAAATTATTGTCTTCCCCATGGATTATGGAAAAAAGGATTAAGAGAATTTGGAATACAATTCTTGATCCAAAGTTGGCCTATTTCACTTACTGTCTCTTGCCTCCCTATAAGGACCCAGTTGATTCAAATGGGTATTCCTCCTCCCAAATTCCCTTTTTATGGGCAAATTGAACCTTTAAAATGCCTTTTTGGGGTTTTTTCGACAAGCTCAACAATCCTAGAACTATATTCATGACTTCTTTAATCTATTTAGACTTGATTCCTTCTCATGGAACATGGTTCTACTCAGAGATTGAACTTGCCTCCCTCTCAACTTTTCTTAGATATGGCACTTTTTTAGGGTGGAGATTCATTTTAGCATTTGGAAGGACAAAGTTTTAGCTTTATTCAATAACACTTCTTCAAAAAATTATTTTAATATATTCTTAAGTCATTAATGATCTAATTTTTTCATACATATACAAGTACAAGCTAGAAAAGTTGGATTTGAGGTGGCTGATTTATAGGAGTTCAAAGAACATTAGGGAAATGCTCCTTGCACCATTTCCCAAGTTCCACTTGAATCCATTTTTATTCATGGGTCTTGTCATGGTAGTAGCCACTCTTCCAGATGGGACAACATTGGAGACCATAGCTCTTGTGGTCCTACACCTAAAAACCCTCAATAATTTGTTGCTCACCGAGGATGGTGTTTTCCATCACATCCACCATCTCTAGGGTAGGACAATGGCTAGATAGACACTAACAAATTTCCCTATGTGCCACTTGGAATCTCTCTAGTTTTCCACTAGTCATCACAAAAAGAAAATGTAGACAATAATTCTCTCACTGTTTGGGAGCCTATTGGTGACTTTGGCCTCAAGGATGTTTGGTGGAAACTAGATGATAGTAATCCTTCTCCAATAGGAGTGGCTTTGTCTACTTAATTTTTCTCTGATCTTGTTCCTTTTTTTAAAAAACGTAATCAAGACCTGGTCCTTATGTCTAGAATCTCATACGTATACTCTTTTACCACATATGTTCATAAAAAAATCTTCATTTATTATCTCTAGTTATTTTTTTAGGAAAACTATTTTAGAATGAAATAGCATGGTATTACATAATTATGTTTATAGATAAGGAAGGGAAAGAATTTTTAAAACCATTATATTTTTATTTTTGGAGATCACTCCTTGAAATGGACACATCTTATTAAAATATTAATTCAAGATAATGTAAACTCTATTAACTATCCAAATTTAGTTGAGATGACATTGAAAATTAATTAAAATAAATATTTATTTCTAATGGTGGTACTCATAATAAATATATTTTATTTTTAAGCTTCCTAATATGTTTGACATAAGTAATGACATTAGTGCTAGCTCATAATGTGACTTGACCCTATAGTTTCTTGATCTTGATTTGATATTTAGAAAGGTTTTTGAGATTAAATTTTGAGATAAGGCCACTCAACCTCTCCACATTTGGTAACAAGTCCTTGTTCTTTCTCTCTAGCCTTGGAACTCTAACTCAAGTATTAGGTTCAATTCCTCCTCATTCTGCTCAAGATTATTTTTGACATGTAAATTCATATTACAAATTTATGGCATATGTAAATGATTATATTCAACACCAACAATAAGTGTTTCAAATCCTTAAGAAGAATTCAAATATTACTTATAATATAATGACATAATAAGTAAATAAACACAACAATGATTGGACATTCATTTGATTGGAACCTTATAAACAAATATCACTTAAGCAACATAATAATATCAATCTCACACCAAAATTTTATGGTCCCAATAAGGTAAATTCATCATGTATTTCATAACTTTTTCTTTAGGAAACTAATAGGTACAACAAACTTCCAATCTAGTAAAAAATGTCTAATCTAGATGGAGAAGGGGATTTTAATTTTGGAATTTGAGGTAGTCATAAAGAAACAAGTAAAGAAATTATGAAACTAAGTGATTTCTAAATTCCTAATCAAGTGGAAGAATCTACCAACTAAAGATGTAACATGAGAAAATGAATAATTTATACAAAAGCATCTATAATTGCTAAGTTTGAGGGAAACACCTTTTTGAAGAGGATGGGCATGTTATGTCCCTAATATTCTATATTCCTAGGTGTAATAAGGTTAAACATGTGAGGCATCTTTAACCTTAATATTTTTATTTGTCAGCTCTAATTAATTTCTTAAAATAATTTAATTAAGATGAAGGGACATGTCTCTACCTAATCATGTATATAAATAAGAAATATAAATCACTATTTCAAATTATCATAAATAATAAGACTAAATTCATATTATCATATTTCAATTTTTAATGCCACACTCTTCAAAATGATAACATATTTTACTGCTCTTTACCTTTATTTCTAAAACTATCTTGACATTGTCAAAGCAATTTAAAAATAATAATTCTATATTAAAAATCATCTTTCAAAATAATTTTAAAAAACACCAATTCTAATAATAATAAATATATATTCAGGAACATAAAAATCCTCAAAGATATCATTATAGATTTGATGCCTAAAGAAAAAATGAAGATTCTTTGTGACTTTGAGGCTCCTCTTTTAAGACATAATCATTAAGATATTGATCACTTGCTACATCTCCTCCTTAATTCTCAATGTTTTATTATATTCATGGAAAAAATGCAAGTGAATTTGTCATCATATATGGAAGCAACTCTTTTTTAACCAATCAAAGACTCGGTCTCTTTAGGACTCCCATTTAGTTAAAAGAGACATAGATAAATAAGATTTTATTTATTAATGCAATAAAATCAATTGTATTGTACTAAAACAATGAATTATATGAATTTGTCTTCGGCTATGTAGTGTCGCAGTTAAAACACTTCATTGGTGAAGCGGTCATCAAGGTTCAAACCTTTGTTGGGCCATTGTGTCGGTTGTGGCCTCATCGGTTCATAGCTCCAGGTCAAAAGCGTCTCACATGGAACCAACGGACGTGTCATGCCAGCGTCACTGGTCACGTTAAAAGTTTACCTTAGTGACCATTATTCTATTTAGTAGTAATGCTAAAATATACTTTACTTTTTCTTAATTATTGGTCATTATTCTATAAAGTAATACTAAATATACTTCCTATATAATGGAGTTCTTTTGCATGATTAATTTCATAGTTCCCAGTATTTTAGGTTCAATTTTCTATCCTTGTCAATCACTTGGTGTACAAAGGCATATAATAAAGAATAATAATACAAGGTTTGCATTTCTCAAGAATAGGAGAGATTCGATAAGTGAGTGGAGCAAAGGATAAATTTTATGGTAATTTGTAATGTTTGTAATTTTTTAAGGTAAGGAGCACATGTTCAAAGAGTTACAAATAATTTGAAATATTTTATTCATACGAAGTTTCATACTTTATAGTGGAATTTTTTTATATGGTTATATATTTCGATTATTCCAAGGGTGAAAGGAGCTTTTAGTAGATTATGGAAGATTTTTTTTTTTGGGGTCAATATGGGCAAAGTGATGCATGGCTAATAATAATAAGGGAATAAAATATAATTGTGGTGTAGGATATGAAGTGTCAAAAAATATGATGATTTTTTGGTCAAAATAATAATATTGTATTATGAAAAATTTATGAATCTTATGTACATATGTTGGTAGAGTTTCAAAACTGAGTATAAAAGAAGTTTTTTAATAAGTTTTTTAAAATAGTAATTATTGTTAAAGAAAAATGTGTAGTAGAAACATTCTAATTGTTATAAAAATATTATAATAATTATATGAATGCTATGAAAATGTAACATAATAATTACATAAATATTATAAAATAACATTTCTAGTAACTATACAACTGCTATGAAAAGAATTATGTAATTATTACATAGTTATTATCTATGTATAACTATAGAAGTTAAGAATTATAATTGAAATACATTTGCATTGGCTCCAAAGATCTTATAGAAATACATTTGTATTAGCTACAAAACTTATATATGTTGATTAGTCTATTTTCATCTTCATGGTGGTAATTGTTCTCACCTCTTATGTTTTTAACCTACAACTGTAATCTATTTTGAACATAGCTTAAATATTGGGTGCTTATGAAGGGCACACAATATGTACTAAGAGGGGAGAGTTAAAAAGTTATACCAATTTCAACTTAATTAAACATTATTTATCATTAACAAAACTTTTCCAAATTTAGGCCTATTAATGAGCCTTTAAATGCCAACACAAAGATGAAGAGTTGGTCAAATCCTAATCAGGGATGGGTCAAATTAATTTAGATTGGGTGTCAAAAGGTAATCTGGGCTCATTAGGTGCAGGATGAATTACCAGAGATGAGAATGAGAAAATTATTGCATTTAGAGCTCAAAAATAGGAAGATGACACAAATAATGAAGCAGAAGTGAAAGAAATGATATTGGCCTTCACATTTCACTGCAAAATCTACACTTGGAAGTTGATTCTCAAACTATTGTTAAGGCAATTGTAAATGGGGAGGGCCAAAATTAGAAATTTAATAAATTTATAAGACTCATTAACTCTAAATTTTAAAATTTTAAAATTACCCATGTAAGAAGGGAGGGTAATGTAGAAGCATATTTTCTTTCAAATTTGGGATTCGAGGGTGAGAAGGGCACATGTTTCTGGGAGACAACCTTGATGCACTTGAAGAAATTAAAGCCACACGAAGGGTGAATTGATTGAAAGAAGAAAGTGGTGGTGCAAAGAGGCAGATAAATGCATGACGATTAATGATATCTCGAGGCAAGTACGCCATCGTTGGTTGAGTGTAGGTAAAGAATGCAAGTGTTGTGGAGACAAGACAACCCTCGAGCAGGAAGCACATATCATATTAATAAAACTTCCGATTAAAGGATGAGGGCAAAAGTATTTTAGTCACGATTTTAAACAAAGGTGTTAGGAACTGGAAGGAAAATCATAGTAGCTACTCTGTTAACAATAATGAAGGCCAAATTCAAGAGAATTTTGGATAAAAAACAACTAGCCTTCATGGGAGGGGTCTTAGAGGAGCGTATGCAAAATATATTCAAGATAGAATATTTGAGGTCCTTAAGAATGGTGGATGCTTTTTGGGGGAGGAGTATATGGCTTCAAAATTTTGGTATAGAACCCATGTAGATGTGGCCTCTATGTTTTCCATGTGGTGTTTGGAGTTGGGAAACAAGGAGGATATAAAATGGGTGACGAGGGAGTGCATTAAGGAAGAGTGGAAGTTCAGAATGGATTCATTTATTACCATGGCCCATCTAAGTGTGGAATTTATTACTAAAAGAGATGAGTGGCTTCATGTTGTAGAGTTTGAAGTACCTCCTTTGAGGTCATTCTTGAAATGGGGTGTTGAACGCGACCGAGAAAAACATAGGTAGGATGCTCAAAATAGTTGGGATCATATCAAGGAGTACTTGTGGGAAAGAGAACACCTAGATCAGATTCCAATGTAGGAGAACATAAAAAAGATAAGAAGAAGTTGACATTCAAAAAGGAAGATTATAGGATGATTCTGTTACTACTTATTATAGTTGCCATTAGTTTTATATCCAAAGTCATTCTATATACTCTAGTTGGTTACTACTACCAAAACATTCAGTCGGTATGCACAGAGCAATTGGCTATAGAAGAAAGTAGTCACAGAGCCTAGTATACACCGAGCTGTCCACCGAGTAACATTGTATGTCTACCGCGCAGCAATAATGATACACCGAGTGAAACATTTTACCAGATTCATTGAACCTAGACACTTGTGTGGAAACGTGTTACAAGATCGAGGAACAAAAGAACCGTTATCAAATTGGAAATTGCACTTAAGGATTATGTACGATTTTGAGGTCATCTAACCAATCAAATATTTTGTATGGTTATTCATTCAATAAATCATGTTTGTAAGATCGAAGCAATGAACTAGATCACCGACATAAGATATCTATTTATACAACATGAATTGAGGATCAAAGTGTAGAGAAGAATGTGTGCGAAGCAAGACACACGTGACAAATAAGGAAGCACTGAGTATTGAGACTATTAGAGACATAGAGGTCACCGAGAAGGATTTCAGAGAACAGTCAAAGAACAGAGTAAACAGAAGGGTTTACTGAGTTACATTATGGGTTACCGAGGTATGCTATAAGCAAGGTAATCTCATTTTGAGCACATAGAATCTGCTATAACATTCCAAATGTAAAGTTGCAGATATTTGTAAAGATTTTATTGTAATATTTTGAAGTTGTAAGAGAAAACTTTAACAGAGTAAAAGACTCTAACAAAGTCTATAAATTGTAAAGCCTTTAACCAGGTGCAACATTTAGAATAAGTGTTGTAAAATCCTTTAGCAAGGTAGATCTAACGATCTTGTTACTCCTAACAGGGTAAGCTATTAGAAATAGTTGAACATGTAGCTCTAACCGAGCACTCTTTATTATTGCAGTAGTGAAGTTGTGGGTGCCATCCCCACCATAGTTTTTCTCTCTAACCAAGAGTTTCTGCGTAACCAAAATATATGTGTTATGGAGTGAATCATGTATGATTGTTATCTATTTGTTTTAGCTTTATGTTATGTTACAGTAGTTTGTGGTTTATGCATAATAGTAAAGATATTATTGGAGAAAAGTTTTGAAATATTGATTCACCCCTCCCCTCTCAGTACATTAGCTTTCCATATTGGGCCTAACAATTGGTATCAGAGCTTGAATCTTGGAAAAGGGTTTAACAACCTAAAGAAAAAGATCTTATCAATGGAAGGCTATAAACAATCTCAGAGAATTGTATATTGACAAGAAGAGTTCGATCATGCTAATCAAGTGATTGCAGACATGCAAAGACAAATGCAAAAATCATTGAAAGTTAGAAGAAGATTATCTGATGATTTATAGGACTCTCAAGAGCTAGTGGAACAAATTGGAACATCATCTGAGAACAATATATCTGAAGAGACTGAAGAGATGATTGGAGAACTAAAAGAAAAGAACAAAGCACTGACTGATCAGCTAAAAGCAATGAAAAGAGGACATGAACATTTCAGCACGCAGATGACTGAGAATCTTGATGCATTAAGGATAGCCGAGGAGAAAGTAAGAGATCTAGAAAGAGAAAAACAACAGCTTGAAGCATTAGTATCTGAAATGAAGGATGAAATCACAAAGTTAACTGGAATTCAAAGTAATTTGTCAAATCAATTGGGTTATGAACATCATGAAGCAAATCTGAAGGATAATGAGAATCAAACATTGAAACTTTAAGTATCAAGATTGACCGATGTACTTGAAACAGAGAAGAAATCCAAAGAAACACTAAAGAAGAGTTATGAAGCATCAAAGATGTTGGATAAGCAATTGAATACAAGAAGACCCAATAAAGAAGCATGACTCGGTTACAAAGGAAAAGACTCTACTGAGAAGGGAATCCACACTACCGAGAGAGGAGAATCATCAAAGCAAGCGAGAAACAAGAAGAACATCAAAGGAAAGAAGCCTATTTGCAACTACTGTGGAAAACAAGGACATACTGCTAATATGTGCCAAATCAGTAAAGGTAAGCAACCGAATGTCACTAAGTCTAATGATTATTGTCACAATTGCAATAAATATGGTCACACATCTAACCAATGTAGGACAAAGTCTACTAGCAATTATCAGAAGGAAAAATTCAAAGGATTTTGTAAAAACTGCAATAGATATGGACATAGTATCGAGAAATGTTGGTTTAAGCAGAAAAACTATATGTGGTTTGCACACTGAGCAAATACTAGAGGCTACTGAACTCACACAGATCCTTACCGACAATATTCTGCAGTACCATGGGATTACAATACAAGGATATGGTGTGAATGTTGTGGAAGATATGGACATATAAGTGCCAACTGCTTTATAAGGTTTGGAATGAACAACCGAAGATCATGTAGAAATCCTGGTATGACATGTTTTCATTGTCACAAAGTTGGACACTTGGCTAGAGATTGTAGAGATCAACCTAAAGGAGTCACTAAGGAAATAAAAGACAAATTACAGATGATTTGGAGAAAGAAAGAAATTGTGTCAAATGAAGAAAGCACCTTACCTACCGAGTTAGGTGCACCTATTCCAAATTAATCGGTAAAGGTATGAAGGGACTGCATTCTTTCAAAGGTTAAATCATAATAGTTCCTATTCTATCATGTACTTAATTCAAAAATTCTGCATAGCTAAAGCTACATTAGGAAATTTGAAATTTTATCAAGTCTTTTGGAATCCTGTCTAGTCGGTGAATACAGGAAGACTGGCTACTCGGTAAAAGCATAGAAAGGAAGTGGTATTGAGTGCATTTAATATCTTTTGACCTAACTCCACAAAGCCCGATAAGGTATATTGTGTACTTAAAAGCTTTTATGCGGTCATTTCACACTTACCAAATTTTCAAGAAAGCAGAGCAAAGCGATTCAAAGGTGATCAAACCACCTCCTGAGCGAATTTCAAGGTATTTACACATCGATCTCAAGCATTTCTTTGAGCTAGCTACTGGGAAATATCAGTTGTGATTATCTACTTTATATTTGTTTACCATTTGAAAGATTTCAAACCCTAAAAATATTTTGTTAAGAGATTATTCGAAATTTGCAATGGCACCTAAGATCTAGAAGCCCATTGTTATTGAGAACATTGAAAAGCCCTTACTAAAATATTCTCTAACTCCCAAAGTAGCATCTGAACCAGATGATAAAACTACATTTTCACTCATTCCGGATAGGGTTTTACTAGTTGAGGATGTCAGATTCTTCACTAAATGTCATGTTGAGGAACTAGGTCATGTTGAAATCAAGGACACATATGATGAATTGTGTACCGATGGGAAATTGTATAGCAAGTATGAACACATCAAAATCAAGGGATTGACCGAAGCCCTAACCTATCCCCATGTCTTTAAACCCCAATGGGTCAAGTTTGTTCTAAGCAGAGTTCATGATGATTTCATGTGGTTAGTGGAGCAACCATTCAAAATCACCAAGGAAATCATTCATTTGATCACCGGTTACCCTATTTTTGATCATGCCCGAGCTCAGAAAATGATATCTCAGAAGGAATTGATCACTCTAACCGGAGTTGAATCAGACTGCAGAGGACTGAAATTGAACAATGTAACAAATGCAGAGCTGAAGTTTGCCATTAGAGTAATAGGTTATTGTTTCTTCCAATCAGCAAGGGAAAACAGTGTACCCTGTGCAGCAGTTGATTTAGCATATAAAATTGTGAAGAAAGGAATGAAAATTGATCTTTGTGAAGTATTGCTGAAAAACTTGTTTGAGAATCTAAACACCATAAGGAAGCCGAAGAAGAACAACTCGGCTAATACACTAAAGTTTGGATCACTTCTGGTATGCATGCTTTTCTATTTTGAGAAATTCTTTCCATCAGTCAGTAATGTAGTTTGGGAACTACACTGACCAATCACCCATCAAATTAATGACTTTATCAAAAGACTAGGTGATAACTTTAATGATATTATGGATGATTATTTAAGCAAGTTTCAAGAAAATATGCATAACAAGTATAGAATTCCACCCCAGTTAGTAGAGAAATACAAGGATGACATATGTTTTGAAGTGGACACCAACTACTGCTATGTTAATGTTGTGGAACAGAGAACTCAATCTTTGCCACCTATGGGTTATGAGATTGATGTTGACATCACACAACAATAGATAGATGCTTTTCTTACATTACCAGGGCATGCTACCGAGTTGAGGTATGGAACATATGAAGAAGTGAAGGAAAAAGTAAAGATGAGCATTGTAGTACCCAAGGCTACAAGGAAGGCAACAAAAATGATCAAAGCATTAACGGAGAAATTTGGAGAAGGTTCTTCCTCCACACCTGTCAAGGGCACTATAGTAATCAACGAGGAGGAATCTGAAGCCCAAGAGGCAGCTATAACACTGAGCACCGAGTTGCCTAAAGGAAAAGTTTTGAAAAGAAAGAAACATGATACATCAAAGGTATCACCGACTTCTTCATTAAAGCGCCCAAACACAAGATCATCTACAGCATCACCGAGTAAGAAACTAAAGAATGTTGCCACACCCAAGGTAACAAAAACTTACAAGAAATCTACTCGGAGACTCATTTTAACCAAAGAGTCCAGTGACACCAAATCTGAAGATGCAAGCAAATTTTAGATTGTCAAGAGTAAAAAGGTAAATGTACATAGTGTTGACAATTTTTGTACTAATCTAAAGCAATTTGGTGGATATGGAGCATTCAGATATGTTAAGTATGAATCTAGATCTGATGATGAAAAGAGACAAATAGAAGAAGCTGTCATCTGCACACTACTGAAATTCTGATTGGTCTCATTGGAAGTATCTAAATCTCTTCCAAATGAATTATATTTTCATATTGACAATAGGTGGAAGTATGCCATGGACTTAGAGAAACAGATGAGAGAAAGAAGTCTGGTACATCTTTATCCAGATATGTCGGTAGATGAGATCACCGAACATCTGAAAAACTGCCACACAAAATTCCTAGTCAAGCAAAGAGCCTTGAAATTGATGAATGGCCTTTACTTGGATGTAAAGAATGAGACCAAAGAAAAATGGCAGGAAATCTTTTGAATCAAGAATGCTAGTGAGCAAGTTGAAGTTGAAATAGTTGATGTCACCAAGCAAGATCCTAATATCACCGAGCAAGACCCTGCTGACACTATACAAGTTGATGAGGATATCATGGACACCGAGGCACTTGAATAGGAAACGATAGAAGGGTATGCATATGCTAAACTAGTATCTAGTGAGTCAGTTTGGGAACAAGTTTATCCCTATCGTCCGGTCACTCAACCTACTTCAACCGAGGCCCCTCAAGATATTGAGCAAGGAACAGAGCGTCACAAGTCTACAGAAGGAGAAAATACTTCTTAGGCCACTGAAGAACAGTCTTCTCAAGCTCCTTCTAGCACTGAAAATGTTACATCTGAGACCTCAAGCACAGGAACACCGAAGCACACCACAAAGGCTACATCAGAGGTTCAAGAAATTTATTAAAGTGTTGCCTCTACTGAGCAACCTACCAAGGGTCACCAAGCCTCACAAGCCATTGTTTTAGTTCAACCAGTGAAAGGTAAAGAAAAGAAAATGAAAAAGCATAGTTTCAAATTAGATTTGTCAAAACCAATAGTGTTTCTGAATGTAGACATTTCCAAATTAAAAGGGCAAGCACTCATTGAATTCGGTGAACTATGCAAAGACAAAGAAGAATAGGAGAAGTAAATGGCTATTCAAAAGAAGAACAAAGTACTTTAGAAGGTGAAAGCATTATTATCAGATATGCTACCTGAAGCTATAGTGACAAAAGATGCAGCCATCCACATTCAACTGGACGAACTCCTAACTAAAATAGAGACATCTGGAGTAGACACATTCGAATATTTGAGCAAGTTAAAGGACAAAGAGATCACTGCTAAATGATTGAAGAGGTACAGAAGGCTATTGCTATTGGCAAAATAAAACTTGTCAAATTTATTGTTGAGTTGTCCCCTCAACTCAAGCACATTCTTTATTTATTTCAGAAACTCTATACATTTTCTTTATTCATTAAAGATATCAAAAATAAAACTGAAGTGATTGAGAAACAAATCACCAATCTCTCAAATAAGTTTACCACTGAGCCAAATTCTATTCAGCATTTTTATACAAAGTTACAAAAGCTCATGGCTCAACAATTGGAACTTAGGAATGAAGAGCACAAGATAAGGATGGACATAATGACTCTTCAAACATTATTCATTCCTCATCTTTCATCCGTCCAAGAATAGATCAACAAAGCTACCTCTCTATCCACTCAGCAAGAGGGAAGCACCTTAGATGGACTAATTTCACTGTTAGCTAACATCACAGCTTAGAATTCACTCATGGACAGTGTCAAGGATGCCCTCTCTGCCGCCCTTACTGATGCAAAGACAAAGTATAAATCCATTTTTTACCAGTTGCCACCACCGAATGGTAACTAAGTTTTGATGTTTGTCAAAAAGGGGGAGTGAGTATAGCATCAAAGTATCAAAGAGGAAGTGTTGTATAGAGGGGGAGTATAGCAAGCAGAATAGAGTATCCAAACAAAATTTTTGACAGCACCAAATAGTGAACCGAGTAGTTATCACAGAACATTGATCACCGAGCATGCAAAATCAGAGTTTTGTACAGTATATTGATAAGGGGAGTATATCTGAAACATACCATTTTGTTGACTAATGTATATACTGTCTGTCTAGTCAAATTTTGTAAGTATATAGATTTTTGAGTCATGACTTTGAAAGTAGTTTTGTCAAACATCTCAACTAATGTCAAAAGGGGAGATTATTACTACTTATTATAGTTGCCATTAGTTTTATATCCAAAGTCATTCTATATACTCTAGTCGGTTACTACTACCAAAACATTCAGTCGGTATGCACAAAGTAGTCGGTTATAGAAGAAAGTAGTCACAGAGCCTAGTATACACTAAGTTGTCTACCGAGTAACACTGTATGTCTACCGAGCAACAATAATGATACACCAAGTGAAACATTTTACTAGATTCATTGAACCTAGACACTTGTGTGGAAACGTGTTACAAGATCGAGGAGCAAAAGAACCGTTATCACATTGGAAATTGCACTTAAGGATTGTGTATGATTTTGAGGTCATCTAACCAATGAAATATTTTGTATGGTTATTCATTCGATAAATCATGTTTGTAAGATCGAAGCAATGAACCAGATCACCGACATAAGATATCTATTTATACAACATGAATTGAGGATCGGAGTGTAGAGAAGAATGTGTGTGAAGCAAGACACATGTGATAGATAAGGAAGCATTAAGTATTGAGATTGTCAGAGACACATAGGTCATCGAGAAGGATTTCAAAGAACAGTCAAAGAACAGAGTAAATAGAAGGGTTTACTAAGTTACTTTATGGGTTACTGAGGTATGCTATAAGCAAGGTAATCTCATTTTGAGCACATAGAATCTGCTATAACATTCTAGATGTAAAGTTGCAGATATTTGTAAAGATTTTATTGTAATATTTTGAAGTTGTAAGAGAAACCTTTAACAAGGTAAAAGACTCTAACAAAGTCTATAAATTGTAAAGCCTTTAACCAAGTGCAACATTTAGAATAAGTGTTGTAAAATCCTTTAGCAAGGTAGATCTAACGATCTTGTTACTCCTAACAAGGTAAGCTATCAGAAATAGTTGAACATGTAGCTCTATCCGAGCACTCTTTATTATTGTAGTAGTGAAGTTGTGGGTGCCATCCCCATCGCAGTTTTTCTCTCTAACCAAGAGTTTTTGCGTAACCAAAATATATGTGTTATGGAGTGAATCATGTATGATTGTTATCTATTTGTTTTAGCTTTATGTTATGTTACAGTAGTTTGTGGTTTATGCATAATAGTAAAGATATTATTGGAGAAAAGTTTTGAAGTACTGATTCACCCCTCCCCTCTCAGTACATTAGCTTTCCATATTGGGCCTAATAGAGTCAAGGAAAGTCTAATGTATGAATTGATGGTTTGTAATGTAGTATGATAATAGTTAGATTATCAGGGTGGATAAGGAATGGATGGGGTTTAATAGCTTAAAATGTTAGTATTGAAACTGATTGGTTAAAACCAGGTTTTGTATATATTCAACCAGTTATTTTAGGGGATTTGGTAGTAGAAGGAAGCATGAGTTTATTAGGGCAGAAGGAGGCCCATATTTTTTATGTAGGTATATGTTCTTATTTTTAATATCAATATAAACAATATTTTATTGAGTGAAACCAAAAAATTATCCAAATATAAACTCCAAATCTTAAAAGCAACATTTACTAATCTTTCCTTAAATATATAATAATTAATCAAGACACAAGAACACATCTACATAATGAAAACCAAAGTTATGCGGACACCTAAAATGGGAAAAACTAAAATGAGAATAGCTACTTAGATATATTGTCTAAATCTAGCCTCACAAAATAATAGATCACTTACAATATAAGGTAGGAACGAATTGGTACTTAATATCCTCCAAAAGCTTGTTGTAGATGGTCTTCTTCTTCAACCGTGAGCACCGAAAAAACAAGTTGTAACACAACGTCATAGTAAAACTATAGCATCTCCACTTCCTGACAAGTAATTTTATTAGAGAAAATAGATAAACATCTACTTTTCCAAATAAGAAGCACGATAGTTTGTCTCATTGAATTTGCAATGACATTGTTTGTCAAACCAAAATCCAACACTTCTTCCTTCCAACCTAAAACATGGTAAAAATTAGTAGGAAGGTGTTTAAAAGTTTACATCCATTGCTTTTTAGCTCGAAAACAGTCCAAAAAAAATGTTTTACACTTTCAACACATCTACAAAAAGGGCAAAGGGCTAGAGTAATCTTTAAATGTTTCAATTTGTCCCCAACAAGCAATTTATGATGCAAAAATTTACATGTAAGGATCTACGCATTTGAACTTCCATATTTGAGCACTAAGATTCCTCCATGTTTTCTCTTTAAATTTACATCTCCATTTTACATTTAGCCTAGGATTAAGTTTTAAGTTTGGAAGCAAAGTCAAGTAAATCTTCTTCAAGGGAAAACATGCAAAAGAAAATTTCCCAAGCCAAAGCCAATCTTTAAAACCATTACATTGAAGAGGAGAAACATGAGAAAATTAGCAGGCACCTAGATTTGTTATTCAAGTGGAAGAATAATTTAATATTTTGCCAATCAGCCCAATCAAGTGAATTGACGTCCCAAATATCATTAAATTTCTGCACTCCTTTCCTGAAAATATACAAGGCTTGTTTGGGAAAGATAACTGCAAGAGGAAGCCCATGATACTGCACTAATTTGTTCCACCAAATAGAAGAGGTAGCAAATCTAAACCCAGTTTGCAAAGGATTTTTCCATTTAAAATATGACAAACTTGTTGCCAGGCTTTCCAAATGGATTGTAAAGGAAGAGAAGCCCTTAGACAAAAGAAAGAAGACATCCAAATTTGATCAATCCAACCCACATCTTGCCATTTATTATTAGCATCAACAAGAGAAATCTGGTGTTGAACCAAAATTTTCTAGGGTTCATCACAATTCATGCCTCTAATAATCTATTTTGTTGATAATCAAGTACCTTGTGTCTTAAGATCTATAAGACCCAACCTACCTTTTTTTCTTGGTTGAATACAATGGAGCCAAGATAAAGTTTTGAAACCTGATTATCCATTCCAATTTGTCCACAAAAATGAATGAATAATATTATTCAAATCATCAAAGCCCTTTTTAGATGGCATCCAACAAGAGGAATAATAAATATGGGAGGCCAAGAAAATTTTGTTAACCACTTGAATTTTACCAACAAATGAAAGATATTTATTTTCCCAATAAAAGATCTTGTTTTTTAGTTTACTTATAAACTAGATCCACATATTAGATAGAGAAACACCCAAACCAAAAGGTATACCCAAGTATCTACTAATTTGTCCATGTCCGATTTATTTCCACTATTTAGGGATCAAAGGTGGAATTGGATCAGAACTAATCATGAGCAAGATTAGAACCTAAAACCAAACAATAAAGATTTAAGACTTCCATGATATTAACAATTTCAGTTTCAGAGTTTTGAATGAACAACAAACTATCATCAGCAAAATGAGAATTGAACACTGCTGAATTGTTAGGAATATGAATGCCCTTAATAAGATTCAACTAAGTAAATTTTTGGAATAGATAACCCAAAGCATCAAGAGGAAGCACATAAAAGAAAGGTGATAGAGGGTAGCCTTGTCTAATAAACCGTTGTAATGAGAATGAATTAGTGAGTGAACTATTCATAACAAGATGAGAATTTGCATTCTAAAACAACATTTGAACATGTTTTCATAGTTTGGGACCAAATCTAAGCCATTGGAGCCTTTCAATTATAAATATTCATCTCATTCTATCATAAGCTTTGTCAAAATCAAGTTTCACTAGCAAAGAATCTTGTCTTGTTTGTTGATCCCCACTCACATGCTTCCCATGCTAGGATTAAATTGTCAAGAATAAAACGTCCACCAAAAAACCCAGTTTGTTCAAATATGACTATTCCTTTTTCCATTGGTTTGATTCTCAAAGAAACAACTTTAGCAATGATTTTATAAGAATAATATAGAAGAGTGATGTCCAGTGATGGAATTCTCATTCTTTCCTTTTGGAAGAAGCTTAATTAGACCTTTGTTTATTTCAAGACCTAGCGAACCGTTTCTCAATGCTTCCAGGTAGACAAGATAAAAATCATCCTTAATATGTTGCCACATAGTTTGGAAAAATTCAATAGATAGCCCATCAATACCTGGACTTTTATTATGAGCCACTAAAAAAATTGTACATTTCAAATCTTCTATAGAAAGATCTCGATCAAGATATTTACTATATTCAAGGTCAACCTTCCTTGGAATGATGTCTTTGATAATATCTTCCAAAGTTTCTTAGAGATCAAGCCAATGAGAATCTTCCTTAAAAATATTTTCACAGAAGTTATAGAATAAATTTTTAATCTCCTCTTGATTAGTAAAGACCGGTCTATTCTCATCCTTTATAGCACCAACATACTCCTTTTTGTGCTTGTTATTTAAATAGTTAAAGAAATATATGGTTCCTTTATTGCCCTCCTTAATCCAATGCAGTTTGACCTTGATTTAAGGCCCTTTCCCTTTGTATGAAGTAGGTTTACGCAGTTGAGTTTCAATATAACCTATAGAAGTTTGAATGGAGAGGTTTTTGGGCTCTACATTAAGCTATTTTCTATAAAATTCCAACCTCCCTTTAAGAGATTTCTCTTTACGAGGCCACTGCCATGACATCCTTTAACCAAAGGACCAAAAAAATATGGCACACTAAGTGATGGCATGTTGCCACCAAACACACCAAGATTCCACCTCTTTAGGCTTTGGAATAGAATTCCAAATATCAACTAAAGTAGTAACACAGGAAGGAATTTTATATGAGTAGAGTTGAGTTTGAAAGGCAAGTTGTAAATCTCTTATTTAGCTTCTGCCTTCAAAAGACAAGTAATAGGAAAGTGATTGGATAATAAAGTAGAATAATCCACTTTGACCCAACACCCATTGACCACATGGGATAACTGTAGGTTGGGGTAGATATAAAACCTCACAGGTCTACTAAGTTTCCTACCTGCACCTAATGTGTAGTTATACCATGTAAACCAATTTTTTTTGGCAAGGTAGTCTTTTATAAATATTTTCAACAACTCCAATGGATTTTTGATAGAAGAGTCATTTATCAAACCACTCATTACTCATTTTAACCCTATTTTGCCAACTACGATCAATATGATGCTCCACCATGTTGAAATCTCCTCCAATAACCCAATTTGTCTTAATATGGTTATGCAAATAAATAACGGTCTTAATTGTCTAATCTGTACTCTCCAACACATCTAGGGCATTGTACCCTTGGAGGCTATGTAGCAGCTATTCCCTTTAGTGTGACTGAAAATGGTCACCTTGTGATGTAGACTTGGATGAGTTGGCTATGTTGCCTTGATTTATTTGGTGATTGAATGAAGTATCATTGGAGTTAATTCAATTTTTGGATTTCTGTAATTCTTCTTTCATTTGTTTTTGTTCTATTTGGTGGCACTTGTCACACTTTATTTCTTGTTGATCACGTCGACAATTTTTCGTGATTTAATGTTAGATTTGAGAATCTTTTCTTTTTGGACTTTCTCTTTTGTTGTTTTTATCTCTTGTGGTCATTCTGAATGTTGAGTATTGTGGGTCCTCATTTTGTGTTATGAGTAGTCTCTATCGTGGTCACCTCGAACCCCTGATAGTGTGTACAAGGGAGGACACCATGGAGAAGTGTGCTATACTTAGTGAACAATTAGATAATGATGATAGCAATTGAGTAGACAAATATGTTAATAGGATGAAATGTAATGGTAACTTCATGGTGTTGGCAACAATAATGAAGGAAAATTGAGAGAGGGGGTGAATCAGTTTTCATTGGATTAAACAATTTAAGCACAATCTCAGATCTGATCAATTGCAGCAAGAACAAAGATAAACACAATAACAACAACACACATAACACCAAGATTTTGATAGTTTACTGGCTTTATTGCTAGTCATTTTGAAAGTTGTTCTTATATGGCCTAGATACTCTTTCATGATCTATTTTAAACTCCTTTGTTAAATGTTTTGGGTCCTTAAAACCTATTTTTCTTATTAATCAGAACACCAAGATTTTGACATGGAAAACCTAGTTAAGGGAAAAGCCATGGTGGGGACCTACCCACAATAAGATGATACTCTACAGTAGTATGTGTAAATATTACAATGGGGAATGCACATGCATTTAGGAACACTACCTAGACTTCACTGGTCAAAATATGATAACTTGAAAGACTACAACCCTTAGGGAAGGTTCACTACCTTACAATAATATTCAAACTATAATCTGATTTAGATGAACTGAAAGAATAGCATCTCATAATGCTTGATGACAGTTCCACTTAAGCTCATTTGTCTGCCCTGCAACAATCTCTGCTCAATACACCACACTGAAAGATGAATTCACTTTTTTGCACATATGCCACTCTCTGATAATGCATACACAATACCCATACCCCAATTACATGAATATAACACTTATTTATACAGATCATCAACGTTGACTACAAGGTCGGCTAGACCCTCAACACCTAATTACAAAATTACATCACACAATACATAAGTCAACCACCAGACCAATACAATGCCATAGACAACATATCATGGATCCAAATCAAATCCTCAAAGACACAACACCAATAAGAATTTTGCCAAGATCAACTACAACATGCTACACCACCAAAAAAACCGCATAACATGAAGAATATCACCGAACCCATAAAATCATCCACAACATACACAATGATCAATAAAGACCACCAAAACAAATAAGACATGATCAAGAAACACCAACAAGCACGTTAGAGCCATCCGCAATAGCTACATCAACACCACTTAATCAAATCTTCATCGATCAATACACTAATACTCAAGAACACTCAACAACAAGAATTCAAACAAGAAAGATAACTTGTGGAGAACCAAAACACAACCATCTGAATTGAAGATACAAATGAACATCCCAAACACTCTCCCAAATCTGCAACTCAAGATCAGATCACACCAAAGCACAACTGATCAAATACTAGACTCTGCCAACCACTAAACAAAAAAACCAAACTTCATACTGGAATCCACAACTAGATCAAATCTCCACTTCATGAAATCAAAAAAGAATGAAGTATATCTAGTTGATTCAACATCCCAAATAGATAAACCAACCAGATCAACTCTCTATAATCATCAGATCACCAAAACAACTCTCTGCAACACCAAGACATAAGAATATGTTGAAATCAATGACAACAACATATCCAACAGCAACAACATCCAACAATCTCCCCCTTTGGCATTGATGGAAACATATGAATGTGAAAAAAAATCAATGCAAAGAAAGAAATCAACACCAGTAATTTCCAACAAACTCCCCCTTAGATCATGCTCATAAAGCTTCAAAGATAAGGCGGTTTTGCACATGCTCCTCTCCCCCTTTGACAACAATGCCAAAGCCATAAACAAATCATGTTTCTCTCCCTCTAATTAAAAAGGAAAATCTCCCCGCCTTAGGATGAAGCTCACACATATGAACACCTACACCACCTACTAACTACTCGATTGAGTAGTAGCACCAACTCATCAATCTGGATAAAAAGATAAGACTGTGAAGTCCACTAGATTGATGCAACTCAATGCATCTAGATCTCACCGAGAGGGGCAAAGACCCCTAACTTGTCTCTCAAATAGACAAATGTATCTTTAGGCAAAGGCTTAGTGAAAATATCTACAATTTGGTCCTTTGTAGACACATACTCCAATCTGAATTCTTCATCATTGACTTTGTCCCTCAAGAAATGATACTTAATTGATATATGCTTTGTTTTAGAATGCAGTACCAGATTCTTTGAAATATTAATAGCACTTGAAATGTCACAATATATAACCGTAGGCTCATCATACACAACTCTAATGTCTTTCAACATCTGCTTTATCCAAATTACCTGAGTATAGTTGCTAGAAGCAGCAATGTATTCAGCTTCAATTGTACATAGAGATATAGCATCTTGCTTCTTACTTGCCCAAGAAACCAACTTCTTAACCAAGAAGAATGCTCCATCGGTAGTTCTCTTCTAGTCATCAACATCACCTGCCCAATCAACATCAGTATAAGCACATAGCATAAAATCATCATTATTTGGATACCTTAAGCCATAGTCAATTGTCCCCTTCAAGTATCTAAAAATCCTCTTCACAGCAGTGACATGACTCTCTTTAGGATAAACTTGAAATGTTGCACAAAGACAAACAAATTGCATAATATTTGGCCTAGTCTGAGTTAAGTACAACAGTCCACCAACCATAGATCTATACAAAGTCTATTTAAATTTATGAGATTCATCATTCTTAGACAACTTGCATCCAATCACCATAGGAGTCCCAACAAGCTTAGAATCAGCTAACCCAAACTTTTTCAAGAATTCCTTTACATACTTAGATTGAGAAATGAAAATGCCTTTGTCATTCTATGTAATCTATAATCCTAAGAAGAATTTCATTTCACCTATTATGGACATCTCAAATTCTTTTTGTATATCATCAACAAACTTCATACTTAAATCATCATCTCCTCCAAAAATAATGTCATCTGCAAAGACTTCAACAATTAAAATTTTATCTTTATCAATCTTAAAGTATGAATTACTATCAACAGCACCTTTACAGAATCACAAATTCATCAAATTCTTGTCCAATCTAGCATACTAGGCTCAAGGGGCTTGCTTAAGTCAATACAATGCTTTCTTCAAATTTCATACCATGTCTCCTTCACCTGATAATGAAAATCCTTTCGGTTGCTCAATGTAGACTTCCTCTTCCAAATCACCATTCAAAAAGGAGGACTTGACATCCATCTGATATACCTTGAAATTTTTGTAAGAAGCATATGCAAGCAGTAATCTAACAACTTCAATTATAGCTAGTAGAGCTAAAGTCTCCTCATAATCAATTCCTTTCATCTAAGAACATCCCTTACATACTAATCTTGTTTGTTTATAACCACTTCATCGGCTTCATTCAGTTTATCCTAGAACACCCATTTAGTACCAATCACATTCTTGTCTTTAGGTCTTGGAACAAGCTCCCATGTGTTATTCTTTTTAGTCTAATTCAACTCTTGTTCCATAGCTTTTATCCAATTCTCATCTTTACATGCTTCAGCAACATCTTTAGGTTCAATCTTTGAAATCAAACATATCTCTTTAGCAACAATCCTTCTTCTAGTCATTACACCTTTATTCTTATCACCAATAATCTGATTTTGTGAATGATTTAATTTCACATACCTCAGAGTCTTCTAATTGTTCTAATTTTCAGGCTCTTGAACTCCTTTGCCGACAACAACAATATCTAGATTAAGTGTCTCTACTAGAGCATTCTACTTTAAGATCTCAGTCTACACAGGCTTTGAAATGACATCCTGATCATCAAAATCATATCCACATGCTCTAATATTCTTTCCATGACATTCATCAACTTTCACATTAGCACTTTCCACTATCTTCTTCAATCTCTTATTGTAACAGTGGTAGGCCTTGCTCTTAGTAGAATAACCCAATAAGATTTCTTCATCACATCTTGCATCAAACTTCCCTATATCCTCATCTCTTTTGATATAACATTTATTTCCAAAGATTCTAAAATATCTAACTGTAGAAACATGACCAAACTATAGCTAATAAGGAGTCTTACTGGAATCACCTTTTATATGCACCTAGTTGAATGTGTAAACAACAGTGCTAACAACTTCTCTCCAAAATGTTTGTGAAACATTTCCTTCAATTAGCATAGTCTTAGCAACATCCAAAATAGTTTTGTTCTTCCTTTCAACAACTCCATTATATTGAGGGGTTCTAGGAGTAGATAATTGTCTTCTAATTCAATTCCTTTCACAAAATGTATCAAACTCACTGGATGTGAATTCTCCTCCTCTGTCAGATCTCAGACACTTCAACTTCAACCTTGTCTCTGTCTCCACTCTTTCTTTGAATATTTTGAATTTCTCTAGTGCTTCTGATTTCTCCCTTACAAAGGTAACCCGCATCATTCTCGAGTAATCATCAATCAACAACATGAAATATTTGTCACCTTGCATGCTTCTCACTCTTGTAGGACCACACAAGTCAGTATGGAAAAGAGCTAATAATCCATTAGATGAATACAACTTACTCTTGAATGTAGTTCTTGTTAGCTTGCCCATCTGACATTCCTTACATACTAGATTAGATGGCTTCACAATTTTAGGAAAATCCCTAACAACTTCATTAGAGCTTATCCTTATCATGCAGTCAAAATTAACATGACACATCCTTCTATGCCACAACCAACTTTCATCTATCTGAGCAATCAAACAAATTTTCTCACTGGCATTCAAGTGAAATATATTACCTTTGGTCTTTGTCCTTGATGCAATCTCTATACCAGAGGCATTTAGAATCTTGCATTTACCATTCTTGAATTGCAAATCATATCCCTTGTCAATCATCTGTCCAACACTCAAAAGATTATGTTTCAGAACTTCAACATATAAGACATCATTAGTATTATGCTTACCATAAAAGGAAATATAACCTCTACCACAGATCACACAAGCTTTATCATCTCCAAATCTCACTATACCACCATCATATCTTTACATGTTCACAAATTTTCTTCTATCACCTATCATATAATGTGAACAACCACTATCAATTACCCATTCATATTTTTTTTCAATCTTAGTAGCCAAAGCTTTCTCCTCAACAATGCAGCTTGTAGAATTCATTGGTACCAGATCATCTTTCTTGATAGCAATAAATACAAATTCATCTTCTAAATTCCCATTCTTTGACTCTTCATCTGCCACGCCTTCTTCAATAGCATAATAACATCTCTTCTAATATCTATACTTCCAGCTATTTTTATAGGGCTTATCATACTTATCATGATTCTCATATATGTCATACTTATCAGATCTGTCATGCCTTTCATGCTTATCATACCTAGACATTCTTTCAAGACACCTCTAAGAAAAATGTCCTATCTTATTACAAGAAAAACATTTCAAAGGCAACTTTCCATCATAGTTACCGCCTCCCTTAGGCAATCTCCGAGCAATAAGTTCTTCAAGATCATTCAACTCCTTCTCCTGTTCTTCCATCTCTCTCATCTCCCTTTCATATCTAGAAACCGAAAATGAACTTTCTCACGGATCATACTTTTGCTTCCTGATTACAAAGGCTTTAAATGCACTTTCAGATTTACCATGTGATTCTCCAAATTCACTCAACTCAAATGCAATGAGCTTACCAACCAACATGTCTCTTGTTACAGTAGTCACACTTTGAATCTCATCAATAGAAGCTAATTTATGCTTGTAAGTAGGAGGAAAGGATCTCAACACTTTAGCAACAATCTCATCTTCTTCAAGAGTTCCACTGGCACACTCGATGTTCATAACAAGTTCATTCACCTTATCCATAAAGGATGTTATTTTCTCATCTTCTCCCATCTTCAATGTCTCATTATTTCCTTTCAAACTCTACAACTTAACAACTTTAACTCATGCATCTCCTTCATACAGGGTCTCTAACTTTTTCTAGATTTCATGTGCAATCTACAAACCCATTACATTAGTCATCTTTGAATCAGTTAGGGCACTCAAAAATGCTTCTTTAGCTCTTATGTTATGTTTAGCATCATTGATCTCAACAACAGTAATTGGACCATTTTGAGGAATATTTTAGACATTCTTTGTAATCTTACAATACTCATCTCCAAGACACTTCAAGTGAACTTCCATCCGATCCTTCCACATAATATAATTATTTTCATCAAATCTTATAATATCTTTCTTAAACACATAGGTTGCCATTTCGGATCTCCTCAAGTGGTCAAGCTTCTTCCAGAGGATCTAGCTTTGATACCAATTGTTGGCAACAATAATGAAGGAAAACTGAGAGGGGGGGGGGTGAATCAGTTTTCACCAGATTAAACAATTTAAGCACAATCTCAGATCTAATCAACTGCAACAAGAACAAAGATAAATACAATAACAACAACACACATAACACCAAGATTTTAATGTGGAAAACCCGGTTAAGGGAAAAACCATGGTGGAGACCTACCCACAATAAGATGATACTCTGCAATAGTATGTTTAAATATTACAATGGGGAATGCACATGCATTTAGGCACACTTCCTAGAGCTCACTGCTCAAAATATGATAACTTGGAAGGCTACAACCCTCAAGGAAGGTTCACTACCTTACAATAATATTTGGACTACAGTCTGGTTTAGATGAACTGAAAGAATAGAATCTCCTAATGCTTGATGAGAGTTCCGATTAAGCTCATTTATCTGCCCTACAACAATCTCTGCTCAATACACCACACTAAAAGATGAATTTTCTTGTTCACACATACACCACTCTCTAATAATGCAGAAACAACACCCATACTCCAATAACATGAATATAACACATATTTATACAAATCATCAACCTTGACTACAAGGTTGGACAAACCCTCAACACCTAGTTACAAAATTACATCACACGATACATAAGTCAACCATTAGACCAATACAATGCCTAGACAACATAACATGGACCCAAATCAAATCCTCAAATACGCAACACTACTAGGAATTTTGCCAAGATCAACCGCAACACGCTACACCACCGAAAATACCGCATAACACGAAGAATATCACCAGACCCATAAAATCACCAACAACGTGCACAATGATCAATGTGGATCACCAAAACAAATAGGACACGATCAAGAAATAACAACAAGCACATTAGAGTTATCCACAATAGTTGCACCAACACCACTTTATCAAATCTTCATCAATCAACATGCTAATACTCAAGAACACTCAACAACAACAACTCGAATAAGAAAGATAACTTGCAAAGTACCAAATCATGAACCATCTAAATTGAATATACGCATGAACATTCCAAACACTCTCCCAAATCTGTAACTCAAGATCATATCACACCGGAGCACAACGGATCAAATACCAGACTCTGCCAACCACTTAACAAAAAAACCAAACTTCATATTGGAATCCACAACCTGATCAAATCACCACTTAGCATCATTAAATCAATAAAGAATGAAGTATCTCTAGTTGATTTAGCATCCCAAATAGATAAACCAACTAGATCAACTCTATGTAATCGCGGGATCACCAAAACAACTCTCTGCAACACCAAGACACAATAATATGTTGACATCAATGACAACAACTTATCCAACAACAACAATATCCAACACCTGGATTCTATGAAATATTGGATAGAAGTGCATTTTGACTTGAGAAATTTGTAATACTTAAACGTAAATGAACTACAAATTTCCTATATTTAATAAGTGCTTATGTGTAAAATGTGTTGTAAAATGTATATCAGACTTCTTGATTGAATGTAACTAGTTGTTAAAAGAGTGATTGCCATACTTAAATGATGTGAGTTATTGTAATTTTTATTCATAAATGCTAACTTGGTGATATAAATTATAGTTTTGTCTCACAAATGTGGTTAAATGACTCTTAAAGGTTATTTTAATTATTTAGCATGCTCAATGTAACTAGTAAGAATTTTGTGACTTGTTTTATCTATTTTGTAATGTATTTATCTTGAATAAATAAAGCATAGGAAGGAAACTTTGGTTGTCATTATTTTACCTTGAGCTAGGAAATGTTTGGATTAGGAAGTTCTATTGACTGATAAATCCTTAAATGAGAAAGATTAGGTATATTGTTGGTAATTGTCCTAAAAGAAAGATTTTAATTTATCTATGTTCAAGGAATTTTTTGATTAATGTGTGCATATTTTCAGCTTAACCTTTGTGACTTCTAGGATTAAGTCAAGCCCAAGGGGGATAGGATGTAGTGCCCCTCCCTAATTCATCTTGTCTTTATGCATTAATAGACCATATTGATATAGCTTAGTCTACTTAATGATGATTTGATGGTATATTATGATGTACTAACCCTATTTCATGATTATATTGGATATTATAATGATTATGATAGTGCTTGCTTGATTATGAGTGTCTTTTATTGTATTTGTGATAGAGACTATGTCATATCAGTCATTGTGAGCATGATATGATGTTGTGATTCTCTTCACTTGTCTGTCTATTTTATGATATATATTATGATATATAAGTTGTTGTACGTGTATTGGTGGTGATAGGTTTGCAGGTACCAAACATCGACTCCACATGGCTTCACAGGTCTGAGCGTGTCTTATCCCCAATGGCAAGTTGATTGGAGATGACATGAAAACCCATTCTACACTTTAGGTTTAAGTTGATTACCCTTGTCAGCCTAGAGTCTTGGTGTGAGTTGTTGTTTAGCATCAAGTGGTTTCTTGAGTTATCCTATGTCAGATTGCTTTGTAGTGTTTTGATTACTGAATAATTAAATTACTAATTAATTAATTAATTTATATAGTTTAATAATGTTAAATTAAATTAATAGATTTACATAGTTTATAATAATAAATTAAATAAATAATTGACATTAATATTTAATATTAGCAAGAGATTAATATTGGGATTTATATTTAATAAGTGATTTTATATTGTTGATTATTTATTTATTTATTTATTGATTTAATGACTACTGGATATTTATTATTTATTAATTTGGGTATTTATTTATACACCCTTGGTTATTTTATTAATGGGCTTTTATATTTAATTGTGCCCATGGTTTAATTTATCCTTGGTCAATTATATTATTATTTCCTATTTATCCTTTTGAGTTAATTAATATTATATTCTTTACCTACCCTGTTTTGCTATTGGCTGAGATATTGGGGTAAGTTAATTAAATAATTATTTTATTATTCTTACCTTGGTTTTTTTAGAAGAGTTGGTAAGGAATATATTTTCTTCTATTATTTTGATTGGCCAACATTATTTCATGGTTTTGGCTTTAATATTCTATATAATATGTTTTCCCAAGCTCTGTTGGGTTGTTGGCCTTTTGGGAATTTTCTGTATGGTTGAAGATTTGAAAGCTTGATTTGATTTGGCTGGATTTTGGTTTGATTGCGCTTATCCGGATTCCTTTTCCATAACTTCAATTTTTCTAGGTTGGAGATCTATTTCCTTCTATTGTTTTTAATTTAAAAGTTTGTTTTCTTCATGTCTGCAAAAACATTGTCTACCAGGAGAAATTTTGAGAAATTAACATATGATTTGATAAATATAAATGTGCATATGAGACCTTGGGATAAATATATTTTATAGGTTTCATTTTTATGAGTTTTATTTCCTTTTTTGAGAATTTCTAGCCATATGCACTAAGAAAACAAATGTGTTATTATGTTTAACAAATGTGTGACAGAATTTAACAAATGCTCTGAAAGATTTAACAAATACTCTACAAGAATTAACAAATGCTCTAAAAGAATTAACAAATGCTTTGAAAGAATTAACAAATGCTCTAAAAGAATTAACAAATGTTCTAAAAGATTTAACGAATGCTCTAAAAGATTTAGCAAATGTGCTAGAGGATTTGTCATATTCTCTAAAAGATTGGTCAAATGCACGATTCTGTCTTTTTAGTGGGTTTTTGATAATTTTGCCTGTTGTGATTAATTTTTATGATTTTGGCCTTTTACCAGAGGCATGTTGTTATGTCCTTGAGGTTCTTGGCTCTGTTTATTACTCAGATTTGAATGTTTTATTGTTATTTGGGCTCTGATAAGAGGGATATTGCCTTACCATTGAGGATTGTGTGTACATGTTGTTATAGCTCCAACAAGAAGGAGAATACCTTGTTGTTGAGGGTTATTTGAGTATGCTCCGGTGTGAGGTCTATGATCTGCTATTGAGGATTGTATTATGTTATGGTTGAGTAAGATGTATGTGTGCCTTACTCTTGCTTATTGTTATGTCTTTGATAGTGGAGGCTCTTGTTTGCATGTTGGCTTTATGGACTACGCTATGCCTTAATATTATTATTTTTTGGGCTCATTTTGTTGATATTGTGTGCATGATGTGTGTTCCATGTTGTTTGTAAGGTTAATGACATATGTTATTCATGTATCATGAGTTTATATTGATTGTTAAACCTTGGTTATTTGGTTAGATTGTATTGAGAGCCCATGTTTATGTGTGTGCAATGTTGTAACCATAAGGTCTAGGTGCATGCTAGGGGGAATGGGCTTCCAAGTGAGTGACCAGGGTTGTGGGGAGTAGACGGGCTGGTTAACTAGATTCTAGATCGCCAGAATATCTCATTGGGAGTTTTTATTTGTAATCAAGTGATAACTTAATTAATAATTCTTGGGGTTTGGGTATAATAGTTCATATTAATAAGATAAGAAAAGGTTATGATGGCCCCTCTGCCTTGCCTTGTGGTAGTGATCTAGATAGGATTGGGAAGGCCTTAGTAACCCAAGTAAGCTAATCTCCTTTACTCCTTCAAGGTTGAGATGGCTCTGCATGTGCATCTAGGATGGCTGGGATGGGTTCCTAGGTTCCCATTTGTCGCATGTGATGAAACTCTTTCCCTACATTTAGGTCCTAGTACCTTGAGTCTTCATTTTGTGAGTTGCCACTAGAGGTCCTATATTTTCTTGAGCTTTGATTTATCTACGTGGTGTGTGGAGAGTTCTCCTTTGGTTGTTAGGTGTCAACCTATATCTAGACTATGTGTGGGATCTTGTATCATCTCCTAGCATGTGGGTGGTTCCACATGGTTGGGTGGTTTGATGCCTTCTTTCATTGGGATTCTCTAGTTGGATGCTCTTGTGTGTGGATGTGGATTCATATCTTCTCTTCATGTAGATGGATTCTTGGAGTATATTCTATGTATTGGAAATTTAGATTATGTATCTTGTAGCATGAGGAAGGTGTAATTGTAAAGAAAGAATAAGTAATAGTATTTGTTAATCATATGTAATAGGATTCATAGTGGATTGAGATCTTGATGTATTGTAACAGAATATGATTGTTGAACTCATTGTAAATGACTATGTTGTAATTTGATATTCATTATGTATGTATTTATACATTGGAAGAAACCATATGATTGAGTGATGTGCATGTTAGCATTATATGAATGCTTTAATGGAAATGATGTTATTCTTGGTTCATGGACATCTCTAAAATATGGAAAGGAATGAGAAGCTTGTAGGATGTGTTGTTATACTTAAGGAAGTGAACTAGTTTGCATTAGATGATTCCTAATTGAGAATTCATGATGACTTGTTGTGTTAGATGGTTTGGAAAGAGATTAGGAACATTTGGTTTGGTGTTTTAAAATGAATCAAATGGATAATGGGGATATGATAGGATGTGCATTTGTTGAATAATGATTCTCATGTTAAGAATGAAATTAATTGATTAGGAAATGAGTGTAAAGAATGTTAAATGGTATCATAGATAGAGATGTGTTTATGTGTTATAGTTATTTGCATAATGGTGTTGAAGTGCCCTAGGAAATGGTAGATGTTGTATTGTATTCCGCTTGCATAATTATGATATTATGTAAATGTTAATGATAATTTATGTAATCTTTTAGATGTTAAATAATGCTTTTGATTAATGATAGTTTAATGTGTTCTGTTAGTAGATGCTTAAAAAAAATTTATTATCTCTAGTTGTATGTTGTTGTATTTCTCTAGGGTATTTTGGCAAACATTACACAATTAGCTTAAGGGAAATTTTTGGTCATCCATACCCATAATTCACACCTCTTTAGTAATATTATGAGCATAGAATAAAAAAAATCCAATTGGTTTTCCATTAATAAAAGAGAGGACCCACACACAATTATGTGATGGGTCCTCTTTCTTATCAATGATAAATTTGCTTTCCCAAGGAGCTAAATTGGTGACAACCCCACCTCTTCCTTTTCTATGCGATGTATATGTTGGCTCCTAAAAAAGGGTTTACACTAATGACTAGTAACCAAGCTGATCATTCCACTACCTATGGAGAAGCCAACTCTAATTATCAGTAATTTCCTGGGCTTGGACCAGCTAACAAGGGTATATCAAACCCTTCTGCACTTTAGACTTTGCAAAAATAGGGAGGGTGATCCCTGATAGTTCTGATACTTAATGTAAGTACAGATCCAACAGCCAACAAGTTGAGAGGGGGGGTGAATCATACAAACTTAATCTTCCATAAAAACAACATATTCAACCTCAGTAACATATACTTCAGTAATATAACCAAAATTGCTAAACATGCAAACTCAAAAGCATATAAACATCATAAACCTCATAACACCAGATTTAACATGGAAACCCAAATAGGGAAAAACCACTGTGGGATTTTGGACCCACTAAGAAATATACTCTTCTAGAGTATGCTTAGTTAAAAGCAAATCCTGTTAAAGATTACAAACACATTGCTAGATGTGACCCGGTTAAGGGATTTCCCTCAGATCTGTTAGGATCTCCACCTTGTTAGAAGTGACCTTGTTAAAGGATTTCAAACACTCAATCAGAATGTTACCTTGCTAGAGGGTTTTATAAATAAGACTGTTAAGTCCACTCGATTAAGATATTTTCTGTCACTTTCACAAAATAACAGTAATAAAAATCTATCTGCAACTTCACATCTAAAATGCTAAAGTAGATTCTTATTTGCTCAATACAATCTAGACATAGAACTAATCTTGTCCCTCTGCTGGGCTTCTATACTATGTGTAGTCACATAAATCTGTCCACTTAATTAAATGAATACTTAGTATTTATTTGATTATTTAACCATCAATTAATAATTAATTAAATTAATATTTAATTAATTCATCTTAACCCTCTTCTCCTATTAATTAAATAAATTATTCAATTTATTTGATTTAATTCACTTAACCAAATTCATACCATTAATTAAATAAATAAATCATATTTGTTTAATTAAATCTTCTCTCACATTTAAATAAATTAATATTTATTTAAATCCCCCAAAATCCCACCTCTCACATTTAAATAAATTAATATTTATTTAAATCCCCTAAAATCCCACCTCTCACATTTAAATAAATAAATCATTTATTTAAATCACGTTTATCCTCCACCCACTTGTATTTTCCTACAAAAGCAAGTTGCACAATTATTTTAAATAAATCATTTATTTAAATCACCTTTATCCTCCACCCACTTGTATTTTCCTACAAAAGCAAGTTGCACAACTATTTTAAATAAATTATTTATTTAAAATCCTATTTATCCTCACCCACTTGAAGCCTTTAATGGTTTCCCTTAAAGTATTCAAACTTGATGGCTTTAAAGTCTTCAAACTTGATGGCTTCTTTCTATAGTCTTCTTAAGACTTTAATGGTTTTCCTTGAAGTCTTCAAGCCTTTAATGGTTCCCCTCAAAGTCTTCAAGCATTTTAATGCTTTATCTTCCTTTTTTTCATTTAAATAAATTAATATTTATTTGAATATTTATCCAAATACAACTTGCACACATTTATTGAAATAAATGAATTTTTATTTTAAATAAAATCCTATTTTCCCTCACCCACCAAATCCACTTGCAAAATCTAATCCCCTTCTAGATTCTTCTAACCCCTTCCTAATTAACTTAATCCATCCCCTAATTATTGTTACATTCCTAAGCAAAATGGAGTCACTTCTCAAAGCCTAAAAGTCTTTGATAACCATTAAAGGCTTTCAACCTTCAACCACTAAATGTCTCAAAGTCTTGGATAACCTTTGAAAGCTTCCAACCTTCAACCACTAAATGGCTCAAAGTCTTTGATAACCATTGAAGGCTTTCAACCTTCAACCACTTAATCCCCAAAGTCTCCAATAACCATTAATGGTTACCTCAAACCCTCCCACATGGTTAAAACATTTGTTTTGACTCAACCTCTACCCAACCCAAAGGTCTCATCAGGCCATTAATGCTTTGACCATGATTATCTCTTAAACATTTGCACAAAGGTTTATCCTTGGATTAACTCTTAATCCAGTGGGTAATCTTAATTTGGACTTGACCCTTAGCCTCTAGATAACCATGAGGTCTTCTCAGGCCTTTAATGCCTCCAACCTCTTCTCTCAACCCAATCCTATGTTGACACGTGTCACCATTTTATTGGTGCCAATTGTGCACATGGATCCCCAACTTTCAAACTTGGCCCTTGTTTAAACCATTCAATCTTAACCCTTCATTTCCCCATTTCTTCTATAAATAGAACCCTTCTCCTCAAGCAAAAAAAGAGAAGCATTAGAGTATTGTTGTTATACTGGCATTAGCATAGAGCTTTCTCATAGCATCACTATCTGCACTTGCATAGCATTTGCTTATCATATTCAACCATCTTGAATCTCCATATGGCATCCATGGATAGTGCTAAAAGCTGAGAGCTACACTCATTTGGGACTTGGAGAGGAGAGGAACAAGGGAGGAGCAACTATGAGCATCTTGATTAGCTATTTTAATCTATGTTTATATGCTTTCTATTTCATGCTTAATATCTCTCTTGATATGCCTGTTTAGGATAATCTTTTGTTGCTAACACTAACGTTTGTTTCTTGTGCTCTTGTGTGTGTTGCCATCAAACAGATTTTCTAATCCTTTTTGCAGAGCATCACTATGTTATTCAAATAGGTCTTCAAGCTTCTGTGCTCGGTAATCACTATGTAGCATCCCTGTGCATACATTTGCCCAAATACATTGTTTATCAATAGTTCCCTATTTATAAACAATTCGCCAACCACTTAATCTCCTTGATCACATTTCCCATGATCAATCATAGCCATCAGATCTTCAAACTTTGACTAGGTTCAATGTATCCTTCGATCTAAAAACATTTTACCCTGCCTTGGAACTTGCATACATTTCTTGGAACTTGTGCTAGGGTATTGAGGTTCAATCTGAGCTATAGATCTTCATGCCGATTTTCCTTTGCCATAAATTCATTAACAAACTTCATGCACGACATACCAATCATTTAATCAGTTCCAACTCATCAGCTTCCTTCATTAAATAACGCATATAACCATTTAATGTATTCTGTTACAGCTCGGTTACAACTTGGTAAATACTAAACTTCACTCGGTAGACATTCTGCCTTTATTAACCAATAGCGATAACCTTAGGGTTTACCGATTAGGTTCTTTGCTCGGTAACATAGTATAGTATTAACCTTACAATTTACAACATATGTATGATGTTAAAACAATTCTAAACATCATGATCTCATCATTGTCTGACTCGGTAATAGTTGCCCATTGAATACCTTATTCATCATATTCTTTCTGTGTCTTTTATCAACATCTTTATACTCTTCAAATCATACTTCTCAAGATATGGCAACATCATACTGAATTAGAAAATCAATTTCTTAACATCAATGACAAAATAATAATATCAAGATAGTAAACATCCTTAATCAGTTATGTCCATAATCATCAACAACCTTCTCAATATCCTTATTGAAATGCCAACAATCTCCCATTGTCTATTATAATGCCAAATTCCAACAATCTCCCCCTTTGGCATTGATGGCGAAACCAATTGATTTGACCTTAAAAAGATTCAGATTGCTATGATTCTGAAATGCTGAAATGCTCTCTTGCCATCATCAGAATTCTCCCCCATACATTAGACTTCTCCTTTTTTTCAGTCTTCTCTCCTTAAATTTTAGTCTTTTTAATCAGTCTTCTCCCCCTTTGACAACAATGCCAAAAAGTAAAGAACCAAAACATAATTTCTTCCTGTATGAAGTGAATTCCTGATGTAATGTGTATCAACTTAGTCTTGGTCAGAGCATTTTGTCTTCAATTCCTGTTCCCTGTATTGTATCCTGTATTATTTCCTATATTATTTCCTGTACACCTTTAGAAAACATCCTAAAGCGTGTAAATCAGCATCAACTCTAAAAAGATATTTGATAGAGTCATCGAATTGATGCTTTCACCGAACTCAGTCAGTGAGTAGAAGATAGGGGTAGGACCCCTAACTTACTTCTGAGATATTCAAAAGTGTCCCTTGGTAGTGGCTTGGTGAAGATATCTGCTATTTGTTCCTTTGTACTAACATACTCCAACACCACTTTCTTGTCTTGAGCTTCTTCTCTAAGATAATGATATTTGATAGAGATGTGCTTTGTCTTAGAGTGCATAACAGGATTCTTTGAAATGTTAATGGCACTAGTATTGTCACATAATATAGTTACTGGCTCAGTAACTTTCTCATTAATTCCTTCCAACAGTTGTTTGATCCATGCTATGTTGGTACAATTCAATGCTGCAGCAACGTATTCAGCTTCTGCTATTGATTGTGAAACACATCCTTGTTTCTTGCTAAGCCAACTCACTAGTCTTTCTCCTAAAAAGAAAGCTCCTCCACTTGTGCTTTTTCTGTCATCAATGTTGCCTGCCCAATCAGCATCAGTATAAACTTTTAAATCAAAATCATTTCCTTTCTGATATACTAAGCCATAATCCTCTGTGCCTTTCAAGTATCTAAAAATTCTTTTGATTGCTGTTATGTGTGTTTCCTTAGGATCTGCAAAGAATCTTACAACTATACCTACTGCATGTGCTATGTCTGGTCTGCTTTGAACAACATATTGTCACTTTCCAATCATGGATCGATAAAGTGTCTCATCAAAAGATGCAGATTCATCATTCTTTGATAATTTACAGTTGGTAGTCATAGGAGTACTTACTGGTTTTGAATCCTCCATTCCAAATTTCTTCAAGATTTCCTTTATGTACTTGGATTGAGTAATGAAAATCTCATTTTTCATTTGTAGTATTTGTAAACCTATAAAATACTTTATCTCACTGATTAATGACATCTCAATTCTTTGCTCATTTCATTTCCAAAGTTCTTACAAAGAGAGTCATTTACACAAAATATAATATCATCAACAAATATGGTTGAGATTAGTATTCCATTTTCATCATTTTTCATGTACATATTGTTGTTCTCACTTGTCCTTATAAAACCAATATTAATCAAATAAGTGTGCAATCTTTCATACCATGCTCTAGGTGCTTGTTTCAGACCATATAATGCTTTGTTCAATTTACATACTTGATCTTTATTATTGTCTTCAACAAATCCTTCAGGTTTTTCAATAAAAACTTCTTCTAATATTCCATTCAGAAATGTAGATTTGACATCCATTTGATATACCTTGAAGTTTTTGAAAGCAGCATATGCCAACAATGTTCTTACTCCTTCAAGTCTAGCCACAGGTGCAAAAGTTTCACCATAATCAATTCCTTTTTCTTGGGCATAACCTTTGCAAACTAGTCTTGCTTTATTTCGAATGACCTCACCTTTTTCATTTAGCTTGTTTATGAAAATCCACTTTGTATCGATTACATTTTTGTCCTTTGGTCTTGGGATTAGTGTCCATGTGTCATTCTTCTTGATTTGATCAATCTTTTCTGTCATAGCATTTATCCAATCTTCACTGTTAAATGCCTCTTTCACTATTCTCAGTTCAAATTCAAATATCAGACATGTGTTTTGTCTCAGTTTGTTCCTTGTCATCACTTGATCATCCTTATCTCCTGTAATCTGACTTGGTGCATGATGTCTTCTGACATATTTGGCTAATATAGGCTTGGTAGGCTCTGTATGACCTTCTTCATCACTCGGTAACTAGATATTTTCTTGAACAGTTTTCTTGGTAAAACTTGTCAGTTGAACATAGACAAATTCATCATAATCTTTTGGTTCTTTGGAATTTCCTTCATCATTTCTTTCTGCAAATTCATCAATTTTCACATTTGCACTTTCTACTATTTTGTTAGATGATTTAATCAGACATTTAAATGCTTTGCTTCTAGAAGAATAACCTAGAAATGTTCCTTCTTCACTTTTCTGATCAAACTTGCCATTTCTATCATCTTTGTGTACATAGCATTTACTTCCAAAGATTTTAAAATAACTTACATTAGGTTTCTTGTCATACCATATTTCATATGGTGTCTTCAAAGTACCTTTCTTTAGTTGTACTTGGTTCAGGGTGTAAACTGTTGTGCTTATTACTTCTCTCCAAAATGTTTGTGGCACTTTCTTTTTAATCATCAGTGTTCTAGCACAATCCACAATAGATCTGTTTCTTCTCTCAGCTATTCCATTCTGCTATGGAGTTCTCGGTGCAGAGACTTGTCTTTTAATACCATGATCATTGCAGAATAAGTTGAACTCATCAGATGTTAACTCTCCTCCTCTATCTGATCTAAGACATTTCAGTTGTCTTCCTGTTTCATTTTCAACTCTTGCCTTGTACCATTTAAACATTTGAAAAGCTTCTGATTTTTCTTTTAAAAACATTACTGACATCATCCTTGAATAGTCATCCACAAATAATATGAAATATTTATCACCATAATAACTTTGAACTTTCATAGGACCACAAAGATCAGTGTGCACAAGATCTAAAATTCCCTTAGAAGTGTAAGACTTACTTGTAAAGCTTGATCTTGTCATCTTACCCATCTGGCATCCTTGGCACATAGCATTCTCAGGTTTTTCAAGACTCGGTAGACCTCTTACTCGGTGCTTCTTACTTATTTTGATCAGATTATCAAAATTTACATGACAAAACCTTTTATGCCATAACCAGGTATCATCTATCTTTGCATACAGACATTTATTCCGAGTTGAGTCAAGGTGAAATGTGTTACCTTTTGTTTGTGTCCCGGTAGTAGCTAACTTTCCATTCTTGTCATGAACTTTGACAATTCCTTTATGAAATTCTATTCGGTAACCTTTATTATTTAGCTGTGCTACACTCAACAAATTGTATTTCAAACCTTCAACCCAATAGACATCATTGCATCTTGCATTGTCAAGAAGTGTTATAGATCCTTTACCTCTCACCGGACATGGTGCATCATTACCAAATCTTACATAGCCTCCATCATAATCTTCTAACATAACAAACTTGTGTTTATCTCCTGTCATATGATGTGAGCATCCACAATCTATCATCTAAGAATTATTAGTATTTACATTAGATATTAGGTCTTTTTCTTCATACCTTTCTTCATCTGATCCATCTTTGATAGCCACATAAACTACTTCCTCTATATCAGTTTCATCTGATTTATCATCATTGGATTCCTCATCGGCTATTAAGCATGACTTTCTATCTTTTCTTCTAAAGTCTCTGTGTCCTCTGTAATGATTATCTTTCTGTCTGTCATCTCAGTAATCTCTCTTTTCCGTAGAATCTTTGTCAGGACAGTAAGAAGCCATATGTCCTATCTTATCACAATTGAAACATTTCAAAGGTAGTTTTCCTTTATACTTACCTTTGCCTCTCGGTAACCTTCTGGTTAATAGTGCTTCAAACTCTTCTTGCGAAATCTCTCACTTGCTCCTCTATGATCCCCTTCAGTGTACTTACTCATTCTATCATTGTAATCATCAGATTCACCAATATGAAAAGAACTAAATGTAGATTCAACTTTATTTACCGGTGATCCACTGTTATCAAAATCACTTAACTCAAATGCATGTAGCTTACCAATATTAGCATCTAAAGAAACTGGCATATTGGGTACAAACCTCAATTTATTGATTGCAGAGACTTGGATTGCATAAGATGGTAGAAGGGTTCTTAACAACTTACTTGTTATATCCTTTTCTTCAATAGTTCCACCCGCTCCTTTGATTTGATTGACAATCTCCTTTAGTCTTGTACTGTACTGGGTTATGTTCGCACCTTCATTCATCCTCATAGATTCAAGTTTTCCTCTTAGACTATCTACTTTTGCTCTTTGAACATGTTCATCTCCTCCATATACTGATATGAGCTTATCCCACATAGCCTTTGCATCATTGCAGCCTTCTAGATCATTAAACTCTGAGTTGGTCAATGCAAATGTTATTTCAATCATTTCTTGGATATGTTCTTGCTTTGCCTTTATATCTTCCATTGTCAATGGATAGGTGCTTGATGTGATGAAATCATTCACTAGATAATATACAACATATTCTCCAACTCCTGATAGGTGCAGCTTCATCCTTTTCTGCCATGTAGAGAAACTTGACTTGTTCAGCTTCGGTGCATCCCTCTTATACATCTTTGGATCTTTGCCTCAAGTACCTTTAAACTTTTCTTCCAGAGTCCAAAGCTCTGATACTTATTGATAGTTCTGATACTTAATGTAAGTACAGATCCAATAGTCAACAAGATGAGAGGGGGGGGTGAATCATACAAACTTAATCTTCCATAAAAACAACAGATTAAACCTCGGTAACATATACTTTAGTAATATAACCAAAACTGCTAAACATGCAAACTCAAAATCATATAAACATCATAAACCTCATAACACCAGATTTAACATGGAAACCCAAATAGGAAAAAACCACTTTGGGATTTCGGACCCACTAAGAAATATACTCTTCTAGAGTATGCTCGGTTAAAAGCAAATCCTGTTAAAGATTACAAACACATTGCTAGATGTGACTCAGTTAAGGGATTTCCCTCAGATCTGTTAGGATCTTCACCTTGTTAGAAGTGACCTTGTTAAAGGATTTCAAACACTCAATCAAAATGTCAGCTTGCTAGAGGGTTTTACAAATAAGACTGTTAAGTCCACTCAGTTAAGAGATTTTCTATCACTTTCACAAAATAACAGTAATAAAAATCTATCTGCAACTTCACATCTAAAATGCTAAAGCAGATTCTTATTTGCTCAATACAATCTAGACATAGAACTAATCTTGTCCATCTCCTGGGCTTTTATACTCTGTTATTCAAACAGGTCTTCAAGATTCTATGCTCGGTAATCACTATGTAGCATCCGTGTGCATACATTTGCCCGCATACATTGTTTATCAATAGTTCCCTATTTATAAACAATTCGCCAACTGCTTAATCTCCTTGATCACATTTCCCATGATCAATCATAGCCATCAGATCTTCAAACTTTGACCAGGTTTAATGTATCCTTCGATCTGAAAACATTTTACCCTACCTTGGAACTTGCATACATTTCTTGGAACTTGTGTTAGGGTATTGCGGTTCAATCTGAGCTGTAGATCTTCATGCCAATTTTCCTTTGCCATAGATTCATTAACAAACATCATGCATGACATACCAATCATTTAATCAGTTCCAGCTCATCAGCTTCCTTCATTAAATAATGCATGTAACCATTTAATGTATTCTGTTACAGGTTGGTTACAACTCGGTAAATACTAAACTTCACTCGGTAGACATTCTGCCTTTATTAACCAATAGCGATAACTTTAGGGTTTACTGACTAGGTTCCTTAGGGTTTACCGACTAGGTTCTTTGCTCGGTAACATAGTATAGTATTAACCTTACAATTTACAGCATATGTATGATGTTAAAACAATCTAAACATCATGATCTCATCATTGTTTGACTCGGTAATAGTTGCCCATTGAATACCTTATTCATCCCCTTATTCATCATATTCTTTTTGTGTCTTTTACCGACATCTTTATACTCTTCAAATCATACTTCTCAAGATATGGCAACATCATACTGAATTAGAAAATCAATTTCTTGACATCAATGACAAAATAATAATATCAAGACAGTAAACATCCTTAATCAATTATATCCATAATCATCAACAACCTTCTCAATTGTGAGGCCCTACCCCGACTCAGTTTGACATTTTCAGTTATTTGCATATTGAGACTATTATGGATGCTTTATTTTATGCTTTATGGATTTAGAACTTACATGATTCCATGATTGGATCACATTGACATATGTTGATGCTTTATTTTATGCATGATGATTATGAAACTTTATATGTTGCTAGAATAGAATTACTTTGAAATGGTGAATGTCATTATTGGAATTGCAGGACTTCATTTTGATGATAGAAAAATGATGCTTATTCTATGAATGGTTCAATTCTGAGAATTATGTTAATTGCTTATGTGGAATCGAACTTGAATGAATGAGATATTGAATTATTGTTGCCAAATGTATGAGTGTTTGATGTGCAATGAAATCCATGTATTTAATTATGTATAATTGTAATTATTTGGAATTACTAATGTGTTAATTGAGATGCGCAGGAAAATTATCCATGTGACCATGGAATTTATACGGAGAACCAAATCTAGACCAATGTACGTTTGTTAAGCCAGGGGTTGTCTATTTGGAGAGACAACACCCCATTTCTAATGTATTTTATTTGTGAAGTGTATGATGCTTGAGTGTTAAAATTAATTTTTATGTATATGTGTAATCCTACAAGAGACAAATTCCATGTGTGATTTTTATATTGTATTTTATTGTGTCACTTGACACGTGCTGATTAGTGTCATTGATTTTGACTTGTCTCTTGGAGGGAGTTTTGTTTCTACCAAAGCCATTCAAACACATGAGTGTGGTCCCAAATTTGCCTTGGGTAGGGAGTCTTGGGAGTGGTCAACTCAGGTTTGACCCGTAGGTAAACTTTAGTTGGGTTTCTAAGGGGTTAAATGGACTCCTAGGGTCAGTTTTAGGGCTTTTCCAAAGGTCCAAAGGGTATACCTATGGGTTAGGGGTATTTTGAAACATGTGACTACTCCCATGTGACTGTTTAGTCACCTCAAAAAGTGGTTTTTCCAAGGTGAGCGAAAATTCAACTTAGAAAGTTCCTCCTAGGATAGACAACCTTCCCTTTTGATGTCAAACTCTCTTCCCCATCTTCTCTCACCTTTTCCCTTTCCAGTTTTAGTAACGTGTAAGAGGTTGGGAAGAGCAACCAATGGGAACTCACACCTCACCCAAGGGGTTGGGAAGTGTGTGAGAAGCCTTCTTAGGCAAGGATTAGGGACTTAGTGAGTAATCACCCACTCTCCATTGTTGGAGATTATGCATTTGTTTTGAAAATTAGTTGTAGAATAGAATTTTTGGGAAAGATTGGAGGAAAGTTTATGTGGATTTGGGCAGCTCATCCCCAACTAAATCTAACATACCTATTGGCAGAATAAGGTTGGTTTTATTTCCTCTTATTTATGTTGTTTATGTTGTTTTGTTGAAGGAAAGAAATGCTTGTTGAAAGAGATGTGTTTATGTAAATTGTTGTAAGAGAAAAAAAAAATGTAAGCTTTCATTTCTATGTTTTTGTTTATGTGTTCTTGTTTTGGGAGTGTCCAAGATCTCCTACTCTTGGGGGAGTAGGATCGTCTTGGGGTGGAAGTAGTATGACAGCCTTGGGTGAGAGGCTCTCCTTATGGAGAGTGATCTCAAGGGTGTCCTTTATGACCCTTGCTGCATAGCCTTGTGTATACATTTGGGGGTCATAAGGGGAGAAAATATGGCCTTTGAGCCTTTGGGGGGCATAAGGTATGGGGATGTATCTTTTGTTGTATTTTGTATTGCCATGAGGTGGCTTGAAATATAATTTTGGCTTGCAATCTCCCCAATGGTACTTGGTCCACTTCCACCCATGGAAAGGTCATCACAAGATGTGGTGAAAGTGTAGCTTGGGATGGGAAGATGCATGTTGAGTGTTGCCCTATTTGTTGTGTTGTTTGCCTGTTTGTAACCCGTCTAGTGCTTGGTTCTCCAAGCTCAGGGGTGGCTTCTAGTAAGCCTAGGCTGGGAGGTGAGCTCTCCATGGTCAAGTTGTGTTTTATTGCAGGTTGCTCGAGATGAGAAAGGAAAGAATAAAGAGTGTTGTTGCTGTTTTATGTTGCAGAAAAGTTTAAAAGACAAATGTATTTTATATTGAAATTTGTAAAGAAAAAAAAAGGTCATTGTTGTATTTATTTACCAAAAGAAAGGAAATGTATTATTCATATTACCATGGAAAGGAAAATATTGTAGGGTTTTCAAACCCATTTGTATTCATATTTACTTTGTACTTACATTTGCTAAAGAAATATATATATTTTTCCTACTTTGGTTAGTTTTGCAAAAAGAAAGAAGAAATGTATTAGTTTGCATTTAAATCTTCATGTTTTACAAAAAAAAAAAAAAAGGTAGATGCATTTTTGTGTATTTTGAAAATAAAAATTAGTTGTTACTACATGTTCTTTTATGTTATTATGCTGCTGCAAATAAATAAATCAGTCATTTATTTTTCCCATTTAGTGCAGAAAATAAATCCTAATGTAGTAGCTATTTTATCAAAAAAAAAATTATTAGCATTTAGTTTCTAGATTTAATTTGTCTACCAAAAGAAAATTACATTTTAAGATTTCTGTTTTGAATGCATCATTAGTACAAAATGCTTAAAGCAAATAAACAAATTTGTTATCTTCCTTCCTCCAAAACTAGATCTAATATACTAAAGAAATGATTAGCTTGAGTTTTGTAAATAAATGACAAGGGCAAAATTTCAAATCTATTTATTGACAAACTAGAAAAGTATAATATAACTATTTTATGTTGCTAATCATTTATTAGTTCTCTGCATGTTAAAATATATATATATATATATATATATATATACAAAAAAAAAATGTATTAATCTGGGACTTACATATCTTTTAAACAAAATGAAATAGATATTTATACCTACATATATATTTATATATACATATATATTTATATATATATATATGTTCATACATATATAAATATATATATACATATAAAAATGATAAATACATTTAAAAGTAAAGAAAAACTTTTAAAAAATATATATATTATTAAACTTTTGCAAAATAAAAATCGGTCATTTATTTTGTAGAGCCGAACCCTGTGTGTGTGGCCGGCGTGGCGCGAGCTTCCATTGTAGTTTCCCATAGTGGATGACACGGCGACCGCCATTGTGGGCAACCACAGTGGTGGCATGGGGCCTCCCACTGTGGTTAACCACAGTGGAGTGGCGCCCAACCGCCACTGTGTTTACCCACAGTGGGCGGCGCTTAGCCGTCACAGTGGGGAACATAGTGGTGTCTAGGTACCTCCACCGGTGCTCCCCTCTCACAACTTCTTCCGCCGCTACTTCCTTAGGTTGTTCGGTGCTCTCCGTTGATTCCCCTTCGGCTCCGCCGAGCGATGAAGCTCGGGCCGCCACTCTTTCACCTGCACACACATACACAAGATAAAATAAAACATACACACATAGCACACACACACAAGAAAAAAAAAAATTAAGAAAAGTGTGAATGTTGTTTTACACACAAGCCCTAACCCTAATTTCGGGTTAGGGCAAATACATTTAGGTTTTTAAAATAAGATGTGTGTGTGGTAGAAAAAAATAAATAAAAGGGGGTAAAATAATGAAATAAAATAGAAGCTTTTTCCCCCCTTTCTCTTTAGAATATACGTATATATATATATATATATATATATATATATATACATAAGTAATTTATCTTCTATATTTGTTTGAGATCAAAATAGTTAGTTGAAAAAAAAAATTAATTAATGCTCTTTTATTTATTTAAAGAATGTAGAAGCTTTAAAATAAAAGGATTTTATACTCTTGGGAGGATAAACCTTAGGGGATTAAATGACCACGTTGGCTCTTCAATTCTAAAGATTAATAGACCCTTTTTAAATTAATGAATATTTTATTTAATAGATTTATTTTAAATCGGGGAGTTAGGGTATATTAATTTTAGACCCTAAGTAGTCAAAGAACTATAGGAGATCATTAATTTTCCCTATCAATTAATTTTAGAGATTATATATTAAGTTTGAGATTAATCGCTTAGGGAGTTTAATTATTGTTAATGGAAGGTTAGTGTTAACTCTTGTGGAGAAATAATAGCTCGCTTATAACTTAGATAATTTTAACACCAGATTAATTTAATGGTTTGATCCATTCAAAACATGGTTAAGACCAAACTAGATTTCATTATTTTAGTTAGGATAGTCGTACTAAGTTATGTATAAAAAAAATAAAATTATTCCGTTTGTGCCCAAAAGTTTGGGCATGACATCAATATCCTTATTGAAATGCCAACAATCTCCCATTGTCTATTATAATGCCAAATGCCAACAATCCCTTAATGCACTTACAACATTTACACCATACATGCAAATGGCAATAAAAAACTAGCATTATAAAATAACAAATATTCTCATATAAAGGCTCAACAAAGAGGGAGAATGCTCAAGAGAATTCTTCAGTGATCCTCAACCTATTGGAGCATGAGATGTCTTCAACAAATAGTAACATATGTGAAATGAAAAGATACTCTGATATTCAGCAAATTATAGCAAGTTGTCGGTGAGTTTAAACACAAAACTTACATTAAGGAAATTTACAAATTGTGATCAGTGCCTTACTCCATTGGGTACCTGAATTTACAAGATGTAAAATGAAAATGTGTGGGGGAAAAAGCGAGACTAGGCCAACATGTCCTAATCCTACCTTTTGTCAAACACTACGGAATACGAAAGAGCCTAGAGGTATTGCACAATTGGCTACTTCTTTTTGGTGAAAGAGAGAGCCACGGGCTACCTATTAGGGTTTCTATTCCTTTGTTGTAATTGAAAGGTAAGATTATGCAAGTTCAATTCCTAACCCTAAAATGCAAGTATGAACTAATAACAAGATTACAGAATTGAACTTAAACAATGGAAAGCTGCAAACATAAGGACAAGACAAGAATGCAGATGCGTATGCGAAGTCAAAATCTGAGTGAAAATGTTCGGGACGGGGGCGTAGGCGCCACTGTCCTAATTCTGCACCTGAAACTGCACCTGAAACTACCACTTTGCAATCTGGAAAACTGTCGGAAATGCTAAAAATTGCTATCTGTCAGGAGGACCAGGGTGCCTAGCGCCCCTATCCCAGGGACCAGGGCGCCTAGCGCCCCTATCCTGGTAGGACCAGGGCGCCCCATGCCCCTGTCCTTGTCTTCTGCTCCGAAACTTGGTGTATGGTTCTGTCTCCGTCTGCTTCTTTTGGATCTGCAACTTGCGGCATCGTCTGAATCCCGAAATCTGCACTTATATCTGAAAAGGTGTTTGGGCAGCCAACCCCAAGGGAGGGGTACAAGCCAATCTTCAGTCGGTGATCCCTTATTGCTCTTCAATGCCTTCAAAGCCCTAAGTGAATGAATGGATTTGATGAATGCTTGGAGGATGAATGTTGAGAGTTGTTGAAGTCTTCAAAGATCTGCTCTTTCGCTGCATATGAGGTTCCTGAAAACAAAATTCGGATCCTTTCCAATGAAGAAAGAGAGCTCTTATGTATGAAACCCTAGGTCTTAATTCCAACTTTTGGCCGACCTAGAGATTGAATATCCCACCAATTTCTTGGGGTTAAGCTTTATTTTATGATTGGATCGTGCTCCTAAAATTTCAGGAAAAATGTCTGGGACCGTGTGCACTCCGGGCGCCATGGTCCTGGCAACTTTTCACCAAATTTTCAGGGCCGTCAGATATGATGATTTTAGAGAGAATCCCGAAGTTACAGGTGATTTCGAGATGTTTTGACCCCTGAAATCAAGCCCCCAAGTCCAAAAGAAGGCCTAATTAGGGTTTTTGATTAGATGATGTATTGGAGGAATAAAATGAAAAGGGGCACACTTTAATGAAAGGGCCCGACTTTATGATGTGAAGGATGATGAAATAGGACCTTAGACCTAATTAATTTGATTAATTAAGTGCTAAAGGAGAAATGCAATGCAAAATACAAATTGCGCCAAGGCGGGTGCTAAATTAGATGTGAAATTCTATTGCTTTAGCAAGTGCGTACAATTTACGATGCTACATTTAGCCCCCACTTTAGTGGTCATATGAGTACTACGTGCATATGCAAGCTAAAGTACAAGAAAGTAAACATTATTTGAAAAAGGATATATCCATAAGTTTGTCGAACGAAGCCCCCAGCGGTATCTGCAGTACACAGTTAGGAACGGCACCCTACAAAACACACGTTAGATCACAAAATCATGTAATGCTTACTAAGGAAGGTGATGAAATTTGTGAGTAGCTATATGCCCCCCCTATTTCGGCTTGCTTATTAGGGAGGTGAAACAGGGTAGCATGTTTACTTTCAACAAATTGTGTGAACGATTATTGATGAGAGATGTTCACTACAAAGGCTTCATCAGAGCACATTTTGGAACATCAAGAGAGTAAGGGAACGAAAATACGATTCCTACGCAACAAATAGTTCGAAAATCGCATCTCCCAAACTCAAGTTATGATGAAATGAGTGATTTAGGGAAAATTAGGGTTTAGAAAATAAAGGTAAAGGAATGAAAGTATATACCTTGAAAGTGACTATTGCATTCGTCACTTTGTTGATTCTGAGTGTTGTTTATCGCAACAGAGCCCACATAGCCATCATCATGCCTTCACGACGACCAGAGCGTCCCACGAGGATTGAGATCATGTGATAGGCCACGATCGACGACGAGCCACTGGATGAGGTGAGTTGATTGAACTTTGACTTTCTACATTTCTATTGATTCTGATTTTCTGTGATCGAAAGCAGGCCCTGGAATCTGACCCTGGGTCCCACCCAGGGTGCCATGGTCCCACCAGGGCGCCATGGTCCCTTCAGGGCACCATGGTCCCTATGGGGTGCCATGGTCCCTTTAGGGCGCCATGGTCCCTATGGGGCGCCATGGTCCCCTCAGGGCACCATGGTCCCAATCAAGACTCGGCAAGGGTCAACTTTCAATGTTCGTCAGTTTGCGTATTTGGCATAGATGATTTTGATGATTGATTACTGATTACACTGATGTTTTTGTGTTGCAGGGTCTCCCATACATGAGAGAGCACATGGAGGGGCAGATTCTTCATAGTTTGTGAGATCAAATTCCCCAGCTTACTCAGGCAGAGAGAGATACATTGTCTATAGTAGGTTTGTGGTCTATGATTCTTATGCCAGCCATTCGATTTCATCTCGTGATGCTGATGGCACTCATGGAGCGATGGGATCCTGACACATGCACGTTCCAGCTTCCAGTAGGGGAGATGACGGTGACACTTGAGGATGTGTGCCGCATTCTTCGCTTACCGATCAGAGGAGCTACTGTGACATATGTGACCGATCGGTCAGTAGAGGATCATCAGAGGGAGCAGGTATACTGCATAGGGAGAGTCATGCCGAATGAGACGAGAGGTCATATCATGGTCAGCTGGCTCTTACATCCTACAGGAGAGGTGCCCCTCATGAGACGTCTTATGATAGCCATCATTGCACTAGCTGTCTACCCTAATGGGCGAGGTACACACATGCATGGGGGTCTCACATGGTGCATCAGGGCCATGGAGAGACATAGGAGAATATACGCATTGGGGTCAGAGTATGCTTGCACATCTCTATCACGACCTCGAGGAGTATGTTTTTGGACAGGGTTGCAGCTTGATGACATGCACACTTTTGCAGGTGTGGATATTTGAGCACTTTACATGCACCAGGCCTGTCGGCTATCCGATGAGTGCGGCTAGCGAGTGACCTAGGGTATTTGCTTATCCACTTACCAGCGAGTGGAGATTTGGAGATCTACTATATTGGAGAGTGACATTTGACAGATTGACAGCTAAGGTGACTGTGTGGAGACCCTATCTGCGGATGCATAGATGGGATAGGATGGAGAGACAGTTAGCATGCTTACAGAGGAACCGCCTACTGAGAGGGCGATATCCACACATCATAGTCCCATTCTACTTTGACTGAGTACAGAGGCAGTTTGGGCTAGAGCAATCTGTTCCAACCGATGTGCCCATCTACACTCGACACTCACGAGTCCTTCCCAGACCCAGAGCAGTAGCGAGACCTACGATAGATGATATCGAGATCATAGATATAGAGGGGTCCGATCAGGATGTGGTCACTGATTATGCTACAGACCCCGGGGCACAGCGCAGGTATCTCTCATGGTTTATGAGATCATACCCAGGGCCTATCTTTCCACCAGATCACCCGACAGGCCATCCAGGTCCATGGAGACATGGAGACCGAGATGAGGATCAGGGATCCAGATCAGAGGAGCCAGAGGAGGGAGAGGGTCATGAGGAGACAGGAGGGCCTGATCCACCCATAGGAGATCAGCCTAGTGCCAAGGAGAAGGAAGGAGAGAAAGATGACACAGATAGAGATGATGATGAGGAGAACGAGGATGCAGATGAGGATGAGGAGGAGAAGGATAGAGATGAGGAGGAGTCAGATGCAGCTCCCCATCATTCAGGAGATGATACCATAGCCTTAGATCCTCCCGTTATTCCCCAAAAGGGGGAACACAAGGCGATAGGAGACCTGTACCCATCGCGCACAGATCATTCGAGCATGGGGAGCCTAGTAGTTCCCAGTCACAGATGCTACCATATCATGATCCCTACTGGCATGAGGGAGATCCAGGTATAGTAGGTTTATATTGATTGATTGATGTTTTGATGATATAAAATGGTACTAATACATGATCTGTTCTACTGCTACAGCTAATGTGCAGGAGTGGCGTTCTCTGATCCAGCAAGCAGTGACAGATATCTCCACGACGGTGCAGATCCCTAGTTCCTCACAGGTTGCTTATAGACCTCAAGGGAACGCGGGTTAGCATGATGATTTGTTTTCCCCATTTTGAGTACAGGTAGAGATATGGAGGGAGAGAGAGCGAGCTCTATCAGAGGGCCTTCAGCGGGCACAGCGTGATCTAGCAGCAGCTCAGGCCGAGGCTACCTCATATCGCACGATCCTTATGGATAGGGATCGTAGGAGTTCTTCTCGGAGTCGCTCACAATCTATATCACGCTATATGCTTATGGGTCCACCTGCACGGCTGGATCAGGAGGGAGCATCTAGTCGTCACTCTCCAGCCACCAGCCCTAGGGATAGGAGATGATCTTGTGATGTAGGGTAGGTAACATTTTGGATGTATAGTGACCTACCTTTGTATATTGATCCACACACACACATATATATATATATATATATATACATGCTTCTTTGTCTCAAACGTGTTATCTTTAATGTCTAAAACAATGTGTATTTTGATTAAAGTTAATACATTTGGTAGATATACATGTATGTTCTGAATTTAATTTCCATGTGACTGATTTCTCAATGCTCCATGATTAAATTGATACATGTGTGACTTAATTAAAATATTTGATCAAGTACTACATTGATGATAGGGAAGAAAATATGTGTTAAGCCTAAGAATCATATAACTAATGTGATTTAATTTGAATTTAAACACAACATGACACGATTCAACTTAACACATAAAGATATTGTATAATATGCCAACATAATGAAAAATGTAAATCTTTTGCAATTTACATAAATGAATTCAAGACAAACCATAAAGTAAAGAAACACGCTTGTCAGGAATGAAGCAATATAGATTAAACAAAACATCATTTAATTCCATTTGCTCTAACAAAGATATGCTAACATATTATCCAATTTTGAAGAAGTGAGAAAGGAAATAGATGAATGATAAGGAATGAGGAATTAAGCATAGTATCTACGCAAGTGCATAGCATTTATAGGGTCTTTAAGAGATGTACCATCTACACCCGCTATTTTATAAGCACTTGATCCATAATCTTCAATAACGATATACAGTCCAAGCCAATTAGGACTAAATTTTCCCTTTTCTTCAAGTAAGGCATTCACATTGCGTTGATTCTCATAGAGAACTAAGTCACCCACTGAGAAGGAACGTTGAATAACCTTATTATTATAGCTTCGTTGTAGAGTTTTGTGATACGCTTGAATATGCTCAAGAGCATTTATACGCTGTTCATCAAGCATCTCAAGTTGTTGAAGTCTTCGTTCTCTATAAGCGTCATCATCTACTATACCTTTGAGAGAAACTCTAAGTGATGGAATCTCTAATTCTAAAGGCATAATAGCATCAGCACCATAAACAAGATTATAAGGTGTAGTTCCGGTAGCAATTCGTACACTCATTCGGTAGGCCCAAAGAGCATAGATTAGCTGAGTACTCCAATCCTTACCATGCTTATTCACGGTTTTACGAAGAATTTGTTCAATTATCTTATTGGATGATTCAGCTTGGCCATTTGATTGAGGATAGTATGGTGTAGAAAATTGATGTTTGATATGATACTTCTCAAGGAATTTCTTCACGTCCTTGCTCTTAAATGATGTCCCATTATCAGAGATTATAGTGGAAGGTATCCCAAATCGAGAAATAATGTTTTCTAGAAGAAATCGACAAATCACTTCAGCAGTAGTAGAGCGAAGGGGAATAGCTTCTACCCATTTTGTAAAGTAATCTGTTGTGGTTATAATGAAAGTATGTCCTTGAGATGAAGGAGGAGAGATTTTACCGATAAGATCCAGCCCCCATGCAGAGAAAGGCCAAGAAGCTACATGAGAACGAAGTTCTTGGGCAGGAGCATGAATCAAATTATTGTGTTGTTGACATTGATGACATTTCTTAACAAATGAAAAAGAATCCTGCTGCATAGTTTGCCAATAATATCCCATACGGAGCAACCTTTGAACCAAGGATTTGCCTCCAAAATGCCCCCCATAGGCACCTGAATGCGCCTCTTCAAGAGCAATAGGGATTTCTGATTTGTTAAGACAACGAAGGAGAAGACCGTTATAACCCCTTCGGTAAAGAACATTAGAAAGAATGATATATCTAGCGGACAGCTTGCGAACTCTAGCCCTAGTGTTCCTATTAGCGGAATCAGGAAAGGTACCATCAGTCAAGTATCTTACAATATGCGAATACCATTCATCTGAGTCTATAAAGTCACAACATGTCACCAAGCTAGTATCATCTACAATAGCTGGAGAAATAAGGTTGTGAATAACAAATTTAAGATCAACCATAGGGTCCTCTAAAGATACCCAAGAAGCCACACATGCCATTGCGTCCACATGTCGATTATCTTTTCGAGGAACAGGTTCCATGGTGTAAGAATCAAATTTTTGTAACAAAGAGATAGCAAGGTCTTTATATTGTGATAATTTGTCTTGTTTCGCTTGATATAGTCCTGTTACTTGTCTTATAATCAGTTGAGAATCTCCAAAAATATGTATGTGTTTTATATTCAAAGCTAAGGCTACCTTTACTCCTGCTATAAGAGCCTCATATTCAGCAATGTTATTGGTACATAGGAAATTGAGACGATAAGATAAGGGAATGGACTTCTTTGTAGGAGAAATCAGAACAATACCTGCCCCCGATCCCGTACAACACTTAGAGCCATCAAAGTATAACTCCCAAGTTTCATCTTTCTCTGTACAAAGGATGAAGTCGTCAGGAAAAGACTCAGGGTTAGGGAAGGAGAAAGGTGAAGGGGCCTCAACTAGGTGATCGGTCAACGCTTGCCCTTTAATTGCTCTTTGCGAAACAAATTTAAGGTCAAATTCAATTAACATCATAACCCACTTAGCTAGGCACCCTGATAGATCAATTTTAGAGAAAAGATGCTTCAAAGGATCAAACTTCACCATGACGTGGACTTCTGAATTTAAAAGATAATGTCTCAATTTCTGAGTCGCAAACACCAAGGCCAAGCATTGTCTTTCTATCGCAGAATATCGGGTCTCATAATCGAGTAAGGTATGACTTATATAATAAACCGGACACTCCTTACCATCTTTATCATGTTGTGCCAATAATGCTGCAAGAGCATGAGAGGAAGCAGCTGTATAAAGAAGAAAGGGTTTAGAAGGTTCGGCCGGTCGAAGGATAGGAGGATTAGCCAAATACACTTTTAAATCTTCAAATGCTTGCTGACAATCTTCATTCCATTGAAAAGTGATATTCTTTTTGAGGAGTTGAGTAAAAGGAAAAGTACGATCCACAAGTTGAGATACAAACCTACGAATAGCTTGAATCTTTCCTTGTAAGCTTTTGAGTTGAGACACATTTCTAGGAGGTGGCATGTTGACAATAGCATCTATTTTCTTAGTATCCACCTCAATCCCATGATGCGAAACTATGAATCCTAATAGTTTTCCACTATCCACACCAAAAACACATTTTCGGGGATTCAAGCGCATGTGATATTTATGAATCCTTTCAAAGATTTGACGAAGGATCTTAATATGATCTATGCGGAGAATGGATTTGGCTAAAACATCATCAACATAATCTTCTAAAATCTTATGCATGTAATCGTGAAAGATAAGGGTCATCGCTCGTTGATAAGTTGCGCCGGCATTTTTAAGTCCAAAAGGCATCATTACCCAACAAAACGTGCCCCAAGGAGTGGTGAAAGTAGTTTTGAATTGATCTTGAGGATTAATGAAAATTTGATTGTATCCTGAAAAACCATCCATGAAGGATAATAAAGCATGTCCTACTGTAGGATCAACTATCATGTCAATGTTTGGGAGGGGAAAATCATCTTTCAAAGAAGCTTTATTTAAATCTTGAAAGTCAGTACACATTCTTATTTTATTATCTGATTTAGCCACAACGACAATATTTGAAATCCATGGGGAATAATCAATAGGGCGGATAAATCCAGCCTCTAATAATTTTTCAATCTCAGCCTTAACAAGCAAAGCTACCTTAGGATTCATTTTTTGAATCTTTTGTTTCACAGGCTTAGCATCAGGAACTAAGACAATATTATGAGTGACAATCTTAGGATCTATACCAGGCATGTCAGAATATGTCCAAGCAAAGATCTCAAGGAATTCATGCAATAAATCTTCATATTGTTTTTGTTCTTCTTCATCCAGACATTTTCCAATTTTAATAACTTTTTTTTCATTGCCAGAATCCATCTTAACATCAATGGTGTTGCTTATAAGAAGATTACTTTGTTGAGGAGTATCCTTTAACTGAGGAAATTCTTTCACAATCTCATCGTTATCAGTCTCTTTTCCAAAATAGGCTTCAGTGTTCAAACAATAAGGGAATCCCCTATTGTGATGATAACGAGGAAGAGTATCATATGCTCCTAAAAACTTAGCTAAAGCATCATCGGTAGGGAAAACATCCAAAGCACAGGCATACGAAGGATCAATATACTCAGGGTGTCTCATTGGTAGAGATGTAGAAATAACATTAACACTAATACATGGTCTTCTAGAAGCTTTAGTGCGCTTGCAGGGATTATAACCAAGTCCAAAGGCATAATCATAAAGATTATTCTCTAGAGGAACCTTTATTCCTTGTTCGTGAGCGCCACAGCCATTTCCATTATACCCATGCTTAGCTAGAATACGAAAACCACGACCATAACGATCAACCATTTCAGAAAGAGAAGGTGGTTTTTCATAAGACAAAGAATCAAACCCTTCAGAATTGGAAGTGTGAGGAGAAGAAGTTTGAGAAGCGGCCACGAAGTTATTGCTCATAGGTTCAGGTAATGTTGGTTGATTTTTAGCTTCTTCCTTCTTTTCAGCTTTAAGCTCTCTAGAAGGAACTTTATATTCACCTACAAAGGAGGGATTAAAATCAAGAGATCCCCAATCGTCTTCTGCGAGAACCTTCTCAGGATCAAAATCCTTCTTATGTGTAGATTCAAGTCGAGAAGAATCTTCTTCAGGAGCTCCAGACTCATCCAAAGAATTTTGATCATCAGAGAGCGAGGATTCATTGATAGGTATCTTGTTTAAAGAATCATCACTAGACGAGGAAGGCTTAGAAGAACCCCCTTTGGAAGTAGATGTTTGTAAACAAGCTTGGAAATTAGTATCACCTATCAAGGTATATGTTTTATTATTATAAATAAATTTAACTTGTCTATGCAATGTAGAGGGGACCGCTTGCATACTATGAATCCAAGGTCTCCCTAATAGCAAGTTGTATGTTAGATTTCCCGACATAACATGGATAGGAGTAGGCAAAGTAACAGGCCCCACTATGATGGGTAAGGTGATAGTACCTAATGAAGTTTTAGCCACATTATCAAAGCCTTGAATAGGATGAGAGTCAGGCTCAATTAGGGATGTATCCACATTCATCTTATGCAAAAGATTAATGCTACACACATTAAGACCAGAGCCATTATCTACTAGTGTTCGTCTTATAGCAGCATCATTTATGATAACCATAATCATCAAGGGATCATATTGATGTTGAATTTCACTAGTGGGCAACTCATCTTGAGTAAACACAATATGAGCTTTAGGATTCATCACAGAGTTAACCAAAGAGACTATATTACTAGATGTATTCGGTGGAGGAACATTCAAATCTTTCAAAGCATCTTGTAACATTCCGTGATGAGCAGAAGAAGTTTGAATCAAATCCCAAAGGGATATCTTAGCAGGGGTAGCTTTAAGTTGTTCTATGAGATCATATTCCTTACTAAGAACTTGTGAAATAGGTGGAGCTTGCGGAAGAATTGGTTGAGGATTCAGAAGAGAAACTGGAATAACCGGAGGAGGATTAGGTTACCTATTATTTCTAGTATGATAAGTATGGGCAACCGCATGATAACTCTCTCTAGTTAATTGCTTGGCATAATTATAAGGACTTATAGGTTTTCTTCCTTGCACAATGATGATAGGTTTATTTGGAGTAAGAAAGGAATCATACCCCCCTTGGACAGTAAGGAGAGGTGATTTAGGAACTTGAAAGATGGGAGAAGGACAAGCACCTTGGACTTCAAAGAGAGGCTTATTATGCTCATTCAGGTTTATCATGTTAACTAATTTAGAAGTTTTGTTCTTGTTTAGAGATTTCGATAAAGCCACAAAGTCATCAAGAGCATCATCCAACAAAGCATGATCATATCTATTAAAAGGTTTATCTTTTGATTCAAAAGGAGACATCTCCTCATAGAGGGGATTATTGAAAACAACCATGTTACTAGATTTAGTGGAAGAGTTGATAGGAATGTACCCTTGAGAGGAATCATTCAACTTATCTTTCTCATCACAACAAAATGGCATAGTAACAAGGTTTATGAGTTTTTGGCAAAACGAAGGTTTGGCCTCTTTAGGATTCAAAAACTCATCTAAAGCTTCATCTAATTCATCTTGGCTATACTCATAATCAGCATAATTGCATACATCATCATAAATATGAACATCTTGCAAATAAAAATCTGACATTTTGAAATAAAGTTGCATAAAACTGAGACACACAATGCAAAGAAACAAAGAAACACACTTTTTCTTTTTCTTTTTCCTTTTTCTCTTTTTTTGTTTTTTTTGAAAATGAAACTTAAATGAAACACACTAAATCTAGATCTAGATCTAACAAATGCAATGCAAGAGAAAGAAATAATTCGATTCACGTCAGGTTCACCAAAATGTGTGGGGGAAAAAGCGAGACTAGGCCAACATGTCCTAATCCTACCTTTTGTCACACACTACAGAATACGAAAGAGCCTAGAGGTATCGCACAATTGGCTACTTCTTTTTGGTGAAAGAGAGAGCCACGGGCTACCTATTAGGGTTTCTATTCCTTTGTTGTAATTGAAAGGTAAGATTATGCAAGTTCAATTCCTAACCCTAAAATGCAAGTATGAACTAATAACAAGATTACAGAATTGAACTTAAACAATGGAAAGCTACAAACATAAGGACAAGACAAGAATGCAGATGCATACCTGGAGTCAAAATCTGAGTGAAAATGTTTGGGATGGGGGCACGGGCGCCACACTCCTGATTCTACACCTGAAACTGCACCTGAAACTGCCACTTTGCAATCTGGAAAACTATCGGAAATGCTAAAAATTGCTGTCTGTCAGGAGGACCAGGGCGCCCAGCACCCCTGTCCTAGGGACCAGGGTGCCTAGCGCCCCATGCCCCTGTCCTGGTCTTCTGCTCCGAAACTTGGTGTATGGTTCCGTCTCCGTCTGCTTCTTTCGGATCTGCAACTTGCGGCGTCGTCTAAATCCTGAAATCTGCACTTATATCTGAAAAGGTGTTTGGGTGGCCAACCCCAAGGGAGGGGTACAAGCCAATCTTTAGTCGGTGATCCCTTATTGCTCTTCAATGCCTTCAAAGCCCTAAGTGAATGAATGGATTTGATGAATGCTTGGAGGATGAATGTTGAGAGTTGTTGAAGTCTTCAAAGATCTGCTCTTTTGCTGCATATGAGGTTCCTGAAAACAAAATTCGGATCCTTTCCAATGAAGAAAGAGAGCTCTTATGTATGAAACCCTAGGTCTTAATTCCAACTTTTGGCCGACCTAGAGATTGAGTATCCCACAAAACATTTTTCAGTATCATGCCCAGGATGACGATGAAATTGACAAAAAGATTTGTTATCAAAATAGGGTGAATTAATCTTTGTAGGATCTATTTGCTTTATAGGAGGAAGAGTAAGCACATTTTGTTCCAATAACTTATTCATAATACTATGCAATGATTCATTCAAAGGAGTAAACTTTCTTTCTTTCTTGATTAACTTAGAAATAGGAGGCACACTTGATGATGAAATAGGACCTTAGACCTAATTAATTTGATTAATTAAGTGCTAAAGGAGAAATGCAATGCAAAATGCAAATTGCGCCAAGGTGGGTGCTAAACTAGATGTGAAATTGTACTGCTTTAGCAAGTGCATACAATTTATGACACTGCAGAAAATATGACATAATTTTATCTAATAGCATAGGATCTAAGATAACATTTCCTTACAATATATCTCATCTGCAATCCCATCTGAAACTACTTATCAAAATCCCTGCATAAGACCTACCACTCTACAATTCCACTCAAGCATTTAATTGACCCCTTAGATCGAAGCATGAATAGAAAATGCATACACCACAATAGTGCAACAAATGAAAAAACCCTTGATTCTACTCATCCAAAATATGATAGAATTATACACTGGAGAAATGGATTTGAAATATATTTTATTGACATGATTAGCTATCTTCTACCACAAAACAATTCACATATAACTCCTCCAAGAACTCGACACTAAATGCTTTTCATTGCTCTTTAAATGACTTTATAGCTTGCTCATCTTCACCTAGACTCACTCTTGGAACCTTTCCTCTCCAAAAATAGAGATCTCGGAACCTAGAACCAAGAATTTGGAACAAAATTTTGGAACCAAATTTTTTGGACTCCTGTCTCATGGCCTTGAATTTCCTTTTATAGAAAAAAGGGACAAAACAAGCTTCAGGCCAGAGGAGACACCTGTCACTCAAAGATTACTAGTTACCCATAATTTTGTTACAAAATATTCCTTACAATCCCCCAAAACTATCCACACTAGCGTTCATGATGAGGTAGAACCAAAATTTCTAACTGCATTTTGGTAGAAACAAAAAATCCTTGAGTCGTGCCATTATCACCCTCGATGCCTCTAGATGGACTGTGAGATGCGTCAATTTGTCCTACAGAGAATTCCCCTTCCTAGAAGGGTAACTTAGAGCCTGAAAAGAAGTAAAGTCATCCTCAAAATAGAGGAAGAACTCACACTTCATGCTTAGGCTCAATGAAAGTGGAAAAAAGAGCTTACAAAGAAAAATAATAAGAGGGGAAAGGGTCACAACCTCCATGTCATTGCAAAGATGACTGGTTACTACCCCCAACCTGACCTTGTCCTACTCCTATTCCTCTATGCGACCCTTTCTAAAACCCCATGCCGACTAGTGGTAGGGGAGAAGCAGAGGATGTGTCATGAGGGGCTCCTTCAGATGAGAAATGAATTTAAAGCCTCCACTGACAATCCTCCCAACTTTCAAGGCTCCACTGACTATAAGCATACTCACTCAGAAAAGGGGACTTCCATCTAGTATCATAGAGTTCACAGTAACACTTTGCACGATATTGCTCAAACATCATCATTATCTCTAATGAAACCTCTTCAGAAAATAACAAGGTCTCTATTCTCTTATACCCAGTAAACCACCACCTTGTTGTATTTATAATCAAAAATCACTTCATTTGGCAATGCTCATTCATGTGAAAAAACATTCTTCTGATACTTTCTACTCATCCCGCTAACTATGGACTCGAGAAGTCATGTCTATCAAATCTAGGTCACCATCATGTTTAAGTTATCATTCCACTGCCTTATGTCAAGGCTCACCTTACATGAATGATTTTTTTCTAATCTTCTTGTTCCTTGACTGCATAATTTCCACTTCAGAATCCCTTTTTGAACTTTGAGTCATTATCTTTTGAATTTTTCTTGGAGATAGTTCCTTGATTTTACCTTATTGTGAGAATCCCTGACAACACGCATCCTCTGATCTTTGTGACAGGTCCCTGATCATTTCATTTCCAACTCAGAAATCATCCCAATCCTTTTATGCCTCTGAAACTTTTACTTCTTATTGTCATGGCAATGAAATTTGTTGAGATGGAATCTTTGGAATTGTCAACTTTGCTTGCTAATTTGACTTGACTCAACAAAAAGCCTTTAGGTCTTCTAAAAATTAGTTGGCTTCCATGCATCTCGACTTGTCTTCATTCATCCCATGTCGAAAATCTTACATTCTGTCCGCCTTTATTTTCCCACGTAGGTGATAAGCAAATGACTTCAATCACCCTTTTGAAATACATTCTGAATTTCCACCATAGATTTTATTTAGCTTGGCATATCACATGATCACCATCGGTCAACTTGACATTGGCCTTTCAATGTGGCACATGGATCCATCAAAAGCCTGACTAAGCATCACCAAGACATCTTCCAACTCAAATTTGTCAGCGGCCCCACTGTCGGACTTCTCGGTCCACCTGGGACACGTGGCATCTGTTAGGCCCAATATGGAAAGCTAATGTACTGAGAGGAGAGGGGTGAATTAGTACTTCAAAACCTTTCTTTAATAATAACCTTACTATTATGCATAAACAGAATAGTGTAGTAACATAAAATAAAGTTAAAACAAACATATAACAATCATACATGATTCACTCCATAACACATATATTTTGGTTTCACAGAAACTCTTGGTTAGAGAGAAAAACTATGGTGGGGATGGCACCCACAACTTCACTACTGTAATAATAAAGAATGCTCGGTTAGAGCTACATTTAGCTATTTCTGATAGCTTGCCCTATTAGGAGTAACAAGATCTATTAGATCTACCTTGCTAAAGGATTTACAACATTTATTCTGAATGCTGCACCTGGTTAGAGGCTTTACAATTTATAGACTTGGTTAGAGTCTTTTACCCTATTAAAGGTTTCTCTTTCAACTTCACAATATTACAATAAAATCATTACAAACATCTGTAACTTTACATCTGAAATGTTATAGCAGATTCTATGTGCTCAGGATAAGATTACCTGGCTTATAGCATACCTCGGTAACTCATATAGTAACTCGGTAAACCCTTCTATTTACTCTGTTCTTCGACTGTTCTCTGAAAACCTTCTTAGTGACCTCTATGTCTCTGTAATAGTCTTCCTTCATGCATACATACACTTCAATAATGTTGTATATATAGATCTCTTAAAACGGTGATCTAATTCATTGCTTCGATCTTACAAACAAGATTCCTCGAATGAATAGCTAAACAAAACATTTCATTGGTTAGATTGACCTTGCAATCATACACAATCTTCTAGTGCAATTTCCAATGTAATAACAGTTAGATGTGCCTCGATCTTGTAACATGTTTTCATATGCATGTCCAGGTTCAATGTATCTGGTAACACGTTTCACTGGGTGAAAATCAACTCAGTTTGTTAACTTTACTGCTCGGTAGCCATAAAAAGATACTCAGTAGACAACTCGGTGAATACTGTATTCTGTGACTACTTTCTTCTGTAACTGACTAGACTATGCATACCAACTTCTCTGTTTATACCGATTGCATGATTCAGTAATGCTAACCGACTAGAATATAAAGTATGAATTTGAATATAAAAACTAATGGCAACTTGATAAGTAGTAACAATCTCCCCTTTTGACATTAGTTGAGATGTTTGACAAAAACTACTTTCAAAGTCATAACTCAAAAATCTATATACTTTGCAAAATGACTACACTTGACAATATATACAATAGTCAATGAAATAGTATATGCAGATATACTCCCCTTATCATTATTCTATACATAACTCGGATTTTGCATGCTCGGTTCTATTCTGTGCTTGTGTGCTCTGCTCGGTATACTCCCCTATATACAATACTCAAAACTGTATTACCAAAACTGTATCACTCTCCAAATATAGTATATTATTCCCCTTATGTAGTATTACTCCCCTTTTTTTGACAAACATCAAAAACTTAATTTCCATCCGAGGGCGGGAACTGATCAAAAATAGATTTATACTTGTTCTGGGCATCGGTGAGTGTGACTAAGAGTGCATCCTTTACACTTTCCACTAAAGAATTTTGTGCTTGAATATCAGCCAATAGTGATATTAAGCCATCAAGAGTGCTTCCCTCTTGTGTAGTAGATAGGCATGTAGCTCGGTTAATCTACTCTTGAACTGATGAGAGATAAGGAAGGAATAATGTCTAGAGGGTCATTATATCCATCTTGATCTTATGCTCTTCATTTTTGAGTTCTAACTATTGAGCCATGAGCTGTTGAAGCTTGGTATGAAAATTCTAAACTGAATTAGGCTCGGTGGTCAACCTAGTTGAGAGATCAGTGATCTCTTTCTCAATTGCATCAGTTTTATTCTTGATATCTTTAATGAATAAGGAAAATGTATAAAGTTTCCGAAATAAATAAAGAATATGCTTGAGTTGAGGGGACAACTCAGCAATGAATTTGACAAGCTTTACAGTAAGCTCTTTATCTTTTAGCTTGCTTAAGTACTCAGATGCATCAACTCCAGATGTTTCTATTTGAGTAAGGAGTTCATCCAATTGAATGTGGATGGCTGCATTGGTTGACACTGTTGCTGAAGGTAGCATATCTGTTAGTAGTGTCTTTACCTTCTGTAGTACTTTATTCTTCTTTTGAATGGCCAATTGTTTTTCTTGTTCGGCCTTTGCTTTGCATAGTTCACCGAAATCAATAAGTGCTTTCCCTTTTAAAAATTGAGATATCCACATTGGGTAACACTATCGGTTTAGTTAAATCAACTTTGAAACTATGCTTTCTCACCTTCTTCTCTTTACCTTTGATTGGTTGAACTAAGACAAGTTCTTGTGAGGCTTGCTGACCCTCAGTAGGTTGCTCAATAGATGCAATGCTTTGGTCGGTTCCTATAGCCATTGTGGTGTCCTTGGGTGTCTTAGTACTAGGGGTCTCAGTTGTAACATTTTCAGTGCTTAACGGTGCTTGAGATGTCTGATCTTTAGTTGTATCTTCTGCTACTTCAGACTTGTGACCTTCAGTGCCTTGTTCTGTATCCTTAGGAGCTTCCGTTGAGATAGGTGGCTTGACTAGCAGATAAGGCTGAACTTGTTCTAAGACAGATTCACTAGATACAAGTTTTGCATAGGTAGTGCCTTCAATCATTTCCTGCTCCAGTGCTTCTTCATCCATGACATCTTCATCAATTTGAATAGTGTCAGATGGGTCTTGCTTGGTAGCATCAGGACCTTGCTCAGGGACATCAAGATCTTTCTCGGTGACATCAACAATTTCAACTTGAGATTGTTCACCGACATCCTTTATTTTGAAGATTTCTTGCCACTTGGCTTTTGTCTCATTTTCCACATCAATGTATACCCCATTCATCAATTTTAAGGCTCTCTGTTTGACAAGAAATTTAGAATTGTATGTTGTCAAATGTTCTTTAATTTCTGCTATAGACATGCTAGGGAATAGATGGACTAGACTTCTTTCTCTTATTTGTTTCTCTGAGTCCATTGCATATTTCCATTTGTTATCAATATGTAAGTATAATTCACTCGGAAGTGACTTTACTAGTTCTAATGGAGCTAGCTGAAACTTTAGAAGTGTGCAGATGACAACTTCTTCAATTTTTCGCTTCTCATCATTATTCCTAGTCTCATACTTGACATATCTAAATCCTGCAAATCCACCATATTCTTTAAGATTGGCACAAAAAATTTCAACACTATGAATGTTTACCTTCTTGCTTTTTACAATCTGAAATTTGTTTGCATCATCGGATTCTGTATCACTAGACTCTTTTGCCAAAATGAGTCTCTGAGTAGATTTCTTATAGGTCTTGGTTACCTTGGGTGTAGTAACACTCTTTTGTTTCTTACTCGGTGATGCAACTGATGTTGTAGTGGTAGGTCTCTTTGTTGGTGGAGTCAGTAGGGCCTTTGAAATGTCCTATTTCTTTCTTTTCAAAACTTTACCCTTAGGCAACTCGATACTTAATGTTATTGTTGCCTCTTGAGCTTCTAATTCCTCTTCGGTAATGGCAAGAGTGCCTTTGACAGATGTAGAGGAGGATTCTTCTCTAAATTTCTCAGATAAAACCTTTATCATTTTTGTAGCCTTTCTTGTAGCCTTAGGTACTACAATGCTCATTTTTACTTTTTCTTTCACGTCTTCATAAGTTCCATATCTTAGTTCGGTAGCATGCCTTGGAAATGAAAGATAGGCATCAATTTGTTGTTGTGTTATATCATAGTCAATCTCATAACCCATTGGTGGCAAAGATTGAGTCCTTGGTTCAACAACATTCATATAACAGTAATTAGTGTCTACCTCAAAACATATATCATCCTTATATTTCTCTACCAACTGTGGTGGAATCCGGTACCTGTTGTGCATCTTCTCTTGAAATTTGTTGAAATAGTCATCCATGATATCATTAAAATTATCTCCCAATTTCTTGATAAAATCATTGATTTGATGGGTGATAGGTCGGTGTAGCTCCCAAACTACTTTACTGACTGAGGGAAAGAACTTCTCAAAGTAGAAAAACATGCATACAAGAAGTGAACCAAACTTCAGTTTGTTTGCCGAGTTGTTCTTCTTCAGCTTCCTTATTGTGTTCAGGTTCTCAAACAAGTTTTTCAGTAGCACTTCACATAAATCTACTTTCATTCCCTTTATCACTATTTTATAGGCTAAGTCAACTAAGGCACATGGTACACTATTTTCCCTTGCTGATTGGAAGAAATAGTAACCAATTACTCTAATTGCAAACTTAAGTTTTGCATCAGTGACATTGTTTAATTTTAGTCCTCAGTAATTAGATTCTACTCCAGTTAGACTAATTAGCTCCTTTTGTGATATCATTTTCTGTGCTCATTCATGATCATAGATAGGATACCCAGTGATCACATGAATGATTTCCTTGGTGATTTTGAATGGTTGCTCCTCTAGCCACATAAAATCATCATGAATTCTGCTTAAAACAAACTTAACCCACTAGGGTTTGAACACATGGGGATAGGCTAGGGCTTTAGTTAATACCTTGATTTTGATATGCTCAAACTTCCTATCCATTTTTCCATTGGTACAAAGTTCATCATATGTGTCACTAATCTCAACATGACCGAGTTCTTCAACACAACATTTGGTGAAGAATCTGACATCTTCGACTAACAAGACTCGATCAGGGATGAGTGAAAATGCAGTTTTGTCATCTGGTTTAGAGGTGACTTTAGGAGTCAGAGTACTTTAGCGAGGGCTTCTCCACATTCTTGACAACTACGGGATCTTGGATCTTGGGCGCCATTGTAGGTTTCAAGTAAAACTTAGCAAACTATCCTTAGGGTTTGACGGTTTACAAATGACTGATGCTTCACACTCGATAGATAATAGCAATTTGACAAGATCAAAAACTAACTTAATAGTGTGAATAGATTTGATGTAAATACCTTGAAATTTGCTCTGAATGAAGTTTGATCCCCTTGATTCGCTCTGCTCTACTCTCTTGAAAACTTGGTGAATGAAAATGACCATGCAAATACCTTTAAGTACATAAAATACCTTATCAGGCTCCATGCGAGTTAGGTCAAAACATTAAATGCACTTGGTTCACCTTTAACCGATTTACTCCCTTTTTTTGTTTTAACTGAGTAACCAAATTTCCTTCATTTACCGACTTGACAGGCTTCCTGTATACACCGACTTGACAGGTTTCCTGTAAAGTACTTTTGATAGGATTTCAAACTTACTAATGCATCTTAACTATGCAGATTTTGAATTTTGTACATAATAGAATAGGAACTGTTATGATTTAACCTTTAGAGAATGCAGTCCCTTCATACCTTTTCTGATTAATTTGGAATAGGTGCACCTAACTCGGTAGGTAAGGTGCTTTCTTCATCTGACATGATTTCCTTCTTTTTCCAAATTATCTTAAATTTTTCTTTAATCTCTTCAGTGTCTCTTCTAGGTTGATCTCTGCAATCTCCAGCTAAATGTCCAACTTTGTGACAATGAAAACATGCCATACTAGGATTTCTCCATGATCTTCGGTTGTTCATTCCAAACCTTATAAAATAGTTGGCACTAATATGTCCATATCTTCCACAACATTCACACCATATCCTTGTATTGTAATCCCATGGTACTGCTGCATATTGTTGGTAAGTATCTATGTGAGTTCGGTAACCTCTAGTGTTTGCTCGGTGTGGACACCGCATGTAGTTCTTTTTCTTAGACCAACACTTCTTGATACTATGTCCATATCTATTGCAACTTATACAAAACCCTTTGAATTTTGCCTTCTGATAGTTGTTAACAAACTTTTTCCTACATTGATTAGGTGTGTGACCATATTTATTGCAATTGTAACAATATCTATTGGACTTAGTGATATTCGGTTGCTTACCTTTTCTAATCTAGCATATGTTGGCAGTATGACCTTGATTTCCATAGTAGTAGCAAATAGGTTTCTTCCTTTTGATGGTATTCTTGTTTCCAGCTTGCTTTGATGATTCTCCTCTCTCGATAGTATGAATTCCTTTCTCGGTTGATTCTTTTCCTTTGTAACCGAGTCCTGCATCTTTGTTGGGTCTTCTTGTATTTAGTTGCTCATCCAACATCTTTGATGCATCATAACTCTTCTTCAATGTTTCTTTGGATTTCTTCTCTGTTTCAAGTTCATCAATCAACCTTGATACTTCAAGTTTTAATGCTTGATTTTCATCATTCTTTAGGATTGCTTCATGATGTGCATAACCTAGTTGATCTATCATATTTTGTTGAATCCCAGTTAACCTTATGATTTCATCATTCTTATCAGATACTAAGACTTCAAGTTGTTGTTTCTCTCTTTGTAGATCTATTGCTTTATCCTCTACTGTCCTCAATGCATCTAGATTTTCAGTCATCTATGTACTGAAATGTTCATGTTCTCTTTTCATTGCTTTTAGTTGATCAGCCAATGCTTTGTTCTTTTCTTTTAATACTCCAATGATTTCTTCAGTCTCTTCAGATATACTATTCTCAGATGATGTCTCAATTTGTTCCACTAACTCTTGAGAATCCTGCAAGTCATCAGATAATCTTCTTCTTACTTTCAGAGGATTTTGCATTTGCCTTTGCATGTCTGCAATCACTTGGTTTGCATGATCCAGCTCTTCTTGTAGATACACAATCCTTCAAGATTGTTATAGCCTTCCATTGATAAGATCTTTCTCTTTAGGTAGTTAAACCCTTTTCCAAGATTGAAGCTCTGATACCAATTGTTAGGCCCAATATGGAAAGCTAATGTACTGAGAGGGGAGGGTGAATCGGTACTTCAAAACCTTTCTTTAATAACAACCTTACTATTATGCATAAACAAAATAGTGCAATAACATAAAATAAAGTTAAAACAAACATATAACAATCATACATGATTCACTCCATAACACATATATTTTGGTTACATAGAAACTCTTGGTTAGAGAGAAAAACTGTGGTGGGGATGGCACCCACAATGTCACTACAACAATAATAAAGAATGCTCGGTTAGAGCTACATTTAGCTATTTCTGATAGCTTACCCTATTAGGAGTAACAAGATCTATTAGATCTACCTTGCTAAAGGATTTTACAACATTTATTTTGAATGCTGCACCTAGTTAGAGGCTTTACAATTTATAGACTTGTTTAGAGTCTTTTACCCTGTTAAAGGTTTCTCTTTCAACTTCACAATATTACAATAAAATCATTACAAACATCTGCAACTTTACATCTAAAAAGTTATAGCAGATTCTATGTGCTCAGGATAAGATTACCTAGCTTATAGCATACCTCGGTAACTCATATAGTAACTCGGTAAACCCTTCTGTTTACTCTGTTCTTCGACTGTTCTCTAAAAACCTTCTCGATGACCTCTGTGTCTCTATAACAGTCTTCCTTCGTGCATACATACACTTCAATAATGTTGTATATATAGATCTCTTAAAATGGTGATCTAATTCATTTCTTCGATCTTACAAACAAGATTCCTCGAATGAAAAGCTAAACAAAATATTTCATTGGTTAGATTGACCTTGCAATCATACACAATCTTCTAGTGCAATTTCCAATGTAATAACAGTTAGATGTGCCTCGATCTTGTAACATGTTTTCATATGCATGTCCAGGTTCAATGTATCTGGTAACATGTTTCTCTCGGTGAATATCAACTTGGTGTGTTAACTTTACTGCTCGGTAGCCATAAAAAGATACTTGGTAGACAACTTGGTGAATACTGCGTTCTGTGACTACTTTCTTCTGTAACTGACTAGACTGTTCATACCGACTTCTCTATTTATACCGACTGCATGATTTGGTAGTGCTAACCGACTAGAATATAAAGTATGACTTTGAATATAAAAACTAATGGCAACTTGATAAGTAGTAACAACATCATCTCATGATGTCACGGTCCTTAACCTCCTTGCATCTTCCTTCATGGGACAACGATGATAGTTGGATCTGTTTTCCCTTTATCTGTTGGCCACAATGAATGCCTAATATTGGCCGCTGACCCTCCAACACCTTTTGGATTCAGATTAAAACATCTCTATTTATTTTTTCCATGTGCAGAATTATGCACCTTTATTAACTCAAGTTTTAACTGAAAGTGACCGATAACCACAAAGTTAAGTTTATTGCTTAGGTTAAATTTCTAGTCAAAGAGAGACACATGGCAAGATCTCGTGATGCCATGTGGTGGTGGTGGTTAACATCTTTTGATCACAGTATTGCGAGGAACCGTAACTGCCAAAAATATAAACCGCTAGGCTTATCAGAAAGGGGACCTGACCATAGGAAATAAAATGCGGACTTAGGACAAAATTAAAAGGGCCCGACATTTATAACTTTAAACCTAGAGAATAAATGGCCCCGCCAATGATCTTAGACCCTTCAGACTTAGGACAAAAAGGCAATGAATAATTATAATAGGTTTAGGGGTTTTAACAATGAGACTCAACTGGATGACATAAAACCTAAAACATAAGCTTGAAAATACAAGATAGAGAGCCAAATAAAATCAAAATGACCAATATTTTGTCTAAGGCATGAAAATTTTTTGCTAGGTCATTTTTAGGAATATCAGTGGCTCTGGTTGGGGACGATCATTACTCAGGGATGATACAAGAATCTAGAATCTCAGGTGGAGAAGACCATTGCAGAGCAGACCAAAAAGGAAAGTTTCTTGGATAGGGCAACTAAAATAGAAAAGGAAACCTATTCTAATCTGCACAAGGCCTAGTCTACTGATCATGGAAAAGAAATACTTCAAGAGAAGTAAATCTCCAAGAACTGCCCATGAACAGGCAGTTCAACAATTTCATCTGTCATTTCTTGGAGAAAATAAGAATCTTCTCCCTATTTGCTTTGAATTAGATATGGGCCTAACCAGATGGCATCAAACTTACCATGCTTTCCTTCATCTTCCAATCCGACATTCCACACCAAGACCAAAACACTTACTTGAAAACTCTTTACAGTTTCTCCTTATACAAGTTCATGACCTGCATCTGTAATTTAGTATTTTGGTATTAGCTTCTCTTCTAGTTCCATTCAACTCCATCAAATCTTCAACCCTCAACTATATTTCATTTTCCATATCATCATCACAAGTTTGGAAAAACTTGTACATCTTCATTGGGTGGCAGAGTCAATCCCCTTTTCTCTGCACCTAATATTGTAGTTTAAAAAATCAAACCATGACTGATGGCCCAAGGCCACCAAAAATGAGATACCAGTATTTACCCTTATCAAAAATTTGATTCTCATCTACATATGTGATCAATAACTTAAAAATATCACTGCATACACGCTGACCACATACACAAACATTTGCAAACTGCAAGCTAACCATGTGTCTGACATCATTCATGCCTCCTCTGGTCAAATACTCATTCAACTGGCATGAAATTAAATATTCTGACTTGGATTCATGCACATCACTACCAACAGAGACAAATAGAATTTCTTGATTAGTCTGAAGAACTCTTTCCTCATCATACAAACCATGATCACAATAGTCTAAAACATTTTCAATATTACCATCATAACTAGCAATAGAAGTAAATTCATCTTCATCAAACAACATCAAATCTGAAATCACATCTTTGTCAGCATCTAAGATGTCTGGATTCTCAATTGTCTCTTCATACAAAGGATTAGAAACTAGATGAAAGCCCTCCTCAAAAGCATTATGGCAAAGCACTATTTGATCCATATCTGCATCCTCATCAAATAGTACATAATTTTTTTTATTGAAACCACTGCCCATCTCAAGTTCACATTCATTTTCATCAGGAATAAAAGAATCACAATCTAAACTACAACAACTCTCAACATTATAGTCCTCACAATAAAATTACTCAATGTTATGATTCTCATAGGCTTCAACAAAATTATCATTACTATTTTGACCCCTTTGAACTTCATCTTTCCCAATCACACTTGCCAGTTCAAAAATATTTTGATGATAAGAAAATTGAGGAACAATGTGATCCATTGCATGGAGGGTTGTTTGTAATGGAACAACTGGTGTACTACTATTTGTAATATTTGTTTTAGGCACACATACCTAGACTACTCTTCACACACATTACTTTGGATAAGTTCATATGGCATAAGCTCAATCTGAAGCATACTTTCTTCATTGGAACACACCATGGAGGTCTCTATCTCAAAATAATTGTCAAACAAAAATGGTGGCAACTCATCATTCAAGTTCTTGTTATCACACATAACTGATTCATGAGAGAATGAATCTATATCATCAATATCTTGCACACTAGCAATGTCTACATTAGATGTATAACTTTTCAATTCTTCTTCATACAAACTACTAGATTCATCTGAACCATAAGATTGCAGATGGACCTTTTGTGTGGCATCCTTGTTGGAACAACTAATATTTCTATCATATGGTGTAGCAACTGAAATTATCTCCATCTTTGTATCAATTGTGTCACATTATTTCTCACTAACCTTCTCTTCACTAACATGAGGAATAACCAATGTCTGGGACAAGTTCTCTTTACTCACATTTTTGTTTGAATCATAAGTCATAACATGGCTAGTGTGATCAGAAGGGATGTAGATGCTTTGACATTGATCTTCACTTCTTGACTCACACCTTTCTTCAACATCTTGTATCTTAGGACAACAAACTATTACAGATAGATAACCCTTAGGGATTCCATATTTCAAGTTGTTCTCAATATCCATTTCTATCCTATAAGCCTGATGCAATGTTTTAGTATCCTTGTCTCTCAACAAATAGCTCATTTCTTCATCAAATATAGCTAAGCAAACAACTAAACATACTACATCATTTGGTCTATAGTTGCTAGGAATGAAACTTAATGTCCTTGCAAATATGAGATTGAAAGTAGGGACCAAGTCATCTTCTTCCTTTTGAATACCCATGAATATTTTTATAACTGAACTTGGATTAACTCTTTCACCAAATTGTTCCATGAAAGTTGCACTACGTTCATCCCATGAAGAGAAAGAACATGCTTGCAAATAGGAGAACCAATCTCTGGCATCTTCCTTCAATGTTTGAACAAAAATCTTCATGACTTATCTCAAAATCTCCCATCAAATCAGAAAACTCCTGCAGATGTTGGCATGCTGATTCTAACCTTTTTCCACTGAACTTTGGTAAACGTTCCCTAACCTTAGTAGGAATAGGGTTTGGGAAACCTTGAATACCATTAAAACTTGATGGTATATATCTTTCAATAGAGAACATTTTGTTGTGACTTGACAAGGGTTGCATAATTTGCACATTTACATTTGATATTTCATAGGGATGTATAGGCGAACAATACATCTTCTCACTCATTTTCCTACTTTCCTTTATCACAATCTTAAAATATTACAATGCATATCTCAAACATACTTCATTCAACTTAATATAAAATCTGAAAATTATATCTCAGAAGTATGTAAAATAATCACTACTATTCCCTTTCTTAGTGTCTAACTCACTTAATAGGGCAACATTTTTTACAAATGACTTCCATGAAAATACATTTGACTCAATCAAAATACTTGGAAGTATTGTAGTGGCTGGAAATCAGTTTTCTAGTTTGCAACAGTGATAGATCTGAAGCTACATCCACCTCTTTGTAGAGGACAAATATCTTGAACAAATGGAATTTCTTCACAAGTTATATTTGTTCAAAAACCAGCATTACAACACTTCCTCCTCCATCATATAGATCCCTTCTTCATCTTGTCAGGGTACTTCATCATAAGAGCTCAAATCTACTTCATCTCTACTGCAAATTCTTTGGTTCTTCTTAGTTCTTCAAATAATGCACGTTGGTACAGAGATCTCAAAGTTGCCACTCACAACTTGTGTGGTATTATGAAATAATCATGAAAAATGGACAAATCTAGACAAAACTTACATTGCAAGATGAATTACAACAGATTCTCTTGCAACATTTATGAGAATCGACTCAATTGACAAGGAGATGGACTTAACAAGCTCATGACTCTATAAGATAAAATGACTTTAATAATTCTTCCCTAGTAGAGTTTCCATTTTTGTTGGTGTCTTAGATGGGGTAATCTCAACTAATATGATGATTCAATCTTTTCTAACCAAGGATTCTAGACAACTATCCCCAGGAGAGTCACCATTTTGTTGGTTCCTAAAACAGGGTTTACACTAATGACTACTAACCAAGCTGATCATTCCACTACCTATGGAGAAGCCAACTCCAATTATCATTAATTTCTTGGGCTTGGACCAACTAGTAAGGGTATATCAAACCCTTCTGCACTTTAAGCTGTGCAAAACCAGGGAGGGTGATCCCTTAATGCACTTACAACATCTGTACCATACATGCAAATGACAATAAAAATCCAGCATTAAAAAATAGTAGATAATCTCATATAAAGGCTCAACAAAGAGGGAGAATGCTCAAGAATGGAAAATTCTTCAGTGATCCTCGAACTATTGGAGCATGAGAAGTCTTCAATAAATAGTAACACTTGTGAAATGAAAATATATTACGATATTCAACAAATTATAGCAAGTTGTCGGTAAGTTTAAAAACAAAACTTACATTTAAGACAGTTACAAGTTGTGATCAGTGCCTTACTCCATTGGGTACCTAAATTTACAAGATGTAAAATAAAAATATGACAAAATTTTATCTAATAGAATAGGATCTAAGATAATATTGCCTTATAATATATCTCATCTACAATCCCAACCCAAACTACTTATTGAAATCTCTGCATAAGACCTACCACTCTGCAATTCCACTCAAGCATTTAATCGACCCCTTAGATCGCAACATGAACAGAAAATACATACACCATAATAGTGTAATGAATGAAAAAACCCTTGATTCTACTCATTCAAAATATGAAAGAATTATACACTAGAGAAATGGATTTGAAATATATTTTATTGACATGATCAACTATCTTCTGCCACAAAACATTTTACATATAACTCCTTCAAGAACTTGCACAAAACTTGACACTAAATTATTTTCATTTCTCTGTAAATGAATTTACAACTAGCTCATCTTCACCTAAACTCACTACTAGAACCCGACCTCTCCAAAAATAGAGATCTCAGAACCTAGAACCAAGAATTTGGAACAAAATTTTGGAACCAAATTTTTTGGACTCCTGTCTCATGGCCTTGAATTCCCTTTTATAGAAACAAGGGAGAAAACAAACTTTGGGTCAAAGGAGACACCTATCACTCAAAGATGACTGGTGGTCCATAATTTTGTTACAAAATATTACTTATGATCTCCCGAAATTGTCCACACTAGCGTTCATGATGAGGTAGAACCAAAATTTCTAACTACATTTTGGTAGAAATAAAAACTCCTTGAGTCATGCCATTATTAAGCTTGATGCCTTTAGATGAACTGTGAGATGTGTTATTTTGTCCTACAGAGCATTTCCCTTCCTAGAAGGGTAACTTAGAACCCCACAAGAAGTAAAGTCACCCTCAAACTAGAGGAAGAACTCACACTTCTTGCCTAGGCTCAATGAAAGTGAAAAAAAGAGCTCACAGAGGAACATAATAAGAGGGGAAAGGGTCATAGCCTCCATGTCATTGCAAAGTTGACTGGTTACTGCCCCCAACCCAACCTTGTCCTGCTCTTATTCCTCTATGGGACCCTTCCTAAAACCCCATGCCAACTAGTGGTAGGGGAGAAGCAGAGGATGTGTCATGAGGGGCTCCTTCAGATGAGAAATGAATTTCAAGCCTCCACTGACTATCCTCCCAACTTTCAAGGCTCCACTAACTATAAGCATACTCACTTAGAAAAGGGGACTTCCATCTGGTAGCATAGATTTCACAGTAGCTCCTTGCACGATATTGCTCAAACATCATCCTTATCTCTAAGGAAATCTCTTCATAAAATAATGAGCCTTTTGTTCTCTTCCATCCACTAAACCACTACCTTGTTGTATTTATAATAAAAAATCACTTCATTTGGTGGTGCTCATCCATGTGAAAAATCATTCTTCTAATGCTTTCTACTCATCCCGCCAGCTATGGACTTGAGAAGTCATGTGTATCAAATCCAGGTCATCGCCATATTTAAGCTATCAATCCACTACCTTTTGTCAAGGCTCACCTTAGGTGAACAATTTTGTTTTGATCTTATTGTTCATTGACTGCACAATTTCCGCTTCAGAATCCCTTTTTGAACATTGAGTCATTATCTTTTGAATTCTTCTTGGAGATACTTCCTTGATTTTACCTTATTGTGAGAATCCTTGACAACACGCATCCTCTAATCTTGTTGACAAGTCCCTGGTCATTTCATTTCCAACTCAGAAATCATCCCAATCCTTTTATGCCTCTAAAACTTTGACTTCTTGTTGTCATGGCAATGAAATTTTCTAAGATGGAATCTTTGGAATTGTCAACTTTGCTTGCTAATTCAACTCGACTCAACAAACAACCTTTAAAACAAGTCTTCTAAAAATTAGTTGGTGACCATGCGTCTTGACTTGTCTCATTCATCCCATGTCAACAAGCTTACATTTTGTTTGCCTTTATTTTCCCACGCGAGTGATAAGCAAATGACTTTAATCACCCTTTTGAAACACGTTCTGAATTTCCACCATAGATTTTATCCAGCCTGGCGTATCACTTGATCACCATCGGTCAACCTGAATTTGACCTTCCAATGTGGCAGGTGGATCTATCAAAATCCTGACTAAGCATCGCCAAGACATCTTCCAACTCAACTTTGTTAGTGGCCTCACCGTAGGACTTTGCGGTCCACCTAGGACACATGGCATCATCTTGTGATGATGTGGTCCTTAACCTCCTTGCATCTTCCTTCATGAGACTGCGATGACAGTTGGATCTGTTCACCCTTTATCTGTTGGCCACGATGAGCACCTAACACTGACCACTAACCCTCAGGCAACTTTTGGATTCGATTAAAAAAATCATTGTTTATTTTTTCCATGTGTGGAATTATGGACCTTTAGTAGCTCGGGTTTTAACTGAAAGTGACTAGTAACTGCAAAGTTAAGGTTATTGCTTTGGCTAAATTGTCAGTCAAAGAGGGACATGCAGCAAGATCTCACGATGTCATGGGGTAGTGGCAGTTAACATATTTTGATTGCAGCATTGCGAGGATCTGTAACTACCAGAAATATAACTGCTAGGCTTATCAGAAAGGGGACCCAACCATAGGAAATAAAATGCGGACTTATGACAAAATTAAAAGGGGCTGACATTTATAACTTTAAACCTAGATAATAAATGGCCCCGCCAATGAGCTTAGACCCTTCAAACTTAGGACAAAAAGGTAATGAATAATTATAACACACTTATGGGTTTTAACAATGAGACTCAACTGGATGACATAAACCCTAAACCCTAAGCCTAAAAATACAAGACTGAGAGCCAAATAAAATTAAAAAGACCAATATTTTGCCTAAGGCATGAAATTTTTTTCACTAGGTCATTTTCAGGACTATCAGTATAAAAGGAAACAACTATTGGCATGAGACATTGTAAAAATCATTTGGTGTTGTCATTTATGGCAAGTGAAGTTAGATATCTCATCTGTAGTGATGGATTTTTCTATACCAGAAGTCAAAATAAAGATTTGGTTAAGTCCGATGAGTTAGAACAGTGCATCTGACAAAATGCAGTATTTTTGTTTGCATTTCATTTTGGTTGAATATTTTGTGTTGCGGAGCTAGAGGAAGACAGTTAGATGTCTGGAGTACATTATTCCAGAATCTTAACCTTTGGTGATGATTGTCGTGTGAGATAGAAGATCCGTTGTACAAGTTTTTTTGTTTAACAGTGTGGTATGGTCATTTCAAATAGTTAATCATTGTGTGGAATTGTTGGAGTAATTTTGGTGATTTTTTTTAGTGATTGAGGATGTTTAGTCAACATTTAGGAAGCATATGGATAATTCCTTGATCCACATATGCATTGGAGTTTGGATTGTGTCAACTATGTAGGCACGTTTCATTATATGTTGTGTTCTTGAAGCCGACATGTAGAAGACCTAATTTCATGTTGCGGATATATAAGACCGATGGATATGATCATTTTGGATATCGATAGATGAGTGGAAAGTGTTTGTGATCGATTGTGTAGTTTCACATGCGTAAGTCAAGGATTTGTGCTCTAGAATATTGCAAATTAGCGGAACAGAGTAGTGTAGCAAAGCAGTGTAAGATCAAGAGTTTTGTGCTTAATTGAAATTGTACCCTGGTGTTTGTAGATGTTGTTTTTTAGTTCAGACATTCCAATTATCTTTTCTAAAAGATATTGTAAGACAATGAGTCTTGCTAGGGTTGTAGCCCTTGATATTTTGATTTGTGAGCTCTAGGAAATGTGCTTGAATGCATGTGCATTCCCAATGTAATATTTGTATACTTCTGTAAAGTATATTTATATTGTGGGTCTCATCCCCACCATGGTTTTTCCCTTGACCAGGTTTTCCACGTATAAAATATGGTGTTATGGTGCTGTTGTTGATTGCTTTGTGTTTCTGCATCTTTCTTTTGTTCATTTGTATTAAGTGGTTAAAAGAACAAGTTAATAAGATTAAAAATTGTAGAACACTGATTCACCCCCCCTCTTAGTGTTCCTTGATTCCAAGAATTGGTATCAGAGCCTAGTTCCTCAGAAGAAGCCTAACAACTTGAGGAGGATCTGGGAAGGTGAATTAATGGATTCTGGTAGTCTTCAACATCAACTTATTATGGCACTTGAGGATCTTGATCAATCCCAAGTAGAGTTCCGACAAATGAAAGAAAATATTAAGGATGTTGAAAACTTCATCCAGTCATTGAAAGATCCGTTGAACAAGTCAAGAGAGAAGACAAAGGAACTTGTTGATAAGATAAAAGAGAAAGAAATCCAAAGCATTGATGATCAAGCCTTGAAATAGAAGACAAAAGAATATGAGAAACTTGCTAGAGATAATGCAGTTCAGAAAAATGAGATGGAATATATTGTGATGAAATTGACAAAGGAGATTGAGGAAGAATGAGGAGAATCTTTCTTAGTTATTGAAAGAAAAATTTGATGAATGTTGTATACTTGATTATGAGAATGGCCAACTAAAGCCTGACCTATGAGAACCCAAACAACATGAGGAAGAGCTTGGAAAGTAGATCCTTCTTCTTAGATATGATCTTGAAGCTGCAAATGAGCACAAGGAGAAGTTTAGGATCAACTCAGCCAAACTTAATGAGATGCTTGAAAGTCAAAAGAGTGAAGATGACAAGCAAGGACTTGGATTTGAGAAAGGTCAAAGCAATCCTAAGTCTCAATATCAGAAGAACAAAGCTAAAAGGTCTCTGGTAAGGCAACCTAATGTTCATAAGTTCAATGGTAACTATTTTGTTTGAAATAAATTTGGACATATAGGTAGTCAATGCAAAAATAGAATGAATCACAATGGTCTGTCTTTCTCCAGTCAATGTTTCAAATGCAATAAGTATGGATATAAGTCAAACGAATGAAGAAGTATGATGAATAACTTTCCAAATAGAAGGAATGTTAGATGTTATGCATGTGGTAGGTTTGGGCATGTTTCTAACTATTGCAGATTAAGAGGAAATCAAAGGAATTTCAGGCCTAGACAAGGAAATGTTGTATGCTACAATTGCAACAAATCCGGTCACATTGAAAGATTCTACAGGAGTAGAAATATGAATAGGAATGGTTTGGTAGACAAGAATATGAATGTGTAGGAAGATGAAAAAGGGAAAGAAAAAGTGGATGAGATCAGAGATTAATTGAAAAAGACATGGATTAAGAAGAGTGATTCAGATGCAAGGAGTGGATCCGCACCCGAATCCGGTGCTAGAAATTCCTCTAGGAATTGAATTAAAGCCTCCTGCCTAGGGGGAGTTTTCATGAAAATATTATGCACCCCCTATAGTAGATAGTACCTGAATCTAGAAGGTTGGCAGATGTTGTGATAGGGTATTGCGGATGATGTGAGATGATCTCTAGAAGAATTTGAACAATAATGAAGGTCCGCAAATGATTCCTTGTGAGTTGTCTGTAAAACCTGAGTCTCCAAAAGGTTAGGGCTAAACGCATTTAATGCACCCTAAAAGTTAGATAAGTGAACAATAAAAGGCCATTTTCCCATTCATTTCTCACTTTGCATTCTAGAAAAGAAGGAGAGAGTGCTTTGCAATAAAATTATCCAAGAGACCGAAGCGTGAAAGAGATTTCCCAAGAGAAAACCTAATCCGATGGTCAAGGTATTTTTCCGTGAAACCTTTCAAGTTTGAAGTTTGAAATTTTTGAAATGGCTACCTCTGGAACTGCAACCCCACTAGTCATAGATATAACTGAGAGAGCTCAACCAAATTTTAAGAAACATCCATTTATTTCCATGGAAGATGATTCAAAGAGTGCATTTTCATTGGTTCCACACAATGTTTTGCACATTGAGAATATTAGGATTTACACGAGCTACAACATCAAGTAGTTGGGAAGCTCTCATCTGTTGAATCTTTACAACAAGCATTTGATTGATGGTAATTTCAAGCTAAAACCAAAATTTCAAGTATTGGAGGATAAGGGTTTTGTTCAGTTCACCAAATTTCTGATGTTTGATGAACAAGAATGGGTTTGGTATGTGCTTAGTAGAATGCACAATGAATTTATGTGGTTAAACAAACCTTTCAAGATCACCAAAAATGGCATCAGGGTCATAATAGGGCTATGATCATATGGTGAGCTGCCCTCATTGAAGTCGGTAAAGAACCAAATTGTCACATACGCAACCGGTTCAAGATTAGACAAAAGAGCCATGGCAATCAATAACATTTTAGAGTGTGATATCAGATTTGCTTCAATGGTGTTTGGATATAAGATATACTACTCTAGCAGAGAGAATTCTTTATCCAAAACAACAATATATGTTTCTTATGAGATGATCCAGGAGAATAAGAAATATGACCTATGTGAGTTGCTCTAAAGTGAGATAATGAAGAATTTGGCAAAAATAAAGCAAGACAAGAAACATCTATTCAAGTATGGAAATTTGATCTTGTATCTATTCTTTTATTTCTTGAATGAAGTTCTAGGAGTTGGACAAGTCCAATGGGCTTATGACAAACTTGTGGGAGTACAAATTAGAGAATTACTATACAATGTTGGTGACACTAAGGCTCAGTAAGTTGTTTTATGGGGCTATTTCAAAAAAAAATAGAATGAGATGCATGATAGGGAGAGGATCCCTAAGTCAATAGTTGAAAAGTATCAGGACACCATTTGCTTCATGGTGGATATAGACCAATGTTTGATGGAGGATATTGAACCCAATATTGTATGGATCATGCCCATGGGGTATGAGGTTGATGAGGAAATATTGGAGCTATATGCTCAACATTTCTTAAGCAAGTCGGTAGATCCCTCCGAGGAGAGATTTGATACCTATGCTGAGAAGAGCTTGAAGCTTCACAAGCAATTCAAGAAACCAAAAATTCAAAGGAAAGTAAGGAAGGAAGTAGAGGCATATGCAAAAAGCATTGGGATCTCTAAGGAGGCTATCTAGGAAGCAAGAAAGAGAAACATCCTATCTACAGAGGAGCCTATTAAGAAGAAGCCTAAACCGGAAGTCTCTGCTCCTAAGCCAAAGCAAATCAAGAGCTCTGCACAGTCCTCCAAATCTACTAAGCTAGTTAAATTTCTAGCTAAATCATCCGGTGGTGAAGAAAAGAGGAAGAAAATAAGGTTTGTGACTCTAAAGGATGATGAGGAGATTGAGTCTGATGAAGAGGTGAATAAAATAAAGATCAAGGGAACCCAAGCCACAAAAATCTCTAAGGACAAGCCCTCTGGTGGAGAAAAACCAAGCAAGAATCTAAAAACGTATTCCACCCAATCCAGCATGATAGTTAAAGAGGTGGAAGAAGCATTAACAGTTCATGATAATCTAAAGCCTCTTTCTAATTTTTATGAAAATTTTGATGATGATGGGAAAATAACTATAGAGGAAGCTACAATTAAATATTTGGACATCTACAATAGGGCACTTATAGAAATAATGTCAGAGATTCCAAAAAGTTTATATGATATTTTAAAAATGAGAAGACAAACTGCTAAAGTTGAAGATGAAAGATTGAAGGAATAAGTAATAGTCAGCATATGTTTGGTGATAGCAATAGAAGAAATAAAAATAATACTCAAGGAATTCCATCAACATTTTAGAAGTAAAAATAGGATAAATAAGATTATGACTGGGAAAGTAGATGAAGTGATAAAGGATACTGAGGCAATCCTGAAGCCAATTTTGGAAAGGAATCAATATGATGTTGTCTCATCTACTTTAGCATCACAAAAAGAGAAACCTAAAGATAATCAGGCTGATGTAAGTGTTCCATCTGTTCTAGAAAAGGAAGATATAGTTAAAGATAAATAGGGAGATGATTTGGATAAAGGTGGAGAGGAGATAGGTAATGATAATGAGGATGAGGATACACATAATCCTCTAGATCAGCCCATGGATACAATGCCCTCAGTTGAGAATCAAGCTTTGTTTGTTGATGATGTGGGTCTTAAAGAGGTTAAGATAGAAATAGATACAAAAGATAAAAAGGTTGAAGCAAGAGACGCTGTAGATGATGTAAAAGATTTTCTAGAAAAGGACAAGCAAATTTTTGATGATATGACATTGTACCAAGGTCCAATTAACTTAAATGATCTCTCTCCAATCTAGAAGATAAAGCTAACATCACTTGCATAGGCTAAGGCAAGAGAGGAAATCTTAAAGTCTCACATAAAAGACACTGAGCTTGTGAGACTTGCATCCGGTATCCTGGAGAAAATAATGCCTACATTTAAAAAGGATACATCCAATTCCCTTTCTGACCAGCTGAAAAGTTCGATCAATTCAGTAAGTACTCATTTTGAGTCATTGGAGAAGTCAATTGAGGTGAAGGTCTATAGTGAATTTAATGCTAAGAGGCTCAAGACATTAAAAAAATGATTGCCAATGATAGAGTTACATTAGATACTTGTATTAAGAGCATTCAAGATGCATTATCGGAAGACCTTGTGCTAACATTTATAAATCTTGTTTATATTTCTCAAAGTTCATTAAGGATATTGAGAAGAAGTCCAACAAGAATGAAATGCAATTAACCAACATATCTTAGTCATTTCATGATCCCTTGTCAGTTTCTATGAGAAGTCATGAAGATCAAGTAATATCCTTACTTGACAAAATAAAGAGTTTGAGCTATGACAGGGAGAATATTGTTGGTAGAGTCAGGTGAACTTTGGAGTGACATCACTCCCAAGTTGGATACATTGCTCAGTGCCTGGAAGGATGCCCAAGATCCTTAGATCACTAGTGAACCCTCAGATCTTAAATTGGAAGAGATGCAAGCTTACCTATTCAGTGGCCTTATATATGTTTTAGAGTGCCTCAAGAAGGGCTGGGATAGCCATTTGGGCTCATTGAAAAACATTTTTACAGATTTCTTCAAGTTTTTGTAAGGCAGTAAGGTTTGTGTATATATGTGGTTTGTATATAGAATTTTAGCTTGAATTTTGCCATCTAGATCCCTACCTTTGCCATTGATGTTAAAGAGGGAGTGTACAGTAGTGAAAAATGTTGTACTCATCCTAGAGAGAGTTCCAAAATTTTGGAATTTTGAGATTTTGAGTTTTGCAGTGTACATATGTTGGTATTGATTCTGACACTTAGTCATTTTTCACTAAGTGTTGCCATCAAAGCCAAAGGGGGAAATTGTTGGCAAGAGACACTATACAAATCATTCAGTGTTGTTATTGATGGCAACTGAAGTCAGATATCTCATTCGTAGGGATTGATTTTTCTATACCACAAGTCAAAATGAAGATTTGGTTAAGTCCGGCGAGTTAGAATAGTGCATCTGGTAGAATGCAGTATTTTGGTTGGCATTTCATTTTGGTTAAATATTTTGTGTTGCGGAGCTAGAGGAAAACAATTAGATGTCTAGAGTACATTATTCTAGAATCTTAGCCTCCGGTGATGATTTTCATGTGAGATAGAAGATTTGGTGTATAGGTTTTTGGGTTGAACAGTGTGGTATGGTCGTTTTGAATAGTTGATCATTGTGCATAATTGTTGAAGTAATTTTGGTGATTATTTTTGTGATCGAGGTTTTTTAGCCAATATTCAAGAAGCATGTGGACAATTATTTTTGGTCTGCATATGCATTGGAGTTCAGATTGAGTCAACTATGTATACATGTTTCATTATATACTGTGTTCTTGAAGCTGACATGTAGAAGACCTAATTTCATGTTGTGGATATATAAGACCGATGGATATAATCATTTTGGATATCGGTGGATGAGTGGAAAGTGTTTATGATCGATTGTGCGTAGTTTCATGTGTGCAAGTGAAGGATTTGTGCTTTGAAATATTATAGATCAACATAATAGTGTGATATCAAGAGTTTTGTGCTTAACTAGAATTGTAACCTAGCATTTGTAGATGTTGTTTTTTAGTTCATACATTCCAATTATCTTTTGTAAATGATATTGTAAGATAGTGAGTCTTCCTAAGGTTTTAGCCCTCGATATTTTGAGCAGTGAGCTCTAGGTAGTGTGCCTGAATGCATGTGCATTCTCAATGTAATATTTTTATACTTCTATAGAGTATATTTTTATTGTGGGTCTCATCCTCACAGTGGTTTTTCCTTTGACTAGGTTTTCCATGTATAAAATCTGGTGTTATGGTGTTGTTGCTGATTGCTTTGTGTTTTTGCATCTTTCTTTTGTTCATTTGTATTAAGTGGTCAAAAGAACAAGTTAATAAGGTTAAAAATTGCAGAATATTGATTCACCCCCACTCTCAATGTTCCTTGATTCCAACAACAACATCTCTTCATACACTAGATAGAGAAGAACCAAGTTGAGCTCCATTCAATTGAACTTCTTGCAAAAATACAATACCTTGTATCCATTTGGCAATGGCTTATTTAACCTCATATTTGCGATGTGGGAGAGAGATCCCTTTCACATTCCAAGGGAGAATCTTATGCTTCATGATTAGGTAGATTTGAGTGACCTTATTCTTGTGGAAAAAACTCAAAATGATTAGTAGTTGCAATGGGTTGTTCAGGGAAGCTAAAGTATTTTGCTAAAGTGGGGGATCTTGTGTTGAACACAATGTACCACTAAGAGGGGGGTGAATAAGTGGTTCTTGAAATATTTTCCATTTAAACCAAGTCTTGAGTGCCAATTAACAACCTAAGCACTAAACAATCAAACTGGTAAGATAAGTGTGGATATCAAAAAATCCAAATACATGAATGCATAACCCACAACACCAAATGTATGAGGAAAACCTAATATGGGAAAAACCTTGGTGAGAAATGTTGTTGGAGTCTACTGCTCCAATCCAGCCTCACAATGAAACAACATATTACAATGATTTAGGGCACCAACCCCTGCACCAAGAACCAACTTGGCATAATATAATCAAATACAATTTTGATACAATGATAACACCTAGTTGAAAATAAGTTCTGCAACCCCTGATCAATGGATTTTTTCCCGGTTAACAACCTCCTCTTCTTCACTGGCTCTCACACTCTTAGTTATCAGATTACTCTCTCTGATCACTCACCTGTTACTCCCAGCCTTTCTTCTCTCTCTCTCAGCCTCACTCTACACAGTGTCACTCTTGGATGGCTTCCTAACCAATCACTCCTTACCGATATGCTTGACTGTTAAGACTGTAACAGTTTACTGGTTACTCTGTCTCTACTGGTTAGACCCTCTCACTAGTTCAAACTTCTAACAGACACTCTAACTCTTTGATAGATAACTCTTAGGCAGATTGTCTTTCTTTCTTAGGCTCTCTTTCATCTCACACCTCGCATCTAGCATCAATCCATTTCAGTCTTGAGTTCACCTATTTATCTATGAGGGTTTCCACCAAGAGGAGCATTCAACTGGTTTTGTGTTAGGTTTTCTTTCACCAACTCAATCTATATTAGATTTGATTTGATTTGCTGATCTCTGTCACACCAAACAACACTACCATCACCACTCTTATCCATGTGTGTTTTCTATTTTTAGACATCTACGACATGCTTTTCTGTGTTTCTTTGTCAATCGCCATTAATGGCTTGGTTGTTTCCTTTGACAAATGGGTACAAACATCAAATCATCTTACAAGGTCAGTTCAATCACCTTGCCACATTTTCTTCCTTGATCCATAACATTCTGCCATCCTCCCATGATTTGTGGGTTCCTCATTAAAGTCAACTTGCTTGTTGACTACTATTTCAATGAGCACTTCACCGACCTCTGCGTTCTCACCACCTGGTTTCCACCTTTCATCCTTGTCAACATCCACCTATGCTTGGTTTTCTATGTCAGTTTGGCATCATATTCAGTCTGCTATGTCAATTTGACATCCTACACTGACCAAGACTGACTACCGGTTCAACTCACCTTACCTGTATAACCTTACTTCATTGACGAACCTTCATACCATCTTACCATTTTTGTGCCAGTGGAACAATCTTGGCCTTCCATCAAACATGTTGGTCCATCTACTAAGTCCATTTATTGGTAGCATTAAACTTCTTAGTGTATACTGATTTACATCCTTCTATTATTCTTTGCTTGCTTGTTTTGCCTTGCCGGTGGTCTTGCTTTACTAGTAGATGATGCATTTCATATGTATCGGTAACATATCTTTTTGTCTGCTTACACACATATGGATTGAAATCATCATGTCTTACTTCACCCATACCGGTCACCACTACTTACTCACCGGTGACCATGCCATACTAGTTGACATCAATGACAACCTAATGCCAACGATCTCCCCCTTTGGCACTGATGTCAACTTATTGCAAGTCTTCACACCGGTTGATTTCTCCCCCTTTTACACAATGACAAAGGGTCAGGGTACTTTATTCTCCCCCTTTGATGCATACATATCTCCCCCTTAGTGAAATCTTCTCTTAGTGATTACAACCGGTACTGAGACATACAACCCTGAACTTTCTCTATGATCAACATGTGTTTCAAGAGATATAGATACTGCTATGAACTCCCCTTGAACCATATCCTTACAAACTTAAGTGCATGAGGCAAGTGACACAACTCCCATTTTGTGTCTTAAGTACTCAAAAGTGCTTACCGGTAATGGTTTGGTGAAGATGTCTGCCACTTGTTCTCTTGTAGGGACATATTCCATCTTTACTTCCTGTCCTTCAACCTTCTCTTTGAGAAAATGATACTTGATGGCTATATGATTTTTCCTTGAATGCATCATCAAGTTCTTTAATATGTTGATGGCACTTGAATTATCACACCAGATGGGCATAGGATCAGAGATGTCCACCTATATGTCCTTGAGGTTTTGCTTCATCCAAATCACCTGAGAGCAACAACAATGTATTCTACTTCAGCAGTTGATAGGGAGACTGAATCCTTCTTCTTGCTATGCCATGAGACCAACCAGTCACGTAGGAAGAATGCACTACCACTTGTGATCTTCCGGTCATCAATGCAACTTGCCTAATCAATATCAGTATATGCTTCCAAGATGAATTCACCTTGTTTAGGGTACCACAATCCATAATTGAGTGTCCCTTGAAGGTACCTAGAAATTCTTCTTACGACATTCATATGTGACTACTTAGGTGCTGCTTGAAATCTAGCTACCATGCACACTGCCCACACTATATCCAGTCTAGAAGTAGTAAGATACAATAAGCTTCCTATCATGGATCTATACAATATCTGATCCACCATCGGTGATTCATCATTCTTGCTTAATTTGCTTTCGGTCACCATGAGGGTACTCACCGATTTGTAGTTCTCCATTTGAAACTTCTTTAGCATGTCCTTTACATATTTGGTTTGTGAGATAAAGATTCCCTTATCTAGCTATGATATCTGCAAACCAAGAAAGTATGTCAATTTCCAAGCATTGACATCTCAAATTCTGACTGCATCTGATCAACAAAATCTTTGTAAAGAGTGTCTTTGTTGCCTCCAAAAATGATGTCATCTACATACACAACCACAATGATAATGTGATTTCCATCTGCCTCGATGTATAGATTATTGTTAGCACTCCCCTTTTTGAATCCATTCTCCTTCAGATAATGATTTAGCCTTGAATACCATGCTCTAGGAGCTTGCTTTAGACCATACATGGATTTGTTCAATCGACACACAAATGTTTCATCATCATGTAACAAAAACCCTTCTGGTTGCTCCATGTACACTTCTTCCAAATTTCCATTAAGGAAGGAAGATTTTACATCCATTTGATATACCTTATAACCCTTGTAGGCTAAAAAAGATATAAACATTCTAATTGCTTCTAATCTAGCTACCGATGCAAATGTTTCTTCAAAATCAATGCCCTCTACTTGAGAGTAACCCTTGCACACAAGTCTAGCTTTATGCCTAACAATTTTACCTTCTTCATTCATCTTGTTTCGGTAGAACCATTTGGTGCCAATGATGTTCTTGTCTTCGGGTCTAGGGACTAATTCCCAAGTCTTGTTCTTCTCAATCTGTTGCAACTCTTCTTCCATCACATCCATCCATTTTTTACTTTTGTTGGCCTCATTGAATGTTTTAGGTTATACTTCAGTCATGAAGCAGAAATCGACATGTTCATCATTATGGGCAAGTCTTCTCCTAGTCTGCACACAATCACTCTTATTACCTAAATTTTTCTCTTCCAGGTGGTTTTTCCGCACATACCGGTTAGGGACTTTATTGGATGCTTCTTTTGGTTCATTTTCTGATTGAGCTTCTTCACCTTCATCACCAGAATCATCATATCGGTTCACTTGTTCTTGTCTTCCTTTATGCATATCCTCATTAAATACTACATGCACACTCTCAATGACTCTTCTTAGTGTTTTGTTGTAGTATTTATAGGCCTTACTATTAGTTGAGTAACCAAGGAAGATCCCTTCATCACTCCTAGAATCAAAACTACCTAAACCATCCATATCTCTATAGATAAAACACTTGCTTCCAAATACCTTGAAGTACTTGACTAATGGTTTTTGGTCATACCACAACTCATAAGGTGTCATTCTGTTGTTTATTCTTAGTTGAATCCAGTTCAAGGTATATGCAACAATACGAACTGCTTCCTTCCAATACATGTCCGACAAACTTGCCTCATTTAACATGGTTCTGGCCATCTCCTTGACTATCATGTTCTTCCTTTCTACCAAACCATTTTGTTGTGGTGTCCTAGGGGCTGAGTATTGCCTTCTTATTCCATGTCTTTCACAATAATCTTTAAATGCATTTGATGTGAATTCTCTACCTCGGTTTGATCTTAGGCATTCAGCTTGCACCCACTATCCTTCTCTACCATCTTTCAAAAGATCTTGAATCTGTCAAATGCTTGTGATTTATCTTGTAGGAAAGTGACCCATGTCATTCTTGAATAGTCATCAATGAAGAGCATAAAATATATTTCACCGGCAAGAGCTCTTTTCCTAGTCGGACCCCATAGATCTATATGCACAAGTTCAAGTGGTCTTGAAGTGTTGCATTCTTTTGTCCTGAAATTCACCTTAGTTTGCTTTCCTTTCACACATTCATCAAAAAAGGTGCTTACCGGTTTGATGATGGGTGGTATATTTCTCACACAACCCTTTTTGCTTACTGCCACCAGATTATCAAAATTTATCTAGCCTAATCTTCTATTCCACAACTAGCTTCATCCACTTGTCCTAGCATGTATTGGGATTCTGGTGTAGGAGCACCCTTTCAAGCTCTCCCTCCTTGTTTTGTTGGTGTTATGCTTCTTATGAAGTCATCGTACATAAAATAATGAGCCATGTGCTCATAGGTCCTAGTGGAGATATTAGGGGTCATAAGTCAAGATTGTGATTTTCTTGAAAATGGTGGGTATGTGTGTCTTTGTGGTGTTTAGGGGTCCTTTATAACATGGTGGTGTCCTTAGGCTGGTCCAATGTGGGTTTAGGAGTCATGAAAAGCAACATTGAGAAAGTTGCTCAAAAGTTGCATGACAACTTTTAAAAGTTGTCAAGCAACTTTTCCACCAGGAGGTCAAAATCCTTAGTTTGGCATGGACAACCCTAATATGGGCACACAGACCGAGGCCAAGGTGGTATAAGTATTTTCAAACCCTAAATGAATGGGTTGGGATGTCAGAGATTGTACGGCCCAAGCAAGAAGAGCTTGACTGTGACTGTTTGTTGGTTACCAGTCAGATTGAATGAAGTTATCGGGCAAGTAAATGGATTGAACTGCATGCAAAAATGTGTAAAATGTCTTCTATGGTGTAAATAATTTCATTGTGAGTGATTATTTTAGGTTTTTGTTTACCGGTTGAGTGTGTTTGTAAATAGTTTGTAATTTGCAGTCTCACTATCCAGTTTTGGACTGGTTGTGCAAATGAAGTCATAACTCCATTCCCCATTGTGGAATCACCATGAAACTATGGGGAATGGAAGTGAAGACCCTATACTATAGTACCATACAAGAAAGGCCCTTAAAAATGCAGGAAGGCCAAGCAAAGACCCACTCCTAGGCGAGACTAGACAGTGCCCAGTTAAGAGAGGTCAAATTGCAGAGGTCTTGGAGAGAAAGGTTGAGCAGAGGAGAGTGCACCCTTTGGAGGAGGTGTGGAGGAGTGTGTGAAGCATCATTGGTGTGAAGGAGGAGCCTCCACCAATCTAAAAAAGGTGGCTAAAACACAAAACCTTCACTGTGACCCAGGCAGACCCCAAAAACCCTCACAAAAACCCTTGAAAACCTTAAAATCCACCTAGGATAGTGTACGGACACTTGGAGGCCTAAAACCTAGAAAATCCTTCAGTCCTTTCCAAATTAATGGTAGTCCATTTTGGGAGTTAGGGTTTTTTGTGCATCACTTTTGAGAGGGAGCCCTAAAAGACCAGGTAGGAGGCCTAATTGGTCCTAATCCTTATAGCCCTATTTGAAGGCAAAAACACAAAATGGTGAAATCGGTAAGGGGTTGAAGGCTTGAAACCTCTTGGGGGCACATGAATGGGTGGGAAGACCATGAAATAGACCTATTATAACCTTGCTAAGACCTTGGAAGGTGTGGAACAAGCCTAGCCCTTATTAGCTATAGTAAGGGGTTTTGAGTCTCATGAGTAGGTGAGACCTTAGGAGCAGCATAGAAACTCATTGGTGGGTGGATTGGGCAAGGTCAGGGGATTCCTCAAGAAAAGGAAGTCCTAGAGACCATAGGGTGTGAGGAGAACACCAGGTGATCCAAGGAAAGGATCCAAGAGCATAGACTAGGCTAGTCTATCCCAAGCACCAACCCATCAGATTCAAAACATTCTTTTAGATTGTATACATTACCATCTGTCCTCTTACCTTCAGCTACAATGTGACTGGTACTCTCCTTCTTTATCTAGTATTCAGTATAATCAAAGGTGAATTTATAACCTTTACCACACATCTGACTTACAGTGAGCAAATTGTGCTTCAGGCCTTCCACATAATACACATCATGTTCTTTTAGTTTTCCATCAATATTTAGAGTACCTTTTCCCTTTATCTTGATAGATGAATTGTCTCCAAACCTTACTGAGCCACCATTCCAGTCTTCAAGTTTGATAAATTTCTTTTTATAACCGCTCATGTGGTTGGAAGAACCACTATCTACAACCCATAGATTTCATCTTTCAACATGTAGGGTAGTTTGCACTATCAAACTTGATTCTGCTTTGTCTTTTTCTTTCTCAACCCAAATTGGTTGAGTTTCCTTCTTCTTATTAGCTTCAATTTAGTGCTTCAGTTTGGCTACTAGTTCCTAATTAGGATCTATCATCTTCTGCTTGATTATCCCATTCTTACAAAGCTTTGCTATATGTCCAAACTCTTGATAGATATAGCAATTCACACTTACATTGAAAGATGAATCTTTGAAACTATTGTAGGACATCCGTTTACTTTTCCTACATTCAAAACCCCTATTACCAAATCCATTGCACTAATAATAAACAACATTCATATCCTAGAGTGCCTTAAATGGATTTTTACTTTCATAACTCATAGTGGGCTTATTTTTTAATCTACAACCAGCTAATATGTCCAAATTTGTTACATCGGTAACAATAACCATGAAAGTTTGGAACATACCAGTTAGGTTGCCTTGGTCCTACAAACATCTATCTCACCAGGGGTCTTCCTTTTATGTTGCTAACTCTAGTGAATCCTTCATGATCAACTCTTGCATTTCTCCTGAGATTTGTATTCCGGTACATTGAGTGTGGCCTCTAGTTTATTGATTGTGTATACCGGTTTGTGTGGTAGTTTCTAATAGCTTTTGCATAAGTCTTCTTACTAGTATCCTTACTTACTGTGAATGTCTTCTTGTCTTAACCTTCACTAGAAGAAGTGAATTGTTTCTCCTTACTGGATGTGTCTTTTCTATTTTAACTTTGTCCTTCTTCAAATCCTAAGCCATCAATATCTTTAAGATTGTTTTTGTTTTCTCAACATCTTGTCTAAGGCTTCGATGCTACCCTCATATTTGCTCCTCATTTTTAGTTCATCCTTACTCTCTTCAGTCTCTCTTTTGAGCTTCACTATTTATGCTTCTAGATCTTGATTCTCCTTTTCCTTATTTAACAGATTAGAGGATGTAACTTCACATATCCTCTTGGCTTCTTCCAACTAGAGTTTTAAGTCAGAGATAACTCATCTAGAGATTGCTTCAAGTGATCTCATTCTTCTGTTGTAGAAAGATTGACCTTCTTGAGTTATTTTCTTGTCTTACTTAACTCCTCAAGAGCACATATGAGCTCACCTCATAGATCCACTTCAATTTCAATGTCTTCTTCTTCCTCATCTTCACCAACTGGTTCATCTAGAGCCATAAAGAGATTAACTTCTCTTTCATTCTCATGGTAGTCATCTTTTGATGCACTTTCTTCATCTATTGTATCATCCTTAATAGTATATAAGTTGTTATGCTTCTAGTAGCCTCTTCTTCCTTGTTAGTAGACATTCCTTTCTTTGTCTTTACCAATAGATCTACCAAAACTTCTTTGATCATCTCCACCGGTTTTATTATAAAGACATTTTGTAATAAAGTGTCCAACTTTACCACAGTTGAAGCATTTGAGTGGTAACTTTCCTTTATACTTGTTGGATCCTCTCTTGAGCTTTCTAACAAAGTTTTCTACCTCTACATCCAAGTCTTCACTGGATCCTTTATGAGCAACCTCTTCCTTGCCATTTTTGGTGGACTTGAACACTGCCTCTTTCCTTGACGATGCTTCACCAGTTGTTCTAATTTCATAGGTTGTTAGGGAGCCAAATAGCTCATCCATTGTGAAGGTCTTCAGATCCTTGGCTTACTCTAAGGTAGAAAACTTAGTATCATATGTAGATGTGAGAGATCTAAGTAACTTCTTAACAATAATCTTATCAGCAATTTCCTCTACAAGTCCTTTGATGGTGTTCACAGTTTCATCTACTCTATGACAGTAGTCTGCAATCTTTTCTTCATCTTTCATCTTGATGCCTTCAAGCTGACCTCTTAGTGATTGCATCTTGGCCTCTTTGACTTTGGCATCTCCTTCAAATAACCTCTACAATTTATCCCAAGTCTCCTTGGTGGATGCACAATGCATGACCTTGACAAACTCAATATTTGGTAGCCTGCTTAGAATAGCATGTTTAGCCTTTGCATTGTTCTCATACTCCTTCTTAGCATATCGATTAGTGGGAGGAACACTATGGACAATATACCCATTCTTGATAGACATCCACACATCAAACCAAGGGAGGAAATATAGGTCTACATTCTTCTACTCTAGAAGGCATAGTTAGATCCATCAAACATGGGGGCTTTTGAGGAGTCAGACTCATTTCTTGCCATTGTGTTCTTTGACCAAAATCTACCCAAGCTAGAGAAAACTTTATTCAACCAGGAACCTAAGCTCTAATACCAATTGTTGAACACAATGTACCACTGAGAGGGGGTTAATTAGTGGTTCTTGAAATGTTTTCCTTTTAAACCAAGCCTTGAGAATCGGTTAACAACCTAAGCACTAAACAATCAAATCGGTAAGATAAGAGTGGATATCAAAAGAGCTAAACAAATGAATGCATAACCCACAACACCAGGTGTATGAGGAAAACCCAATATGGGAAAAACCTTGGCAAGAAATGCTGCTAGAGTCTACTACTCCAATCCAGCCTCACAATAAAACAACAGATTATAATGATTTAGGGCACCAACCCCTGCACCAAGAACCAACTCGGTGTAATATAATGAAATACAATTTTGATACAGTGATAGAACCTAGTTGCAAATGAGTTCTACAATACCTGATCAATGGATTTCTATCAGATAACAACCTCCTCTTCTTCACTAGTTCTCACACTGCTGATTATCAAATTACTCTCTCTGATAACTCACTAGTTACTCCTAGCCTTTCTTCTCTCTCTCTCAGCCTCATACTATACAGTGTCACTCTTGGATGCCTTCCTAACCAATCACTCCTTATCAGTATACTTGACTATTAATATTGTAACAGTTTGCCGATTACTCTGTCTCTACCAGTTAGACCCTCTCACCAGTTCAAACTGCTAACAAACACTCTAACTATCTGAGAAATAACTCTTAGGTAGATTGTCTTTCTTAATTAGACTCTCTTTCCTCTCACACCTCACATCTAGCATCAATCCATTTCAATCTCGAGTTCACCTATTTATCTGTGAGGGTTCCCACCGAGAGCAACATTTAGCTAGTGTCATGTTAGGTTTTTCTTTCACCAACTTGATCCATATTAGATTTGATCTGATTTTCTTTTCAGGAATGGTGATCTACATCACACCAAACAACATCACCATCACCACACTTTTCTATGTGCATTTTATAGTTTTGGATGTCTACGACATGCTTTTCTGCATTTCTCTATCAATCACCATTAATGGCTTGGTTGTTTCCTTCAAAAAATGGGTACAAAGATTAGATCATCTTACAAGGTTAGTTAAATCACCTTGCCAGCTTGTCTTCCTCAAGCTACAACATTCTACCATCCTTCCATGATTTGCGGGTTCTTCATTAAATTTGGCCTACTTGTTGACTACTATGTCGATGAGCACTTCACTAACCTTTGTGCTCTTGCCACCTGGTTTCCACCTTTCATCCTTGTCGACATCCACCTATGCTCGGTTTGCTATGTCGGTTTGGCATCATCTTTAGTCTTCTATGTCGATTTGACATCCTACACTGACCAAGACTGACTACTGGTTCAACTCACCTTACTGGTATAACCTAACTTTACCGGTGGACCTTCATACCTTCAGACCCCTTCTCTATTGGTGGATCAATCTTGGCCTTCCATCAAACATGCTGGTCCATATACTAAGTCCATTTACTGGTAGCATTAAACTTCTCAGTGTATATCAGTTTACATCCTTTTCTTCTTCTTTGCTTGTTTGTTTTTCCTTGTCGGTGGTCTTGCTTTACCAGTAGATGATGCATTTCATATGTACCGATAACATACCTTTCTATCTGCTTACACACATATGGATTGACATCATCATGTCTTACTTCACCCATAACAATCATCACTACTTAATCACCAGTGACCATGCCATACCAGTTGACATCAATGACAACCTAATGCCAACATCTTGATCTTTGTCTCATAGAGGAAGGAGAAGCCCCATGACCCACTAATGGAGATGGATATTTGTGCCTCATATGAGTGGAGTGAGATACACACTCAACATTTTTTGTAGCAAGTGGTGGGGATGAAGAGAGATGGTTCTAATTAGAAGATGGATGATTTTGGGGTTTAGAAGACTTTGGAGGATCCTTCCTCTTCCTAATCATTCTTGATTTATCAGTCATAATGGTATCTTTATAAAATGGGGATTTCTCAACATTGTTCATACTTCCTTCTAACATGTCATGGTTTATCTGAGGTGTTTTTGTAGGTAGAATATATGGTTTGGGGTCTTTAGGCACCTAAAGTGAACTTGAAGCAATAGTCACTTGCTTTTGAGCATATCTATTCTCTCTAATAGGGAAGTCTTTGATTAAGTGACCTTCTTGTCAACAAAAAATGAATGCTTTGGGTTTATTTAAATAAACTATAGGTTTGCAAAACTCAAACTCCATCCCTATTTACTTAATGTTTCTGGTAATTGTTTAGTCAGGTCCATTTCAATACATGCCCTAAGATGGACCCTAATGCTAGTAAATTTGTTAGTGTTGTTTTTACACCATAAAAAATCTACTAATTTGAGAAATAATGTCTTTTAGAAATGGTCTGAATGCAAGGTCTAGGTAGGGAAACTCTATCCACATTGGATATTTAGACCTCGAAGGGCCTTCTAAGTGAAAATATAATGACAAGTTTGTAAGTAACATATTTTCCCACATATGACCTAGATGACATATTGCAACATTGCTTTGGCATGATCTATAGAAAAAAAGTACAAGAAACATATCCTTTGCCTAAAACCCTTATTGCTTCAATGTTCCAACCCTTACTCTCCCAATTAGTTTTTTCCCATTTATAAAATTCATATTAAGATAGGATTCCTCTTAAGAAAAACAAAATTATAGGTCTATGTTGAAATTTAGCAATGCAATCAACTACATCATTAGAGAGTGCAAATTATATAGTTTTACTTGAATCCTCATCCATATTGACCACCATTTCTTCAACATTATTCACTTGTTCAATATTCATCATGGACCCATCTAATTTATTGCATTTGATAGAGACTTAATTCATTGCCCCTATCACAGTCACATTACAAACCCCAACATTATTCTGATGTCCTTCCTCAACCCTTGACTCCCCATCCCCCTTTCTCACTTCTTCCTTAATCCTCATAGATTACACCCTATGACTCTAAGAAATAAATGGTTAAACCATTTAGACACTACAAAGGAGGTAGTTCTTTGCTCTTTTACACTCCACCCTACCTTTATGTCTGTAAGCACAAAAAATGCTCCCAATGGCGATAAAATATCCCTGCCCCTATCTCCAGCACCTTGAAACTAGGTAGTGCCAAAAAACATTGTATTCTAAGATCTTTATTGGTGCCAATAGCTCCAAATGTCTAAATACTATATTATGCAATATGGGCTAGAATGAATTTTGATGAATAATCACTAGTAACCAAGCAACCCAACAAACCCGGCTTCTCCCGTCACACAAATTCTCCTTCTAGTGTCAAGGGAACAAAATATAATTGTGGTGTAGGATATGAAATATCAAAAATATATTAGTGTATGATTTTTTTTATCAAAATAATAATACTACATTATAATTTTTTTATGAATCTTACATACATATGTTGACAGACTTTCAAATATTGCTTTTGAAAGAAGTTTTCTAAAATAGTGACTATTGATAAAGAAAAAATGTATAGTAGAAACATTCTTATTGTTGTAAAAATATTATAATAGTTATGTGAATGTTGTCAAAATGTATCAAAAAAATTACATAAATACTATAAAAGAACATTTCTAGTAACTACACAACTGTTATGGAAAGAATTGTGTAGTTTTTACATAGTCATTATCTATGTATAACTATAAAAGTTAAGAATTATAATTGAAATACATTTGAAATGGGTTCACAAATCCTATAGAAATAAATTTTCATTAGCTACAATACTCTCTCTCTCTCTCTCTCTCTCTCTCTCTCTCTCTATATATATATATATATATATATATATATATATATATACTTGATGCTTTATTTATTTAAACATTAATTATGTGAGGCCCTACCCTGAGCCCATCATAGAACTTCTTTGATTTTTATATTAGACTTATTATTTGATATCACGAGATATGATGTATTTCTTCTTACAGTGATCCAGTATTTATCGTGATGATGATATGATGCATTTATACATGTCTTATGGAAAATTGATTTTTATGATGATTATGATGATGCAATTTAGTAATTGATTTCATAAGGGATCATTAGGAAAAATGTTAATTTGATACTACTTCTATTGCTTTTGATTTGTGATCAATTGATGAGGTGTTGTGAAATGTTATATGTGTATTATCTTTTATATACTTATATATGCATATGTTTTGGATTACTGATGTGTGAAATGAGATGTGCAAGATATTAATCCATGTGACCATGGAATTTTATGGAGAACTAAGACCAAGCCTATGTGAAATAGTGAAGCCAAGGGTTGTCTATTTGGAGAGACAATACCTTGTAAGTGATGCATTTAATTTCGTAATAGTGATGTTTGAGTGTAAATTCATATTTGTAATTGTTAATGTGTTATTTCCAAAAAGGACATGCCAAGTGTATATTTTAGTGATGTGTATTTTTGTGGTGTCACTTGACACTTGTGATGTGTGTGAGTTGGCAATGACATGTCCTTGGAGGGAATTTTTTTAACCCAATGCATTTTTCAAATATCTTATTGTGGTCCCAAGAGATAACTTGGTTAGAGACCCATTAGTTTGGTCAACTCAAGTTTGACCCGTAGACAAACTTTAGGTGGGTTTTTGGAGGGTCAAACTAACTCCTAAGGTTAGGTTTAGGGCACTTTTGAAGGCCCATATGATATACCTATGGGTAAAGGTCAATTTTAGCCATGTGACCACTCCCATGGACTGTCAAGTCACCTCAAAAGTGGGTTTTCCAAGATGGACGAAAATTCAACTTTTGAGGATTGCTCCTTGGTTAGATAACCTTCCATTTGAGTGATAGTTGCTCTTCCCCACTTTCTCTTACCTTTTTTAGTTTTCATTTTTAGAAACCATGTAAGAGGTTGGGAAGACCAACCTATGGGACCTCACATCCTTTCCAAGGAAGTTGGAAAGTGTGAGGAGAGCCTACTTAGGGAAGGCATTCAAACTTGGGATTTTGATAACCCACTCTTCAATCTCGGAGACAAGTTTGAGTATTGGATTTGAAAATTTCTAGATTAGAATTCTGGCTAAGTAAGAGGTTTGTAAGGGAATTGGGCAGCTCTCCTGCAACATACATTCCATAGCAGGTGTAAAGGTTGGTGGCAGTCCTTCCAAGTAAATAGTTGCATACATGTTGGGAAATGGTTATCATGGATATGTTAAAGAATGAATGTGTTTTCTATGTTCATGAAACTATGTTTCTTTTGAGATTGTTTTTAGTTGTTTTCCTTAGCTTTTGCTTGTTGTTGTTCATGGGAGTCAAGACTAAACTCACCCTTGGGAGGGAATAGTAGTCTTGGGGTGGAGGGTCTTAGGACATTTCTTTGGGTGTAGAGTCTCTCTTCTTAAAAGAGGGATAAACAAGGGTCTGAGATCCTTGTTGCCATGCTTGTTTGTTCAAAATTTGGGGGTCATAAGGGGTGTTTTGGGCATTGTATCCTTTGGGGGTCATAAGGATATTCGGGTCTTGTGAGAGACCAAGTAGATGGATCTTGTTAACCTTGTGAAGGCATTTGGTTATCAATGGCTTATATGCAGTTTTTTCTCCCCTTAGAATTGGGTCCACCTCCACCCCAATGTTTTAAGTCACTAAGTGACATTGTGCAATCCTTGGGATGGGAGTTCTTTGTTAAGTTGATTTCTTGTAAAATCTATTTTCTTGTGTTGATTTTTGTGTGTGTGTCTCCCACTTGGGTCTTAGTTCTCCTAGTTTGGGGGTGTCCTCTTGTAGGCCTAGGTTGGGAGGTCTGCAATCTTTGGAAGGATGGAGAAAAGATAGTTTTTCCTAAAGTGGTGTTTAAAGAATGTTGAAAGTGCACTCCTTTGTTCATTTACCTATTTAAAGCTTCTTGTTGTATTTAGTGAATTCAATAAAATGTAAAGAGGAAAGACTCACATATTTTGTTGAGAGCAATGTATTTTAAAATAAAAAGAAAAGAAGTTGTATTTACTTTTGTTGTTTATTCATTACATTGAAATCAAAGGAGCATTCAAATAATATTCCTATTTGTTGTTGAAAAAGGGCATTATGATTGTTAGTTAATTATTTTTGTCAATGAATGAAAAAGGTTAAACATACATGATAATTGAAGGTTAGTTTCAGATTTAAAAACAGAAAGGGAAATACTTTTATTTCATTACATTCAATGTTATTTCCTTTTGCTTATTGATTTCTAGTTAAGAAAGAAAGAGATTATAAAAAAAGATCTTCATATTTTAATTTGTGTTTATTCATTATTTGCATATAGTTATATTGCTGGTTAGTTTTAAAAAAAAGAGAGATTAATGTTGTTAGAAAACTATTCTAGAAATATTCAGTAAGTCCATCTTGGAGAAAATATAGATTTATGCATACATTTTCAAATACATTACTTGTATATCAAATTTTGTGCAATATAGTCTATTCTGGAAAATATATTGGCATAATAAATGTATGTTGATATATATATATCTACACATTACATGCAAATTATTTTAATGCTTCTATAACATGCAAATCTGGAAATAACACAGTAAAAAAAATGTCTTATATATATATGCATGTAAGTAAAGAAATGCTAATGTTGCTAATAAATAAAATAAACCTGCTCATAGTAAATGTATTTTCTACAAATATATATATATATATATATATATATATATATATATATATATATATATGTATATGTATATGTATATATGTATATGTGTGTATATGTATATGTATATATGTATATGTATGTATATGTATATATATATGTATATATATATATGTATATGTATATATGTATGTATATGTATATATGTATATACATACATACATATATATATTGAAACCGTATTAAAAAAATATATATTTAAAAAAAAAAATTAAAACTTAACGCGGGGATGGGGGAGCCGAGAGCTCCAACTCACCCCCCACTGTTGAGGGGGAACCCCGCAGTGGAGGCTCGACCGTCACTATGGTTAACCACAACGAGCAGCTTGGTCACCACTGTGGGTATCCACAGTGAGCGGATCGATCGCCACTGTGGGTAACCATAATGAGTTACATGACCACCACTGTGGTATCCATAGTGAGTGGCTCAGCCGCCACTGTGAGTATCCATAGTGGGGGCTCAACCGCCACTGTGGGTAACCACAGTGGTAAACCCTTGCCATCATGCCCTTCGTTCGTGAACCTGCCCTTTAATCAACCCCAAAAAATGAAAACCCTAACCCAATTTTGGGTTAGGGTTAGTAAAATAAAACACATAAAGAAGAAAAGGTAATAGTTCATATGGAAAAATATACCTAATCCGCCTTAGGGTTAGGGTATATTAAAATGAATATAATAATAATATAGAGGTTTTTGAAATTTAAAATAAAGTTATGGGGGGGGGGGATTCCTCATTTTAGATTAAGTAATTTTACATTATTTTACTATGTACATTTTAAAATAAAAAAAGGGAGTTTAAGATTTAAATTAAAGTGATGGGAGGGAGAGCCCCATTTAGGTAAAGTAATTTTATAATGATTTAATGTGATCTTTTATTCAAGAGGAAATTGTGTTATTGTTAAATGATTATTTAAATATCAAAGGGGGTAAATTATATGATTATTTAATCTTTAAGGAGGATTTAATCATCATTAATAGAAGATCTAATTTCTAGACATCTTATTAATGATTTAGTTAATTTAATGATATTTGGAACTTTTCATTTAATTGCTTAATTAATTAATATTAATACAATGAATTTGTATTAATGTTAATTTAATGGATTTAGGGATTTATCTAAATATTATAAGAAAATCATAGTACACATAATTTAATTTAAACTAGAGGGTTTATTGGACGAGTTTATTTAATATTAAAATGGTATTGCCTTTATAAGATTAATTTATTCAGTTTAGATAATGGTAAATATTGTAATTGTTAAGTAAATTAAAATCTAAGTTGATTATGAAATCGCTTAGGAGTTTGAGATAAGATCCTCGTCTCCTAGTTAAATTAAATAATTTATCGCTCACTTTAGAAACCCATTCTTATTGACACTTGAGATACCTTTTAGTGAAACTAATGAAGTTATTACATCTTTTGAACATAGAACATCAAGTAATTTAGTGTTATTAAAAAAAATTGTTGCGTTTTTGCCCAAAAATTTGGGCATGACAAATTATCATTAACAATTTCTCTAAATATAGGCATGTTAATGGGCCTTTAAGGGTTGGTCTTTTAAATGCCAACACAAAGATGAAGAGTTGGCAGAAACCTGATCAAGGATGGATCAAAATTAATTTTGATAGGGCATCAAAAGGTAATCCAGGCTCATCAAGTGTGGGATGTATTCCTAGATATTAGAAGGAAAATTATTGCATTTGGAGATCAAGAATTGGAAGATGGCACAAATAATGAAGTAGAAGTGAAAGCAATGATATTGGCCATTAACCTTCATCTTCTCATTTTAGGGCAAAATCTACACTTGGAAGGTGATTCTCAAATTATTGTTAAGGCAATTGTAAATTCGGAGGCCCAAAATTAGAAATTAAATAAATTCATAAGACTCATTAACTCCAAATTAAATAAACTTCAAAATTTAAAAATTACCCATGTAAGAAGGGAGGATAATGTAGAAGCAAATTTTGTTTCAAATTTGGGAGTCGAGGGTGAGAAGGGCACATGTCTCTGGGGAGACAACCCTGATGCATTTGAAGAAATTAAAGCCACACAAAGGGTGAGTTGATTGAAAGAAAAAAGTGGCAGTACAAGGAGGCATATAAATGCATGTAGATTAATGATATCTCAAGGCAAGTATGCCACCATTGGTTGAGTGTAGATAAAGAATGTAGGTGTTTTGGAGAAAAGATGGCTTGAGAAAGGAGTACATACCATATTAATGAAACTTGTTGTTAAAGGATGAGGACAAAAGCACTTGAGTCACCATTTTAAACAAAGGTGTTAGGAATGGGAAGGAAAATAGTAGTATCTTCCTTGTCAACAGTAATGGAGGCCAACTTCTCTTTGATTTTGGATAAAAAATAGCTAGCCTCTATGGGAAGGGCCTTAGAGGAGTGTATATAGAGTATATTCAAGATATAATATTTGAGATTCCTAAGAATGGTGGATGCTTTTTGGGGGGAGTATATGGATTCAAAATTTATGTATAGAACCTATCTAAATGTGGCCTCTATGTTTTTTGTGTGGTGTTTGGAGTTGGGAAACAAGGAGAGTATAAAGTGGGTGATGAGGGAGTACATTAAGGAAGAGTGGAAGTTGGAAATGGCTTCATTTATGGCTATTTCCCATCCAGGTGTGGGGTTCATTGTTGGCATTATGATTGTCATTGATGTCATCTGGTATTGAATGGTCACTAGTGAGTAGATAGTGGTGACTGGTATGGGTGAAGTAAGTAATGATGTTAACCGACATGAAGGATGGAGTGTGTAAGCAGATATATTATCAATAAATGGATTCAGTGGATGGACCAGCATGTTTGATGGAAGGCCAAATTGATCCACCGATAGAGAAGAGGTCAGTAGGTATGAGCATCCACCGGTGAAGTTAGGTTATATCGGTAAGGTGTGTTGAACTGGTAGTGAGTCTTGGTCAGTGGAGGATATCAAAATGACTTTGCAATCTGAGCAGAGATGGATATCGACAAGGATGGTAGGTGGACACCAAGTGGCAAGCACGCAGAAGTCAGTGAAGTATTCATCGACGTAGTTGTCTGACGAGAAGGTCGGCATTAATGAAGAACCCACAAATCATGGGACGATGGCAAGATGTTGCGGCTCAAGGAAGACAAAGTGGCAAGGTGATTGAACTAACCTTGCAAGATGATTTGATCCTTGTACTCATTGGATGAAGGAAACAATTGAGCCATTAAAGAAGAATGATAGAGCAACGTCGAAAAGCATGTTGCAGACATCCAAAAATTGAAAATGCACATTGAAAGGTGAAGAGATGGCGGTGTTGTTTGATATGATGCAGATCACCATTCCAGAAAAGCAGATCAGATCATATCTGATATGAATTGAGTTGGTGAAGGAAAACCCTGACATGCCACTATTTGAATGGTGCTTTTGGTGGGAACCCTCACACATAAATATGTGAACTCAAGACTAAGATGTATTAATGCTGGATGCAAGTTGTGAGAGAAAAGAGAGCTTGAGAAAGAAGAGAGACTATTTGCCTAAGAGTTCTTTCACAGAGAGTTAAGAGTGTGTATTAGTAGGTTGAACCAGTGAGAGGTTCTAATCGACAGAGGTAGAGTAACCAATGAACTGTTATAGTCTTAATAGTCAAGCACACCGATAGGTATTAAAAAGTTAGGAAGGCATCCAAGTGTGATAATGTGTAGGGTGAGTTTCTAAGAAAGAGAAGAGAGGCAAAGAGAAACTAGAAAGAGATCAAAGAGAGCAATCTGATAACTGATAGAAGAAGGACTGGTGAAATAGAGGAAGTTGATAACCAACAAACATCCATTGATCAGGTGGTGCCCTAAATCATTGTAACCCATTGTTTCATTGTGAGGTTGGATTGGAGTAGTAGACTCCAACAACATTTCTCACTGAGGTTTTTACCATATTGGGTTTTCCTCGTACATCTTGTGTTGTGGGTTATGAATTTGTGTGTTTGCCTCTTTTGATATCCTCTCGTATTTTACTGGTTTGATTGCTTAGTGTCTAGGTTGTTAATCAGTACTCAAAGCTTGGTTTAAAAAGAAAATATTTTAGGAACCACTGATTCATCCCCCTCTTAGTGGTACATTATGTTCAACATTCATTACTAAAAGAAGTCGGTGGCTTCATGTTGTAGAGTTTGAACTCCCTCTGAGGTCATTCTCGATATGGAGTGTTGAACATGACCAGGAGAAACATAGGCGAGATAGTTAGAATGATTGGGATCATATCAAGGAGTACTTGTAGGAAAGAGAACACCTACATCATATTCCAATGTAGGAGAACAAAAAAATATATGCAGAAGTCGACACTCAGAAAGGAAGATTATTGGATGAGTCAATAAAAGCTAAATGTATGAATTGATGTTTTTTAATGTAGTATGATAATAGTTAGATTATCAAGGTAGATAAGGAATTGATGGGGTTTAGTAGCTTAAAATGCTAGTATTAAAATTGATTGGTTAAAAATAGGTTTTGTATTTATTCAACCAGTTATTCTAGGAGATTTGTTAGTATAAGGAAGCATGAGTTTATCAGGGTGGAAGGAGGCCCATATTTTTGGCGTATGTAAATGTTTATTTTTTTTAATATCAATATAAACAATAATTTATCAAGCGAAAAAAAATTCTCCAAATATAAACTCCAAATCATCAAAGTGACATTTACTAATCTTTCCTTAAATATAAAATAATTAATCAACACACAAGAACACATCTACACAATGAAAATCAAATTTATGCTGAAACCCAAAATACAATGAACATCTCAAATTAAAATAATAAAGATAAATACATGAACAATATAAATCTGAAATATCATCATTAAAACAAAAAATGCAGATAAATGTGGAGCACTACAAACATTATCGAACATCATTATCATTGTGTACACTTCTAGAGAACAACTTCCAGAGCACCAAATAATAAGAATGACATCCCACAGAGACATCTAACAACATACCAAAGCTTCGTGACTACAATTGCAACACAACAGAAACACGAAGCACAAACCAATCACTGAAACAGAGAATCAGTATATTGACATCAATGACAACGATACCGACACACCATCAACTTCACACTTGTAACAGGAAAAACTACAATGAGAATAACTTCTTGGATCTATTGTCTAAATATAGCCTCACAAAATAATAGATCACTTACAATATAAAGTAGGAACCAAACTATTAGAGATACCAATACTAATTCCATTTGTAGGAAACAACCTATAGGAGAAACCAATCCCCAACTCAAAAATTTGAGCACCAACTCAATGAGTGAGACACTAATACCACTAGAATACAAAGATATGGGTTGTGAATCTTCAAACTGAATACACAAATTGCCATTTATTTGATCAACCTTTAGAACACACTTCTACACAACATATGATCTTCTAATAAAATTGCACAATTACTAAAATGTAACTCATAAAGCATCACCCTCATACTTACACATTAATAACCCATATTAGGTAATTACATTGACATCCATTCACATCATCACTATAGGAAAGAACCTAGATCTCCTATATATGTGTTACAATTACAATTACATTCATATATTTCTGTAAGAAATATTATTACATCTGCAAGTTGGCCATGAGCATAAACCACCACCAAACATAAAATGGGCTAGGTCAAAAAGCTCACATGTTACTCTAGAAGAAAGAACATGCTATGCACTACCCAATGTAGCCTTAGCTAGTCTTAACAAAATGTTATCTTCTACGAGCACATGTTATAAGCCTCTGCATCAAATTGGAATGACATTCTAGTTGATCGATAAGCATAGTGACCACTTTGTCACTTCAAATTCTTTGTCCACAAAAGATCAACTTTGGAAACAAATAGAAAAAGTGTAGACATGCTATCCTTCAAAGAATAGTTTAAAACGCTTAAAACATGTGAAACACAGAGCATGAAAAACTCAAAGTGAAAATACATTGTTTGAGAAACAAAACTCAATATAATATCGTAGATACTTTTGATAGTTCTGATACTTAATGTAAGTACAGATATAATAGCCAACAAGATGAGAGGGGGGGGGTGAATCATACAAACTTAATCTTCCATAAAAAATATCAGATTCAACCTCGGTAACATATACTACAGTAATATAACCAAAACTGCTAAACATGCAAACTCAAAAGCATATAAACATCATAAACCTCATAAAACCAGATTTAATGTGGAAACCCAAATAGGGAAAAACCACTGTGGGATTTCAGACCCACTAAAAAATATACTCTTCTAGAGTATGCTCGGTTAAAAGAAAATCCTATTAAAGATTACAAACACATTGCTAGATGTGACCTAGTTAAGGGATTTCCCTCAGATCTGTTAGGATCTTCACCTTGTTAGAAGTGACCTTGTTAAAGGATTTCTTACACTCAATCAGAATGTCACCTTGCTAGAGGGTTTTACAAATAAGACTGTTAAGTCCACTCAGTTAAGAGATTTTTTGTCACTTTCATAAAATAACAGTAATAAAAATCTATCTGCAACTTCACATCTAAAATGCTAAAGCATATTCTTATTTGCTCAATACAATCTAGACATAGAACTAATCTTGTCCATCTGTTGGGCTTCTATACTCTGTTATTCAAAAAGGTCTTCAAGCTTCTGTGCTTGGTAATCACTATGTAGCATCCCTGTGCATACATTTGCCCGCATACATTGTTTATCAATAGTTCCCTATTTATAAACAATTCACCAATAGGGAAAAACCACTGTGGGATTTCAGACCCACTAAAAAATATACTCTTCTAGAGTATGCTCGGTTAAAAGAAAATCCTGTTAAAGATTACAAACACATTGCTAGATGTGACCTAGTTAAGGGATTTCCCTCAGATCTGTTAGGATCTTCACCTTGTTAGAAGTGACCTTGTTAAAGGATTTCTTACACTCAATCAGAATGTCACCTTGCTAGAGGGTTTTACAAATAAGACTGTTAAGTCCACTCAGTTAAGAGATTTTTGGTCACTTTCATAAAATAACAGTAATAAAAATCTATCTGCAACTTCACATCTAAAATGCTAAAGCATATTCTTATTTGCTCAATACAATCTAGACATAGAACTAATCTTGTCCATCTGTTGGGCTTCTATACTCTGTTATTCAAAAAGGTCTTCAAGCTTTTGTGCTTGGTAATCACTATGTAGCATCCCTGTGCATACATTTGCCCGCATACATTGTTTATCAATAGTTCCCTATTTATAAACAATTCACCAATCGCTTAATCTCCTTGATCACATTTCTCATGATCAATCATAGCCATCAGATCTTCAAACTTTGACCAGGTTCAATGTATCCTTTGATCTGAAAATGTTTTACCCTACCTTGGAACTTGCATACATTTCTTGGAACTTGTGCTAGGGTATTGTGGTTCAATCTGAGCTGTAGATCTTCATGCCGATTTTCCTTTGTCATAGATTCATTAACAAACTTCATGCATGGCATACCAATCATTTAATCAGTTCCAGCTCATTAGCTTCCTTCATTAAATAATGCATCTAACCATTTAATTTATTCTATTACAACTCGGTAACAACTCGGTAAATACTAAACTTCACTCGGTAGACATTCCGCCATCATTAACCGATAGCGATAACCTTAGGGTTTACCAACTAGCTTCTTTGTTCAGTAACATAGTATAGTATTAACCTTACAATTTACAACATATGTATGATGTAAAAACAATTCTAAACATCATGATCTCATCATTGTCTGACTCGGTAATAGTTGCCCATTGAATACCTTATTCATCATATTCTTTTTGTGTCTTTTACCGACATCTTTATACTCTTCAAATCATACTTCTCAAGATATGGCAACATCATACGGAATTAGAAAATCAATTTCTTAACATCAATGAAAAAATAATAATATCAAGACAGTAAACATCCTTAATCAGTTATGTCCATAATCATCAACAACCTTCTCAATATCCTTATTGAAATGCCAATAATCTCCCATTGTCTGTTATAATGCCAAATGTCAACAATCTCCCCCTTTGGCATTGATGGCAAAACCAATTGATTTGACCTTAAAAAGATTCGGATTGCTGTGATTCTGAAATGCTGAAATGCTCTCTTGCTGTCATCAGAATTCTCCCCCATACATTAGACTTCTCCTTTTTTTCAGTCTTCTCTCCTTCAATTTCAGTCTTTTTAATTAGTCTTCTCCCCCTTTGACAACAATGCCAAAAAGTAAAGAGCTAAAACATAATTTCTTCCTGTATGAAGTGAATTCATGCTGTAATGTCTATCAACTTAGTCTCGGTCAGAGCATTTTGTCTTCAATTCCTATTCCTTGTATTGTATCGTGTATTATTTCATGTATTATTTCTTGTATTATTTCTTGTACACCTTTAGAAAACATCCTAAAGTGTGTAAATTAGCATCAACTCTAAAAAGATATTCGATAGAGTCATCGAATTGATGCTTTCACCAAACCTGGTCAGTGAGTAGAAGATAGGGGTAGGACCCCTAACTTACTTCTAAGATATTCAAAAGTGTCCCTTGGTAGTGGCTTGGTGAAGATATCTGCTATTTGTTCCTTTGTGCTAACATACTCCAACACCACTTTCTTCTCTTGAGCTTCTTCTCTAAGATAATGATATTTGATAGAGATGTGCTTTGTCTTAGAGTGCATAACAGGATTCTTTGAAATGTTAATGGCACTAGTATTGTCATAGAATATAGTTACTAGCTCGGTAACTTTCTCATTAATTCCTTCCAACAGTTATTTGATCCATGCTATGTTGGTACAATTCAATGCTGCAACAACGTATTCAGCTTCTATTGTTGATTGTGAAACACATCCTTGTTTCTTGCTAAGCTAGCTCACTAGTCTTTCTCCTAAAAAGAAAGCTCCTCCACTTGTGCTTTTTCTGTCATCAATGTTGCCTGCCCAATCAACATCAGTATAAACTTTTAAATCAAAATCATTTCCTTTCTGATATACTAAGCCATAATCCTATGTGCCTTTCAAGTATCTAAAAATTCTTTTGATTGTTGTCATGTGTGTTTCCTTAGGATCTGCAGAGAATCTTGCAACTATACCTACTGTATGTGCTATGTCTGGTCTGCTATGAACAACATATTGTAGCTTTCCAATCATGGATCGGTAAAGTGTCTCATCAACAGATGCAAATTCATCATTCTTTGATAATTTACAGTTGGTAGTCATAGGAGTACTTATTGGTTTTGAATCCTCCATTCCAAATTTCTTCAAGATTTCCTTTATGTACTTGGATTGAGTAATGAAAATCTCATTTTTCATTTGCAGTATTTGTAAACCTATAAAATACTTTATCTCACCAATTAATGAAATCTCAAATTCTTTGCTCATTTCATTTCCAAAGTTCTTACAAATAGAGTCATTTCCACAAAATATAATATCATCAACAAATATGGCTAAGATCAATATTCCATTTTCATCATTTTTCATGTACATATTGTTGTTCTCACTTGTCCTTATAAAACCAATCTTAATCAAATAAGAGTGCAATCTTTCATACCATGCTCTAGGTGCTTGTTTCAGACCATATAATGCTTTGTTCAATTTACATACCTAATCTTTATTATTGTCTTCAACAAATCCTTCAGGTTGTTCAATAAAAACTTCTTCTTCTAATATTCCATTCAGAAATGCAGATTTGACATCCATTTGATATACCTTGAAGTTTTTGAAAGCAGCATATGCCAACAATGTTCTTACTCCTTCAAGTCTAGCCATAGGTGCAAAAGTTTCACCATAATTAATTCCTTCTTCTTGGGCATAACCTTTGCAAACTAGTGTTGCTTTATTTTGAATGACCTCACCTTTTTCATTTAGCTTGTTTATGAAAATCCACTTTGTATCGATTACATTTTTGTCCTTTGGTCTTGGGATTAGTGTCCATGTGTCATTCTTCTTGATTTGATCAATCTCTTCTGTCATAGCATTTATCCAATCTTCATTGTTAAATGCCTCTTTCACTATTCTCGGTTCAAATTTAGATATCAGACATGTGTTCTTTCTTAGTTTGTTCCTTGTCATCACTCGATCATCCTTATCTCCTATAATCTGACTTGGTGCATGATGTCTTCTGACATATTTGGCTAATATAGGCTGAATAGGCTCTGTATGATCTTCTTCATCACTCCATAACTGGATATTTTCTTCAACAGTTTTCTTAGTAAAACTTGTCCATTGAACATAGACAAATTCATCATAATCTTTTGGTTCTTTGGAATTTCCTTCATCATTTCTTTCTGCAAATTCATCAATTTTCACATTTGCACTTTCTACTATTTTGTTAGATGATTTGATCAGACATTTAAATGCTTTGCTTCTAGAAGAATAACCGAGAAATGTTCCTTCTTCGCTTTTCTGATCAAACTTGCCATTTCTATCATCTTTGTGTACATAGCATTTACTTCCAAAGATTTTAAAATAACTTACATTAGGTTTCTTATCATACCAAATTTCATATGGTGTCTTCAAAGTACCTTTCTTCAGTTGTTCTCGGTTCAAGGTGTAAACTGTTGTGCTTATTGCTTCTCTCCAAAATGTTTGTGGCACTTTCTTTTGAATCATCAGTGTTCTAGCACAATCCACAATAGACCTATTTCTTCTCTTAGCTATTCCATTCTGTTGTGGAGTTCTTGGTGCAGAGACTTGTCTTTTAATACCATGATCATTGCAGAATAAGTTGAACTCATCAGATGTGAACTCTCCTCCTCTATCTGATCTAAGACATTTCAGTTGTCTTCCTTTTTCATTTTCAAATCTTGCCTTGTACCATTTAAACATTTGAAAAGCTTATGATTTTTCTTTTAAAAACATTACTTACATCATCCTTGAATAGTCATCCACAAATAATATGAAATATTTATCACCATTAACTTTGAACTTTCATAGGACCACAAAGATCAGTGTGCACAAGATATAAAATTCCCTTGGAAGTGTAAGACTTGTAGATCTTGATCTTGTCATCTGGCATCCTTGGCACAGAGTATTCTCAGGTTTTTCAAGACTCGGTAGATCTCTTACTCGGTTCTTCTTACTTATTTTGATCATATTATCTAAATTTACATGACAAAACCTTTTATGCCATAACCAGGTACCATCTATCTTTGCATACATACATTTATTCCGAGTTGAGTCAAGGTAAAATTTTTTACCTTTTGTTTGTGTCCCGGTAGTAGCTAACTTTCCATTCTTGTCATGAACTTTGACAATTCCTTTCTGAAATTCTATTCGGTAACTTGTATTGTTTAGCTATGCTACACTCAACAAATTGTATTTCAAACCTTCAACCCAATAGACATCACTGCATCTTGCATTGTCAAGAAGTGTTATAGATCGTTTACCTTTCACCAAACATGGTGCATCATTACCAAATCTTACATAGCCTCCATCATAATCTTCTAACATAACAAACTTGTGTTTATCTCCTGTCATATGATGTGAGAATCCACTATCTATGATCCAAGAATCATTAGTATTTACATGAGATATTAGGGCTTTTTCTTCATACCTTTCTTCATCTAATCCATCTTTGATAGCCACATAAACTACTTCCTCTATATCAGTTTCATCTAATTTATCATCATTGGATTCCTCATCAGCTATTAAGCATGTCTTTCTATCTCTTCTTTTGAAGTCTCGGTGTCCTTTGTAATGATTGTCTTTCTATCTGTCATCTCAGTAATCTCTCTTTTCAGTAGAATCTCTATCAGGACAGTTAGAATCCATATGTCCTATTTTATCACAATTGAAACATTTCAAAGGTAGTTTTCCTTTATACTTACCTTTGCCTCTCGGTAACCTTCTGGCTAATAGTGCTTCAAAATCTTCCTACTTTCTAATTTCCTCATATAGTTTGTGTACTTCTTCCATGTTCTTACGAAATCTTTCACTTGCTCCACTGTGATCTCCATCAGAGTACTTATAGTTTCTTTCATTGTAATCATTAGATTCATCAAGATGAAAAGAACTAAATGTAGTTTCAACTTTATTTATTGAAGATCCACTGTTATCAAAGTTACTTAACTCAAATGCATGTAGCTTACCAATAGTAGAATCTAAAGAAATTGGCATATTAGGTACAGACCTCAATTCATTGATTGTAGAGACTCGGATTGCATAAGTCGGTAGAAGGGTTCTTAACAACTTGTTATATCCTTTTCTTCAATAGTTCCACCTTTGCTCCTTTGATTTGATTGACAATCTCCTTTAGTCTTGTATTGTACTGGGTTATGTTCTAAACTTCATTCATCCTCATAGATTTAAGTTGTCCTCTTAGACTATCTACTTTTGCTCTTTGAACATGTTCATCTCCTCCATATACTGATATGAGCTTATCCCACATAGCCTTTGCATCATTGCAGCCTTCTAGATCATTAAACTCTGAGTCGGTCAATGCAGATGTTATTTCAATCATTGCTTGGATATGTTCTTGCTTTGCCTTTATCTCTTCCATTGTCAATGGATAGGTGCTCGGTGTGATGAAATCATTCTCCAGATAATATACAACATATTCTCCAACTCTTGATAGGTGCAACTTCATCCTTTTCTGCCATGTAGAGAAACTTGACTTGTTTAGCTTCGGTGCATCCCTCTTATACATCTTTGGATCTTTGCCTCAAGTACCTTTAAAATTTTCTTTCGGAGTCCAAAGCTCTAATACCAATTGATAGTTCTGATACTTAATGTAAGTACAGATCCAATAGCCAACAAGATGAGAGGGGGGGGGGGGTGAATCATACAAGCTTAATCTTCCATAAAAATATTAGATTCAACCTCGGTAACATATACTACAGTAATATAACCAAAACTGCTAAACATGCAAACTCAAAAGCATATAAACATCATAAACCTCATAACACCAGATTTAACGTGAAAACCCAAATAGGGAAAAAACATTGTGGGATTTCGGACCCACTAAGAAATATACTCTTCTAGAGTATGCTCGATTAAAAGCAAATCCTGTTAAATATTACAAACACATTGATAGATGTGACCCAGTTAAGGGATTTCCCTCAGATCTGTTAGGATCTTAACCTTGTTAGAAGTGACCTTGTTAAAGGATTTCAAACACTCAATCAAAATGTCACCTTGCTAGAGGGTTTTACAAATAAGATTGTTAAGTCCACTTGGTTAAGAGATTTTTTGTCACTTTCACAAAATAAATGTAATAAAAATCTATCTGCAACTTCACATCTAAAATGCTAAAGCAGATTCTTATTTGCTCAATACAATCTAGACATAGAACTAATCTTTCCATCTGCTGGGCTTCTATACTTTGTTATTCAAAGAGGTCTTTAAGCTTTTGTGCTCACTAATCATTATGTAGCATCCTTGTGCATACATTGTTTATCAATAGTTCCCTATTTATAAACAATTCGCCAACCGCTTAATCTCCTTGATCACATTTCCCATGATCAATCATAGCCATCAGATCTTCAAAATTTGACCAAGTTCAATGTATCCTTTGACCTGAAAACATTTTACCCTCCCTTGGAACTTGTGCTAGAGTATTGCGGTTCAATCTGAGTTGTAGATCTTCATGCCGATTTTCCTTTCCATAGATTCATTAACAAACTTCATGCATGACATACCAACCATTTAATTAGTTCTAGCTCATCAACTTCCTTCATTAAAAAATGCATGTAACCATTTAATGTATTCTATTATAGCTTGGTTACAACTCTGTAACAACTCAGTAAATACTAAACTTCACTCGGTAGACATTCTGCCTTCATTAACCGATAGCGATAACCTTAGGGTTTACCGACTAGGTTCCTTAGGGTTTACCAACTAGGTTCTTTTCTCGGTAACATAGTATAGTATTAACCTTGCAATTTACAACATATGCATGAAGTTAAAACAATTCTAAACATCATGATCTCATCATTGTCTGACTCGATAATAGTTGCCCATTGAATATCTTATTCATCCGCTTATTCATCATATTCTTTCTGTGTCTTTTACTCACATCTTTATACTCTTCAGATCATACTTCTCAAGATATGGCAACATCATACTAAATTAGAAAATCAATTTCTTGACATCAATGACAAAATAATAATATCAAGATATTAAACATCCTTAATTAGTTGTGTCCATAATCATCAACAACCTTCTCAATATCCTTATTGAAATGCCAACAATCTGTCATTGTCTATTATAATGCCAAATGCCAACAACTTTCAGATCACCTTCAATGCGAGGAATGGATGTAAGATGATATGAAAAATATACTATGACTAATCTAACAACTTGAAACTGTACTTCTAGAACTCAAATTCTCAAATATAGATATTATGATAGTTGTCGGTATACAATTACATGTGTATTTAACCTCATAGTGAGTTCCTTACAATATGTTGACTCCTATGTCAAACATTTTACACCCCTTTCACATTAATGACAACATATGTCTAACAATATCCCCCTTTTCATTCATGGTAAACAAAAAAAGTTTTATAGCACACCAACATAAATAAAACCTTTCTAGAACCCCCTTATATGATAGAAAAAAACTTTTTGAGCATTTAAAGTATTTTGAGTTCTTTTATCCCTATTTTACATTAATGGAAAAGGATAATTTTTTCTTTCTCCCTTTCATATAAAAGAAATAGCTTTCTAGATATGATTCCCTTAACTTCCACACTTTGTCAACTCATCTAGTCTTTCTATTTTTATCCAAGTTATATTCTGAGGGACTCCACAAGACCACCAAGTTTTCTTGTGGTTGGGATTCAACACTCCCCCTCAAACCACACTTCCTCTTGATTCAAGAGGAGGAAGAAACCACTCCCAAATTTTGTTAGAGATACTCAAAAGTCCTTAGGAAGGGGTTATGTAAAGATGTTTGCAATTTTCTCTTTAGTCTCAACATACTCCAACTTCACCTTTTTGTCTGCAACTTTTGTTAATCTTAGAGGATCCGATAGTATTGAGATGGGGGGGGTGAATCAGTACTAACAATAATTTGAAATTAGAAACTTAGACTCATATAAATTTCACCAAATCAAACGTAGACCAACATTAGAGTCATTTACAAGTACCGCTATTTGCTAGTAAACATCTGCTAAACTGATATATCAATGTTGCACATTAAGTGTTCATTAACTATGCATAAACTGAAAGTAAAGCATAACCATCACATCAAAACATTTACCATATGAACACCATGATTTTCACATGGAAACCCAAATAGGGAAAAACCACGGTGTGAATTGATACCCACAAATATTTTACACTCTTTCGGAATGCACCCTGTTAGGAGCCAAACCCGATTAGAAGCTTACAATGATGCCCTATTAGGAGCAGACATTGTTAGGAGTCACCCAGTTAAGGGATTTACCTCATCCCTATTAGGGGGTTTGATATGTTAGGATCAACCTCTTAAGAGGATTTATAACTTAGATATTGAATCACCCTATTAGGAGATTTTACAATGTGAGGCCAGTTAGGACCTACCCCGTTAAGGGATTTTAGCTGTTGTAATTGTTTAAGAACAACAATGAATGATTTGTGTATAACACTCAATTGCTTGCTTGATCAGATCCAATCAAGTTCTAAGTCTACAATACTCTGGCAGATCTTCTCACACCCTGGTTCGACTTCACACACTTCTCAAAATCAACAACACAATAAACATCAACTGTACCAGCATAAATAGCCTTCTCAACTAGGTCGACATCAAAACCCTATGTCATACAACATAGATCATCACGGATCTTTAAAACTCATTATAGATCATTACAATCAATTACAAATCAATATCAACCATTGAATGACCATAAGTCATCATAACTAGTCGATCTGATACAAAGTCAAATGCTTAGCTCATTCCGCTAAGCACTTTGCACATTCCCAAGAAATTCACTCTCCAAACACATCAAAACATCTTTCAAACACTTCACGTAGTTTGTGCCTCATTATCATCAACACATGAACTTGATGTAGATCACCGCCAAACCAAAAATCATTACCGGTCAAAAGAATCCTCTATCGGTCCTTAAACCTTGGCAAAAACCCAACAAAAATTATAAACATAGCTTCCAGTTGTCACAACATGATGTGGTTCTGGTCAGATACATATTACAATGATAAAAACTAATGTTCAAAAACCATAAATCCTCAATCATCACCAATTGCCATATATGATCAAAATATTTCCTCGTTTACTGGTTAAGGTCCTAATTCCTAGTTTGTTGATTCTTTACTAGTAAGCTATCTCTGGTAGACCAAAAGATTTAGATGACACAATACAACATAAGTAAACATCAGTAGACATGAATAAAAATTAGTTTCCAACAATGACAACATAAATAACTGATTAGAGTCATCCATCATGCAATCTCAATCTCTTCATCACAAATAGACTTCTATCCTTTATCACTGCAGTCATCCAACTTCAATTGCATCACCTACATCTATCTAAGTTATGCCAAATGACAACAACTTCTCTCCAAAAATGATAATTGCAATAGATTTTCTTCTTGAATGCATCACCAAATTCTTGGAAATATTTATTACACTTATATTGTCACAAAGAATGAAAATGGGCTCATTAAACTCTACTTTCATCTGCTTCAAAAAAAATTTCATTGCAATGTACTCTACTTCTATTTTAGATAGGGACAATGACTCTTGCTTTTTTCTCGACCATCACACAAGACTATCACCAAGAAAGAAAGCTCCACAACTTGTACTCTTCTAATCATCTTTACATTTGGTTCGATTTGCATATGTGTATGCAATTAGATTGAAATTATCACTCTTGGGATATCATAAACCAAACTCCAATGTAGTCTTCAGAAATTTGAATATCCTCTTCACTACCTTGACATGAGCTTCCTTAGGCATTGCCTGAAACCTAGCAACTATTTCAACTTCCTACATGATATTTGGTCCAAATGTAGTCACATATAATAAACTATCAATCATTGACCTTGTTATCCTCAATTTTTGTTTTACGAGAATCTGAGGGTACCCCACAATTTTTTTTCTTATTTATAGTTTTTATACTCAATTCATGCTTTACGAGATGTTACATCATCATAAGTCCTTTTTTCCCCCTTACTTTTCATTTTCACTTAAGTGTGACATTGTGGTGCAAATCTGGTTTGTAAACCCAATTTACACCAATTATACCATTAAGGTGCAAATCAGGTTCACAAACCCATCTCTTTTATTTATTTTTGCTCATCTAGGTGCAAATCAGGTTCGTAAACTTGATTTACACCTTTTAAATGCAAATTGGGTTTACAAACTTGATTTGCACTTATTTATGACACACCAAGATATTAATTACCCATTTGAAAATTTCAAAATAGGACTCTTTCTCCCGGATTTTAAGATTATTTAGTCATTTTGATCTCCATTCAATTCATTTTTGTTCGCTCACAATCAAGGGAGAAGGAGATTTTCATACTTTCAAATTCGGGTATGTATTCTTTCCCAAATATCTAGGGTTTTCAAAACCCTTTTCATATTTTATAATCCTATTGATTGGTTCCCTTTTCAATTTTGTATCGACTGTTTTTTCTATCATTGTGCTTCCATAGTGGCCATGCACCACATGGTGGTGCGTGGTGGGTCTACGACCATCGTCACGCACTAGATTTTCTTATTATGTCATGCATTTTTACTTACCATATTGTGTTGTGTGTTGGGAAAGGTTGTTGACCCACCACACACCACACAATGGTGTGTGATGGGTCAATGACCCCAAAACACACCATTTTTATTTCCTTGCTATGTTCAAACACTACGATATTGGGTGTGGCCGTAGGCCCACCCTACACCACATTGTGGTGCGTGGCAGGTTAGAAACCCTGACCACCACCATCCTATGTTATTTAAAATTGCGCATAACACTATGATGTTGGGTGGGGTCGTAGGCCCGCCCCACACCACACAATGGTGTGTGGCGAGTTTACGACCTCGACCACCACCATTTTTGCCTTTACACATTTGCAATACCCAAAAATAGTCTTTGGCAGGGTTACTGACCTTCCATATACCAAAAATGGTGTTTGGCAAGGCTACCAACCCGCCATACACCAAAAATAGTGTTTGGTGGGTCTATAACCGCACCAAGCACTGACACTTACTAAATATATGTAATGCGGGGGTAGAAACCTGCCCTACACTTCATATGTATTTACCTCTTTTTTAAGTGTAATACAGGTCTCTAAACTCGAATTGCACCTATGTTTTGTTTTACCCAAGTGCAATTCGAGTGTAGAGACTCAAATTACACTTTGATCCACACTTTCCTTAGGTGAATTTTTTCAAGCTTATAAACTTGAAATTCATTTTTTGTACACACATAAATTGAGATTTTATATTCGATTTACTTTGAAGATTTCAAGTTTTTAAGAGGGGTTTTTGGAAACCCTATTGTCTTAAATATATCATTTTCTCAAGATTGCTCAATTCAGATGAACATAGAGATTGATCAAATGTATCATTATAATATTGATGAGTGTCTTTTTTGCAGTGCTATTATATATCAATGATAGAAGCTTCTCCAAACAAGAGAGGGATGAAATTCAAGAAGAAAGACCATCATCCGGTCTTTCCTCCTTCTTCGGTCAACTTAAACATTAATCACATAAGAGGTACAGATATAGGTCATATCGATGTAGCTGAGTTTCTTAAGAGGATTGAGAAACCACACTCATATCGTGACATGGAAGCTATTATCAATAGTTGAATTCATCTAGTTGTTGATTGTCTAATGTCTGCTCAAGACTTGAGTTCATGATGGTAGTTGTGAATCACTATGATCATGTCCATAGAAGTGTAAAGGATGAAACTGGGAAGAAATTGATCAGGCTTGATGAGGAATTCTTTGATTATATCTCTAAGTGTCCTAGTATTGAGAAGTATTCGGATATCACAATGCAATCAGCTATAGCCTATTATGATAGAAATTATGACAAGTGTAGAAAGAACATGAATGATAATTGGCTGAAAACCATGAGACCTACCATTGCAAGATGATTGGAAACTCTTCCCAGATGTGACTTCATTGAAGAAGTCAATGATTTGATAACTCTCTTGAGTAGGGTGAAAGGTCTTCCCACCTCTAATACCTTCTATAAATGGATGTATCAATACATTCGTGTGATCGGGAAAAATAAAGGAGATATTTTGGGGAAAATAGATTAGTGATGCTATCTGTGAGTTGCTCACCAAGGTTTGTGTACATTGAAGCTTCTATGAGACATTTCAATGGGTTGTCTACAACTGGTGATAGGAGACAAATTGAGGTACATAAATACTATTCTCAATTGGTTCTTTAGAATAGTCATATCCATTTATGGAGAGTAAATGATAAATTCTTTGGTTATTATATGGTTATGATGAATAAGAACTTGTATAATAAACAATTATTTGATCATGCTTGGGAGGTGGTGAACCAATGTGGATTCATGTTCCTTCAATTCCCAACCTTCACATACCTCAGGGTTGGTTGTTTCGTTGGTGAGCCTTTTATGATCCCAAGGTACTCTTCTGATAAGATTGTATTGATGAAGGTAGCTTGTCAAATGAATGTAGTACATGAGGCCCAATCATGTTCTCATAAAACAGGTTTGAAATTCTCCCTTACCATTGGTAGATATTCCATCAATTCCATCTTTAAAGTTAGAGCAATGGAAGAGGAGATGAGAAGAGTTACCATGAGGTTCTTCAAGGCTAGGAAGGACTTTGATTACAAAGGAATGAGAAATAAGTTGAAGAAGGCATATGTTCATGTGCACCGAATTAAAGATGTTTGGGTTGATTGTAGGTATGAGCATGATGTGAGAAAACTTAACTATTGCCAATTAATAGTTGATCAAATTGAAAACTTTGGTCTTGCTAATGTTCCTGATGATCCTAAAGAAGATGGGGACATCTTAGATCCTATGTATGAGAAGAACAAGGTTTCTTCTACTCCTTTGTCTCTCATTCAATGATCACAAAAGGAATGTACCTCCATTAGGGAGTGGTTCCAAAGTATTCTTACAAATACCAATATATGGTTGACCCTTCATGGTGTTCCAATGAAACCTCTCTCTTTTGGTTCTGATGATGACACTGCTGGCTCAATGGGAAGAAGATAAAAAATTAGAACCAAGAATAGACAAGATCCCACTGCTCTGACCAAATCTCCCAAATTGAAGTTCACAGTTGGAACTAAGAAAGGGAAAACCCAAGGAGAACCATCTACCTCTAATGTTTATGAGACACAAGAGTTTGAAGTACCAAATGAACAAGTGGAGGGTGAGCATCTCGATGAAGAACCAATTGATCTTGATCAATTGGAAGAAGGACAAGAAGGTGATCAGAAACATGATGAATTTTATGAAGAGGAATTTCCACAAGTTTATGAGTATTTACCTTAGGTGCCTCCTTCTTCATCTATGTTATAGGTTCCTACTTCTACTTCCGAGCCCTAACCCTCGGTGATTACTTGTGTTTCTCCTTCAAATTTTATACATGTATCTTCTGCTAGTTCTAGTGAGTTTGCCCTAGACACTCCTCATGACAATATTGAGAATGTCTTCTCAGCTTTTCCTACTTTGTCTGAAGTGTTTACAACTATGATGGATGATTTTGATAAATTCACAAATAAGTCGGCTCCTAGATCTAACAAATTGTCCCTTGAAAATACTTCCCATGTTGTTACAATGACATCACCTATAATAACCACCACCATTCAAGATTCTATCAATCCCTCTCATGATGTGGTAGCAAGTGAGAATGATGATTCATCTTTACCACCTTGGTTGTTTTCCAATACGCCAAAGAGGAAGAAGTAGACAATTTCTCCTGAAAATTTTGATTTCAGCCAACTTGTTCCTATCAAACCCAAGACTATTAAGAAAATTAAAACTTTGTCAAGGGTAAAGGTTGACAAGAATAAGAACAAGTATGTCAAGGTTGTTGTTCATCCTTCAGATGCAGTTATTGGTCAAGTCCAAGATTCAAATTATGTGATTCATAGAATCGATTTGAGAAAGCAAACTCATGATTCTGTGGTGCAAGATGCCCAGTCAGCTTTGGAAGCCCTAGTTTCCAGGTATGGTCAAGAAAAGACCAAGAAATATAAACTCAAGGCATGAATTGAACAAATCACCTCAATTTTGATCAAGGTAACTAAGTCCTTAGAGTCTGTTGAACCAATAACTACATCTTTAGATGAACAAGTTGTCAAAAGAGTTGAACAGGTAGCATCTTGTAGCAGAGCTCTAAGCGAATAGATGGATCAAATGTTGATTCAAGGAACATGACTCATAAGTTCAACTTGTACTATTGTCAAAAATCTTGATGCAGTGAAGACAGAAGTAGATAGCCCCATAGAAGTCTTCTCCCAAGAACTTGAAACACATGAAAAGGATTTTGAGGTCTAGTTTAAGTTTTAAGATTATGATCCCGATGATCTTATCCAAAATGGTGTTATTCCTTCATGATGAATGTATATTAAAAAATGAGAGTTATTGGAGCATCAAATGAATATCCTAGAGCATTTAGTCAATGATATGAGGAGGGCCCAAAAAGAATGTGTAGATAAGAAGAAGGAGATCATTGCTAAGATCTTTGAAATTCCATGTGTATTCCTCGATGAGAATGAAAAGGTGCTTGATGTAGATGAAATCATTAAAGAATTCAGCTTGCTCATGACTGTTGAAGTTAATAGGGAGGACTTTTGTTTGTCCTCAATTGATAGGTTACTAGATCTTCAGTTCATCTTGGATTTTCTAGATTCACTTCTGAAGAAACATAAGAAGTGCTGTATCGACTTAGAAGAATCCATCACCAGGGTCAAAGTCATCACCGACAATACCTAGGGACTCAATGGATTTTAGATGAAGAATGCTTTGCAGAAGTTCAAGGAATTCTAGAAGCAAGATTCAGCTTAGGGATAGTCATTTTCATGTTTTTTCTAGTGTCATTTTATTTTATCCATTGACACTTGAGGTGTCATTTTGTAATTGCTCATGTGCACCTGTTGAGTGAACAAGTCCAAAGTCAATTTGAACTCTTCTTTTGACTTAGTCTTAGAATTAGTTATTTTTTCCTATTTTCATGTTGCTCCCCTCTTCTATATATATGAGGGTTATTATTGTATTAAGGATATTTTTTTCCATATTTGTTTATGCAACAAAACTTTGCCAAAAGGAAGAACCAATTGAGACTTGGTGTTCATTTTGTAAATTTTTAATCAAGAAAGAAGAAAGTTTGGCATTCAAACTTTGTTTTGAAAACAATCTTTTATGTGGTAAGAATTTTATTATGTCATTGGTATCATATGTTCTTGAATCATTAAAGTGGATATAGTTATTGGTGTTGAATATTAAAGAGTTTTTGAGTCTTTACAAGTAATCTTTGAGTTACTTTGGGAATTTAGGAATCGAAAATTAGTTGAGAGAAGGTTGCTTAAATTCTTTGAGCTTTTACAAGTTATCTCAAGAATTTGTATTGAAAAGGTAAAAAGTAGAGTCTTTGTGCTATACAAATTATATGGTTTGAGTAGAATATCTTTTAATATATTGTAAGTCTTTGAGCTGAGAATATATTTGGGTTATAGTGGTTGATAGGAATTTAGTATATAAGAGAGTCTTTGAGTTCTTAAATGTGCATGATTCTTGTCCCTAGGTTATTTTCAAAAAAGAAGAAGTAACAGAGACATTGTTCTTTCACAGACACTTTACTTACCAAATAGATTAGCTTAATATTACTGCAATTTTTCAAGTTGTTTAAGGTAAGGGAAAATCTATTCTTAAAAGAGAGTTAGATGTAACTAGTTCTGCAAGAAGAGAACTGAGTTGTTGTTGTACCTTGGATTAGTGTAAATTTAGGGGGTAGATAGAATATAAAATAATTACAGTAGAAAGGGGGAGCCTTCCCTTATAATTGAAAGGGGTTATATCTTGCCTTCTGAGAGATATCATCCCATATTTTGTCATGAAACACACATTTTGTGAACCTTCATTATTTTACAATTTTTTACCCAACAGACCTATATAGGGTCTAATTTAATAGAGTAGATTCATCATCCTTGCTCAATTTATACCTAGTAATCATAGGTGGACTTACCATTTTTCACTCTTCATTATTAAACTTATTCAACATCTATTTTATGTACTAGGTTTGAGAAATATATATGCCTTTTTATAGCTAGAAAATATGTAAACCAAGAAAGAGTGACAACTCGCCAATTATTGACATCTCAAACTCCTTTGCATTGTATCTTGAAACTATTTACACATTTCATCTCTACTACCTCCAAAAATAATATCATCAACATAAACAACAATTAGTCACCTCTTTATTTTATGTATAAATTGATATCAACACTACCTCTCCTAAAAAAATGTTGTTGCAAATATCTATCTAATATGAAATACCATTCCCTAGGATCCTAATAGAATCTATAACAAGCCTTCTTTAGTCTACACACAAAATCTAGTTTTTTTGAACATTGAAACTCTTCGAGATGTTCAATGTAGACACCCTCTTCCAATTCTCCATTAAAAGATGCGAATTTGGCATCAATCTGATACACCTTGAAATTATTAAATGTCGATGATACTAGAAACATTCTAATTTCCTATAACCTTTTCACTAACCTTTCCACTAGAGAAAATATTTCCTTAAAATAAATTCCTTCAACTTGAGCATATCCTTAATTTCCATACTATTCAATCTTTATTTTGGATCACTTTTCCTTATTCATTCAACTTACTTGTAAATACCCATTTGGTGCTAATAAAATTCTTGTCTTTAGGTCTTGGAACCAACTCCCAAGTTTCATTATTTTCAATCTAAAATAACTCTTCCTCCAGAGCTTCTAACCATCCCTTTTCTTTTCTTACCTCTATATATAACTCAGTTCAATTTTTTATAGTAAAGAAAATGTACCTATTTTTTTTCTTTCTCAATTATTCTATAGTTTCTAACACCACTTTATTGATCTCCTATGATTTTATCTTCACAATGATTCCTTAGAACATACTTCATCTGAGTCTTTGCAATTGTGTTCTCTAACTCACTCTCTATAGTCTCATCTCCACTATAGACAATAGCATCATTATCATCTTTATCTTCACCCTCAAATGATTATAATGTCTCATTAAAACTTAAATTTAGACTTTACACAATCCTTTTCAACCTTTTTTTCATAACATCTATAAGCCTTTCTTGTCATAAAATACCTAAGAATAATACCTTCATTAGATCTAGAATCAAACTTACCCAAATTTTATCAATGTCTCTTGATGTAAAACTTTCTTCCAAACATTTGAGATGCCTAATTGATGTTGGTCTTCCTTTATGTAGTTCATATGGTGTCTTTGTAGTCCTTGGTCTAATCTAATCTTTTCTCAAAATATATACCACAAATTTAGCTGCCTCTCTGCAATATATGTCCAACAACTTTGATTAAACCAACATTGTTCTAGCCATCTCTTGAATATTCCAATTCTTTCTTTCAACAATTCCATTTTTTTAGAAGTCCTAGGAGTAGAATATTGTCTCTATATCCCATGATTCTCATAAAAATACTCATATTTGTTAGAGGTAAACTCTCTACCATTATTTGATCTCAAAACTTTGAAAATTAATCCAAGTCATTCTAGAATAATTGTCAATAATAACCATAAAATAATTATCACCTTGAATTCTTTGTGTCCTTGTAGGACCATACAAATCAATATGGATCAAATCTAACAACTTTTCTATAGAGTACTCCTTAGTAGGAAATCTAGTCTTTATCTAATTCCTCTCATGACATAGTTTGCAAATGGTAGATGGAGGATTCTTGATCTTTTCATGCATCTTACTATTCCTTTTGAGCTAAATCTCACAAGATCATAAAATTTGATATGTCCCAAGATTTTGTACCAAATCCAACTGTCTTCCCTTTGTATGGGAAAAGCAATTTTTTACATTAGCCTCAGGATGATACACATTATTTTTTTATCCTACTTCCTTCCACAACTAACTCACTAATGTTATGATTCTTGATTTCACAACCCTTAGCCTTGAATCAAAGATTATATCCTTTATCACACACCCAACTTACAATTAGAAGATTACATCATAAATTTTTATCTTACCACCATCAAGACACAAGGAACCCTTACTAGTAATATTATCAATAAAATTGTTTCCTAGAGTCACTATTTTTTTATCAAAATTCTTGAAATGCATGAACTCTCTCTTGCTACCAATCATGTGACTTGAACATCTACTATCAATAATCAACATATCCTTCTCCCAAGCATGTAATGTAGCCTGAGCCACCATGAACTTCTATGTACTTTTTCCTTATGGTTTCTTCTTGTAAACTTTCTTGGAACCAATATTCTAACTCACTGAGTTATTTGTCTTAACATATGACATGAGAGAACTCACAAAATTTATTCTACATTTTCTTGTAATATGCCCAAAAGTATTGAACTTATAAATTTTTTTTTTTTTTTTTGATTGATAAAAGGCCGAGGCCAAAGAATTTTATTAATTTTTTAAAAATAGATAGAATTACATTTACACCTCCATTCGGTGTGGGCACTGGTAGGAAAGAATGGAGGGAAGAAAACCTCCTGTCTAGCCCAGATCCCTCAAGGATCAGAAAAAATTAAGAATGTGATACAAAATGGAGATACAAGATCACAAAGGGAACTTGTCCAAAATAATGAAGATTATTTGTAGAAATCCTCTGTGTAAAGTTGAGCAGCAAATTACCCATTTCTTGGGGTGATGTTGCCATTTATGGGTGACAGTTCTTGCTATTCCTGAAACACAAGGTTATGCATGCCCTGCTCCATATGCTGCACAAAATCTTGAGAAAATCTCTCACCAGAATGTTAGGAAAAGGAAAACTGAATAGGTCAACTTATACAATAAATCATACCTACCTGGATGGTCACCTTGTTAGGATACACAACTCAAAATATTATTCTTGAAAAATCTCCAGAAACATAATGTAAGAGTGATTACCCATCGGAGAGCATAAAATCAATAAATATTAATGAGGCAAATTCCATAAGTATTCTTGCAAAGAGATCGCGGGGAGCTACCATCTTAAAGAATATACATAGCTTAACACAATTACAAAGCTAAGTTAAAGAAACCTAGAGACATTAAAGCCTGAAAGCTTCTTAAGAACAAAACAAGAGACAAAACATCAAGAATATAGGGGATCGAAAAGGTAAAATAGAGATGAGGATAGCTAGGTAAGTGTTAGTCCTAAAAGAAGGCAATATCTACATAAATAATAATACCTATATATCCATGATCACATATATCCGGGAGCGAGATATGCCAGCACATTTATATACCTATGCTTATTAATGTAAGGTATTGCCTCCTTCTAGTCTTAAAGCTTATCCTAGCAGAGTGGCGATGAACTTCAGAAAAGACTCATCGAAGACAGTAATTCCATCGACAAAAGATAATGAGGAAAGCGAAGATGGTTTTCATCAATGGGAAATGGTCTTCGAGTAGATAATACCATCGGTGTAACATAAAAAGGGCTCACTGAAAGGAAAGTTCTCATCAAAAGAATAATTTCGATCAGACAAAAGGAAGCTACATGGATAAAAGATATCGATGAGGAAATAGGTTTCAAGGACACTAAAAGGCATGCCTCCGATATGCATAGTTTCACCGATGCGCCTTTATTGGTGGAAGATGATAAGGGAGGATAAAGAAAGGCTTCAGTGAGAAAATAGATCCATTCATCGACAGGGCATGATGATTTTGATTGAAGAAGTGTTTCGATGGAAAAAATAAAGGAGGTCACCGAAGCCTATGGTTTCTTTGACATAAAAACCCAATGGATCAGATAGGTATCGGTGAGGAAAAGACCATAGTGACCAAATACAGTATTTCGATGAAAGAAGGATTATCTATGAAGTTAAATTATAAAAACCCCCTATTGTTAAAAGAAATTATCATTTTCATTAATACCATGGTAGCCCACAAGTCATCAAGCAGGTGTAATAGCATCCTATTTAAGATATTCGGGTTCAAATAATATCAATGAGACCCAACAATGTCTCATCAATATAGAAGGGCCATCAAAGAAAGGAAGTGTTGATGAACTTTAGAAAAGACTCATCAAAGACAGTAATTCCATCGACAAAAGATATCGAGGAAAGCGAAGATGGTTTTTATCAATGGGAAAAGGTCTTCGAGGAGATAGTACCATCGGTGTAACATAAAAAGGACTCCCCGAAAGGAATGTTCTCATCTAAAGAATAAATTTGATTAGACAAAAGGAAGCTACATTGATAAAAGATATCGATGAGGAAATAGGTTTCGAGGAAACAAAAAAGCATGCCTCCGATACGCATGGTTTCACCGATGCGACTTTATCGGTGAAGGATGATAAGGGAGGATGATAATATCGATGTGACCCAATGATGTATTCATCGATATAGAAGGGCCATTGAAGAAAGGAAGCACCGATGAACTTTAGAAAAGACTCATCGAAGACAGAAATTCCATCGACAAAAGATATTGAGGAAAGCAGAGATGGTTTTCATCAATGGGAAAAGGTCTACGAGGAGATAATACCATCGGTGTAACATCTCACCGAAAGGAATGTTCTCATTGAAAGAATAATGTAGATCAGATAAAAGGAGGCTACATCAATAAAAGATATCAATGAGGAAATAGGTTTCGAGGAGGCTAAAAGGCATACCTCTGATATGCGTGGTTTCACCGATGTGACTTTATCAGTGGAAGATGATAGGGGAGGATAAAGAAAGGCTTCGGTGAGACAATAGATCCATTCACCGATAGGGCATGATGATATTGATGGAAGAAGTGTTTCGGTGGATAAAATAAAAGAGGTCACCAAAGTCCGTAGTTTCTTCAACATAAAAACCCAATGGATATCAGATAGGTATCAGTGAGGAAACAACCATAGTGACCGAATACAGTATTTTGAAGAAAGAAGGATTATCTGTGGAGTTAAATTATAAAAGCCCCCTATTGTTAAAAGAAATTATCATTTTCATTAATACCATGGTAGCCCACAAGTCATCAAGCAGGTGTAATAGGATCCTATTTAAGATATCCAGGTTCAAATAATATCAATGAGACCCAACGATGTCTCATTGATATAGAAGGGCCATTGAAGAAAGGAAGCACCGATGAACTTCAGAAAAGAATCATTGAAGACATAAATTCCATAGAAAAAAGATATCAAGGAAAGCGGAGATGGTTTTCATCGATGGGAAGGTCTACGAGGAGATAATACCATCGGTGTAACATAAAAAGGACTCACCAAAAGGAATGTTCTCATCGAAAGAAAAATGTCGATCAAACAAAAGAAGGCTACATCGATAAAAGATATCGATGAGGAAATAGGTTTTGAGGAGGCTAAAAGGCATGCCTTCGATACGCATGGTTTCACCGATATGACTTTATCAGTGGAAGATGATAAGGGAAGAAAAAGAAAGGCTTCGATGAGACAATAAATCATTCATCGACAGGGCATGATGATTTCGATGGAAGAGGTGTTTCGGTGAAAAAAATAAAGGAGGTCACCGAAGCCTGCGGTTTCTTCGACATAAAAACCCAATGAATATCAGATAAGTATTTGTGAGGAAACAATCATAGTGACCGAATATAGTATTTTGATGAAAGAAGGATTATCTGTGAAGTTAAATTATAAAAGCCCCCTATTGTTAAAAGAAATTATCATTTTATTAATACCATGGTAGCCCACAAGTCATCAAGCAGGTGTAATAGCATCCTATTTAAGATATCCGGGTTCAAATAATATCGATGAGACCCAATGATGTCTCATCAATATAGAAGGGCCATTGAAGAAAGGAAGCGCCGATTAACTTTAGAAAAGACTCATCGAAGACACTAATTCCATCGACAAAAGATATCTAGGAAAGAAGAGATGGTTTTTATCGATGGGAAAAAGTCTTCGAGGAGATAGTACCATTGGTGTAACATTAAAATGACTCACCGAAAGGAATGTTCTCATCAAAAGAATAAAGTTGATTAGACAAAAGGAAGCTACATCGATAAAAGATATCGATGAGGAAATAGGTTTCAAGGAAGTGAAAAGGCATGCCTTCGATACGCATGGTTTCACCGATATGACTTTATCGATGGAGGATGATAAGGGAGGATAAAGAAAGGCTTCGGTGAGACAATAGATCCATTCATCGATAGGGAAATGATGATTTCGATGGAAGAAGTGTTTCGGTGGAAAAAATAAAGGAGGTCACCGAATCCCGCGATTTCTTCGACATAAAACCCAATGGATAACAGACAGGTATCGGTGAGGAAACAGCCATAGTGACCGAATACAGTATTTTGATGAAAGAAGGATACATGCATTGAGAGTGCTTATCTATTCTAGATAATTCATGAAAGGGTCCTAGGCCACACGAATGTGAGATAAAACCTGCATATATTTATATATATATATATAAGGATATATATATGTATATATATATATGTGTGTGTGTGTGTGTCGATGAGAGGTAGAATATGAGGATGGATGATTGAATCAAACTAAGGGTCTGATAATGAAAGTTCCCAGATAAGTATATACACAAATATTTGACGAGGGGCCTCTCCTTGGGCTAAAGGATGGAAGACTAAATGGGTATGAAGGAGAGGAATAAAATCTATGATTGAGATTTGTGTTTTAATGATTATATCCAACCATGGATTGAGCCTAACTACCTGAGTTAAAGTCTGGGAGAATAGATATATGGGCATATTTAAATTGAATGTTTGTCTGAGTATCTATACGTAAATACAAGGGACATGAAGAGGAATAAATAATGGGGTTAAAATAGAGTCTAGGCAAGAGAAACATAAGGGGATGAAAGGAGAAACATGCTAACAACCACCTAGGACACGAAAACAAAGGAGGGGGTTGCCTTAAGGTGGCACAGACAAGAGATTGATGCCATCAGCTCCCAAGTTGGCCAGCTCATCTACTCTTTTATTACCCTCCCTATAAATATGATTGACTGTGAACCTATCTAAATCTTTGCATAAGTCAAGAGCTTTTGACAACAAAGTATTTAGTCTACAATTAGGCATACTACCTCTCCTTAGAGCATTGACAATTATAGCCGAATCTCCTTGAATTTCCAAGTTCTTAACTCCTAGTTTCCTACATAAATGCAGACCCTCCACTAGGGCCATAAGTTTTTCCCAATTGTTGGTGTTGATGCCAACCGAAGAGGCAAGGGTTGCTAGTTCCTTGCCTTCCCAATTATGAACAACACATCCTATCTCTGCTTGCCCTGGGTTGCCACGGGATGCCCCATCAAAGTTTAGCTTCACCCAACCATCACCTAGGGGCTGCCATCTGCATGCATCTCTTGATCGAAGACTACTAATAGGACCATCTCCTACAAAGGGAGGAAAGCATAAGCCTTCCCAATGTTTTATCATCTTTTCATCCCAATAAGTGATAGAGGCATTCTTTAAAGTGCCCGATGACAGTCAGTTGTTCATGAGCTCAGTGATAGCTGACTCTATCCTGTTAATGATTTTGGGAACCTCTAGTTTTTCATTGTTAAAGAGACGTCTATTTCTCTCCTTCCATAGTTCCCACATAATGGAAGAAGGAAGATGATGGGATGGGGTTTGGGATAGACTAGCCCAGTCTATGCTCTTGGATCCTTTCCTTGGATCACCAGGTGTTCTAACCACACCCTAGGGTCTCTAGGACTTCCCTTGCTTGTGGAATCCCCTAACCTTTCCCAATCCACCCACCAACAAGTTGAAAAATTACTCCTAAGGTCTCACCTACTCATGAGATTCAAGAAACCCTTACTTAGGCCAATAAGGGTTAGGCTTGTTCCACACCTTCCTAGGTCTTAGCAAGGTTAGGTCAGGTCCAATTCATGGTTTTCCCACCCATTCATGTTCCCCCAAGAGGTTTCAAGCTTCCAACTCGTTACCAATTTCACTATTTTGTGTTTTGCCTACAAAATAGGGCTACAAGGATTATGACCAATTAGGCCTCCTACCCAGTCCTTTAGGGCTCCCTCTCACAAATGATGCACTTGATTATGAAACTTCCCAAAAGACCTACTATTAATTTGGTAAGGACTCAAGGGTTTTTCAGGTTTTAGGCCTCCAAGTGTCCATACACTGCCCTAGGTGGATTTTAAGGTTTTTAAGGGTTTTAAGGAGGGTTTTTAGGCCTGCCAGGGTCACAGTGTGGGTTTGATTCTCTTGCCACCTTATCTAGATTGGTGGAAGATCCTCCTTCACACCAATGGTACTCCACTAACCCCTCTACAACTCCTCCAAAGGGTGCCTCCTCCTCTGACCTTCCTTACTCTCCAAGACCTCTGCAACTTAACCCTTCCTAGCCGGGCACTATCCAGTCTCTCCTAGGAATGGGTCTTTAGTTGGCCTCCTTGCATTTTCAAGGGCCCTTCTTGCATTGAACTATAGTATAGGGTCTATACTCTCATTCCCCATGGTTTCATGGTGATTACACAATGGGGAATGGAGTTATGAACCCATTTATTCAAACTAGTCCAAAACTGGACAGTGAGAAGCAATTTACAAAAGATTTACAAACACACCACATTTGCCAAACAAAAACCTAATATATATGCTCAAAATGAAATTATTTACACCATAGAAGACACTCCACACAATTTTGCAAAAAAATCAGTCCATAAACATTCTTCTTTTACTCCATTTGTGCCGACTGGCAACAAAACTGCAGTCACAGTCAAGTCCCTTTGCTTGGGCCGTACAATATCTGACATCCAACCCCTTAACTTAAGGTTTGCAATTACTTATAGCACCTTTGCCTCAGTTTTTGTTCCCATATTAGGGTTTTCCATGCCACATTAAATATTTTAACCTCATGGTGGAAAAGTTGCTTGACAACTTTTAAAAGTTGTCGTGCAACTTTTGCAACTTTTGAGCAACTTTCTCAATGTTGCTTTTCTTGACTCCTAGACCCATATTGGGAAAACCTAAGGACACCAACATGCTAAGAAGGACCCATAAACACCTCAAAGGCACACATACCCTCTATTTTCAAGAAAATCTCAATCTTGACTTATGACCCTAAGACCTCAACTAGGACCCATGAGCACTTGGCTCTTTATTTTATATACAATGGCTTCATTGAGAAGAAAAAACACAATAAAAAACAAATGGTGGGAGCCCTTTGAAGGGTGCTCCTACAATAGAAGAGCTATCCATAAACCTTCAAAGAGACAACCATGCTTAAGGAGAGGCCATGCTTTGAGTATTCCAAAGATGGTGTGGGGGAAGGTAGCAGACCATTCAAGTTTGTTGGTGAACCAAATCCAACATTTTTGAGAAAAGGGATAGTTAAGGAGGATATGATTGGTGTCTTCCTCATCTTCCTCGCAAAGAGGACATCTACTAGGGCCCTCATACCCCATTCTTCTAAATTTTTCCGTAGTTAGGAGCTTGTTCGGAACCACAAGCCAGGAAAAGATACCTGCCTTAGGCAGACAGTATTTATCCCAACAAAGTTTCAAGGGAAGCTCAGTCATAGGTCTTAAAAATGATTTGGAGATGAGAGAGTACCCATCTCTTGACCCGAGGCTAGAATATAGGAATTAGGGATTCCTTTGAAGGCGCTCTTTTCCCTTACACTTCCCTTCCCAAAAAGAATCATGTCATCGACAAATTGCTAGTGGGTAAAGGGAGGAAGGCCACTGGTAATGGGGGTTCCTTGGATCCCTCCTTCCTCTTTGGCCTTAGAGATGGATCTACCTAGGGCTTCATCCATGATGATGAAGAGGAAGGGGGACATAGGATCTCCTTGCCTAAGCCCTCTTGAGCTACTCAAGAAACCTTCCGGGGAACCATTAACCAAGATCGAGAATTTGGGGGTGGATATACATTCAAAGATTAGGTTGATCCAGGATTTGGAAAATCCAAAGGCATCCAAGCATTTGCATAGGAAGTGCCAATCAACTTTGTCATAAGCTTTACTTATGTCTAATTTGACTAGCATACTTGGGGCCCTGTTGAGCTGGACCGAATGAATGGCCTCTTGGGCTATAATAACCCCATCATAGATTGATATATCTACTACAAAGCTAGTTTGTTCTTCACTAATGATAATGGGGAGAAGATTCTAGAGTCTAGTTGCTAGGGTTTTGGTTAAGAGTTTGTATAGAGTGTTGCAAAGGGCTATTGGTCTGAAGTCATTAAAGCTTTTAGGATTCTCTTTTTTGGGGATGAGAGCTAAGAAGGTATTGTTGATTTCTTTGAGAATCTTACCAGAGTTCCTAATACCTTCTAAGGTGTCTGTGATCTCTATCCCCATAAGATCCCAACATTTTTGGAAAAAGCTAGTGGGAAAGCCATCCAAGCCTAGGGCCTTGTCAGGATTCATCTTCATAAGGACAAATTTAACCTCCTCCTCAGAGAATTTCTTTAACAAGATTTTGTTGTGGTCATCGTTAATGAGTTTTGGAAGATTCTTGATAATATTGAGTTGGCCTCTAAGGTTGGAGCCTTCAATATTGTTTAAGATTTCATCAAAAAACCTTGTTGCCTCAAAGGCAACATCATCTGTTCAGACATGATGGAACCCTGGCAATTCTTAATTTTAGACATTTGATTGACCCATCACCTCTGCTTAGTGCTATTGTGGAAAAACTTAGTATTTTGGTCCCCATCACTCAACCAAGTCTCCCTCAATTTTTGTTTCCAAAAGATCTCTTCATTTGAGAGTGTCTTTTCATACTCAGAGAGTAGAGCCTTTTCTTTAAGGAAGAGATGTTCATCCATCCCCTTCTCAAGAACCTCAATGTTAACATTCTTAAGATCATTTTCTATTAGGAGTTTCTTATCAAAAATATTTCCAAAATTAGTCCTATTCCATTCTAAGAGCTTCCTTTTGATAAGCTTTAACTTGCTTGTGATAATAAACATCTTCGAACCAGAGAAAATAGAGTTTCTCCACCAATTCTCAATTAAGTTAAAAAAGTTATCATCTTTGAACCACATGCTCTCAAATTTGAAGGGACATTTTTTAGGGGAGTGGTCAGATAATAAGATTAGTTGGAGTGGGAAATGGTCAGATCCTGCTAAAGGGAGGGGTTCTTAATTCAAGGTAAAGTTAAGCTCTGAGAGCCTTCCATGGATAAAGAACCTATCTATTTTCTCAGCAATATTACAGAAACCAAGCCTTCTATTGTTCCAGGTGAAGGCGTTATCTATTGTTTGGATTTCCAACAGGGAGTTCCTATTGATCCAGTGATTGAAATCTATAGCTGCTGGAGGAAGTTTGTTGCTACCTCCTATTTTGTCTTCTACCTTAGTGATAGCATTGAAATCTCACCCAATGATGCATACATCATTTGGGAAAATTCTGAGGAAAGACTTTAGTTCCACCCACACCCTAGCCTTATCCCTATTTTGGATAGGACTGTAAACGTTAATCAATTTGAATCTTAGGTTATTTTTATAACTGACTACTTCTCCTCCCATCCAATTTTTCTTAATCTCTAAAGGTGTAAACAAGATGAATCTAGAGTCCCAAATGATGGCTAAGCCCCCTAAGGCCCCTATTGCAGGGGAGTGCTTTAGTTGTCTAATGCCTAGTTTTTTCTCAAAAAGGGCTATCTCAGAGGAGTTCATTTTGGTTTCTTGGATTAACATAATATTTGGTTTAGAATTAGAGATGCAACGCTTTAAGATGTGCTATTTTTTAGGGGCATTCAAACCCCTAACATTCCAAGTTATGATTTTCATGGCTCTGTGGGGAGGAACTTCCCCTCCCCTGCATTAAAAAGAGTAGATATTTTAGACTGACCCATGGCTTCTCCATCCTTTGATCTTAGTTCAACAAGGGATCTCCTATCTCTTCTCTTACTGTGTTTAGCATAGTCAGGAGAGTCTTTGCTTCTATTAGAGCTGAGAATGCCTAGAATATTTGAGTTATCATTTTCTAAGTTATCTATGCTACAAAGAGTTCATATGTTTCTAAGTCGACTCTAGTAACATCCACTAGATTTTTGACAAGGAGATCCCTTTGTATTTCCAACTCCTCATCATCATAGATTTCATCAACCAATAGGTCCATGGGGTCATTTACTACTTCTTCCCCTACAAAATTGGCAATGATTTTAACTTCCCTAGCCACTCGATCATTCTCAGATTCTACAATTGGATAAGAAACAACCTTCAGAGATGGAGGGAAAACCTCTGCCTCCTCAAAGCCCTCCATACTTGAGACTAGAGAGATTGGTTGACCCTGTAAGGATGCCAATCCTGGATCCAGGGAAAGCTTATCCAGATCTGCAATTAGTTCTGTTAAAGGGGGAGACCCCAAGGGACTCAACCTCTCTGGTGAAATGAGAGAGCTAGATGATGACATATTTGTTAGGCTGAGCTGCTCTTTCTGGGGGATAACCTCATTGATTTCACCATCTTCTAGATCTCGATCCCCTAGAAGAGAGTCAACTATAGGTGAATTTATAGTTAGTAGTGAAGGAAGAGGGGAGCAAGAGGGCTTAACATGGGAGCTATGAGGATATAGGTTTGAGGTAAGATTATTAGGGTTAAGATCAATCTTATAGCTCTCTAGGGTAAAACCCCCTCCTTCCACGAATCTGAATGGAGCGACATTAGACTTGAGCAATGATACAGGGAAAGGTTTCTTGGAGGGGATCTTCCTTGGCATAGAATCTTTGAAAGGACCATTATAAAAGGGTAATTCTAGGGTTAAACAAGATTTATCACATTTCAGAGTTATAGGCTCTAAAGATTTAATGTTAATATTCATATTAACGATTAAGAGCTGGTTAAAGAAGCTTAGGGCTGATTTTTTTACTTCTACAAATTTACCTATTTTGTTGCCTATTATTCTTAAAAAGTCATTATTGTGCAATTCTACAGGGAATTTATCAAGTGAAATTGCTCTATTAACCATGTAGGAATTGAATTGAGATGGGAGAAAGAGAGGTTGCCATTTCCAGCAATCAAAACCTAGACCTTTAAATTTTAATATATCCTCATTAAGTAATAAATTTCTAAGATTCTGATTACACATTAATAGATAAGAAATTATCAGGAAGGATGTCAATTTTTACCTTGTTATTGAAGGAAGATGACACCCAGTTAGCAATTTGTTCCGACGGGATTCCCTAGCCTTTCCACCGACCAAAGATCATTTTATCGCTGCAATGCATTTGATACCTAGTCTGGGTATAATTATCAATTTCAATGACCAACCTGTTAGGAGCACCTAGGGAATTTGAAGGTAGATCCGACATAGGTTTCTTAATTTCCTTAGAATTGTGATGGCCAGAGGTTTCCATATCCTTTGATAATTTTCCTAGGGATTTTCATGGAGGAATGTAGCGAGCAAAGGAACTCTTTGGCTGGTTAGGTTTGATAGTTTTGATACTTAATGTTAAGTACATATGCCAAGCTAATAAGATGAGAGGGGGGGGGTGAATCATACAAACTTAATCTTCCATAAAAACAACAGATTCAACCTCGGTACATATACTTCAACAATATAACCAAAACTGCTAAACATGCAAACTCATAAGCATATAAACATCATAACACTCATAACACTAGATTTAACGTGAAAACCCAAATAGGGAAAAACCACTGTGGGATTTTGGACCCACTAAGAAATATACTCTTCTAGAGTATGCTCGGTTAAAAGAAAATCTTGTTAAAGATTACAAACACATTGCTAGATGTGACCTGGTTAAGGGATTTCCCTAAGATCTATTAGGATCTTCACCTTGTTAGAAGTGACCTTGTTAAAGGATTTCAAACACTCAATCAGAATGTCACCTTGCTAGAGGGTTTTCCAAATAAGACTGTTAAGTCCACTCGGTTAAGAGATTTTCTATCACTTTACAAAATAACAGTGATAAAAATCTATCTGCAACTTCACATCTAAAAATGTTAAAGCAGATTCTTATTTGCTCAATACAATCTAGTCATAGGACTTATCTTGTCCATCTGCTAGGCTCTATACTCTGCTATTCAAATAGGTCTTCAAGATTCTATGCTCAGTAATCACTATGTAGCATCCCTGTGCATACACTTGCCCGCATACATTGTTTATCAACAGTTCCTTATTTATAAACAATTTGCCAACTGCTTAATCTCCTTGATCACATATCCCATGATCAATCATAGCCATCAGATCTTCAAACTTGACTAGGTTCAATGTATCCTTCGATCTGAAAATTTTTACCCTGCCTTGCAACTTGCATACATTTCTTGGAACTTGTGCTAGGGTATTGTGGTTCAATCTGAGCTGTAGATCTTCCTACCGATTTTCCTTTGCCATAGATCCTTAACAACCTTTATACATGTTGTAACAATCATTTAATCATAACCAGCTCATCAGCTTCTTTCATTAAATAATTCTTTTATTCAATCAATGCATATGTTATTACTTGGTTGCAACTCGGTAAATACTAAACTTCACTCGGTAGAAATTCTACCTTCATTAACTGATAGCGATAACCTTAGGGTTTACTGACTAGGTTCCTTAGGGTTTACCGACTAGGTTCTTTGGATGGTAACATAGTATAGTATTAACCTTACAATCAACAACATATGTACGATATCAAAATAATCTAAACATCATGATCTCATCATTGTCTAACTCGGTAATAGTTGCCCATTGAATAACTTATTCCTCCCCTTATTCATCACATTCTTTCTGTGTCTTTTACCGACATCTTTATACTCACCAAATCATACTTCTTAAGATATGGCAACATCATACTGAATTAGAAAATCAATTTGTTGACATCAACGACAAAATAATAATATTAAGACAGTAAACATCCTTAATCAGTTATATCCATAATCATCAACAACTTTCTCAATATCCTTATTGAAATGCCAACAATCTCCCTTTGTCTATTATAATGCCAGCAATCTCCCCCTTTGGCATTGATGGCAAAACCAATTGATTTGACCTAATTGATTTGGATTGTTGTGAGTTTCTAACATGCTGAAATGCTCTCCCCTGTCATCAATCTTCTCCCCCATATATTAGTCTTCTCTCCTTTTCTTCAGTCTTCTCCCCCTTTGACAACAATGCCAAAAAGTAAAGAACTAAAACATAATTTCTTCCTGTATGAAGTGATTTCCTACTGTTATATGTCAACTTAGTCTCGGTCAAAGAATTTTGACTTCAATTCCCATTCCGTGTTATTGTTTCCTACACACCTTTAGAAAACATCCTAAAGTGTGTAAATCAGTATCAACTCCTAAAAGATATTCTGTAGAGTCATCGATTGATGCTTTCACTGAACTTGGTTAGTGAATAGAAGATAGGGGTAGGACCCCTAACTGACTTCTGAGATACTCAAAAGTGTCCCTTGGTAGTGGCTTGGTGAAGATATCTGCTATTTGTTCCTTTGTGCTAGAATACTCCAACACCACTTTCTTCTCTTGAACTTGTTCTCTAAGATAATGATATTTGATAGAGATGTTCTTTGTCTTAGAGTGCATAACAGGATTCTTTAAAATGTTAATAGCACTAGTATTGTCATAGAATACAATTACTAGCTCGGTAACTTTCTCATTTATACCATCCAATAGTATTTTGATCCATGCTATGTTGGTACAATTCAATGCTGCAGCAACATATTCAGCTTCTGATGTTGACTGTAAAACACATCCTTGTTTCTTACTAAGCCAACTCACTAGTCTTTCTCCTAAAAAGAAAGCTTCCCCACTTGTGCTTTTTCTATCATCAATGTTGCCTACCCAATCAGCATTAGTATAAACTTTTAAATCAAAAACATTTCCTTTTTGATATACTAAGCCATAACCCTCAGTACCTTTCAAGTATCTGAAAATTCTCTTGATTGTTGTCATATGTGTTTCCTTCGGATCTGCAGAGAATCTTACAACTATACCTACTGCATGTGCTATGTCTGGCCTGCTGTGAACAACATATTGTAGCTTTCCAATCATGGATCGGTAAAGTGTCTCATCAACAGATGCAGATTCATCATTCTTTAATAGTTTACAGTTGGTAGGCGTAGGAGTACTTACTGGTTTAGAATCCTCCATTCCAAATTTCTTCAATATTTCCTTTATGTACTTGGATTGAGTAATGAAAATCTCATCTTTCATTTGCAGTATTTGTAAACCTATAAAATACTTTATCTCACCGATTAATGACATCTCAAATTCTTTGCTCATTTCATTTCCAAAGTTCTTGCATAGAGAGTCATTTCCACAAAAGATAATATCATCAACAAATATGGCTGAGATCAGTATTCCATTTTCATCATTCTTCATGTACATATTGTTGTTTTCCCTTGTCCTTATAAAACTAATCTTGATTAAGTAAGAGTGCAATCTTTCATACCATACTCTAGGTGCTTGTTTCAGACCATATAAAGCTTTGTTCAATTTACATCCCTGATCTTTATTCTTGTCTTCAACAAATCCTTCAGGTTGTTCAATAAAAACTTCTTCTTCTAATATACCATTCAGAAATGCAGATTTGACATCCATTTGATATAGCTTGAAATTCTTGTAAGTAGCATATGCCAACAATGTTCTTACTCCTTCAAGTCTTGCCACAGGTGCAAAAGTCTCACCATAATCAATTCCTTCTTCTTGGGAATAACCTTTGCAAAATAGTCTTTCTTTATTTCGAATGACCTCACCTTTTTCATTCAACTTGTTTCTAAAAATCCACTTTGTACCGATTATATTTTTGTCCTTTGGTCTTGGGACCAATGTCCATGTGTCATTCTTCTTGATTTGATCAATCTCTTCTGTCATAGTATTTATACAATCTTCACTGTTAAATGCCTCTTTCACTATTCTCGGTTCAAATTCAGATATCAGACATGTGTTTTGTCTTAGTTTGTTCCTTGTCATCACTGGATCATTCTTATCTCCTATAATCTGACTTGATGCATGATGTCTTCTAACATACTTGGCTAATACAGGCTCGGTAGGCTCTGTATGATCTTCTTCATCACTCAGTAACTAAATATTCTCTTCATTTTCTTCAGTAGTTCTCTCGGTAAGACTTGTTGGTTGAACATAGACAAATCCTTCATAATCTTCTGGTTCCTTGGAGTTTCTTTCATCATTTCTTTCTACAAATTCATCAATTTTCACATTTGCACTTTCTACTATTTTGTTAGATGATTTGATCAGACATTTAAATGCTTTACTTCTAGAAGAATAACCAAGAAATGTTCCTTCTTCACTTTTTTGATCAAACTTGTCATTTCTATCATCTTTGTGTACATAGCATCTACTTCCAAAGATTTTAAAATAACTTATATTAGGTTTCTTGTCATACCAGATCTCATATGGTGTCTTCAAAGTTCCTTTCTTCAGTTGTACTCAGTTCAGGGTGTAAACTGCTATGCTTATTGCTTCTCTCCAAAATGTTTGTGGCACTTTATTTTCAATCATCAGGGTTCTAGCACAATCCATAATAGATATGTTTCTTCTCTCAGCTATCCCATTTTGTTGTGGAGTTCTCGGTGCAGAGACTTGTCTTTTAATACCATGATCATTGTAGAATAAGTTGAACTCATCAGATGTGAACTCTCCTCCTCTATCTGATCTAAGACATTTAAGTTGTCTTCCTATTTCATTTTCAACTCTTGCCTTGTACCATTTAAACATTTGAAAAACTTCTGATTTTTCTTTTAAAAACATAACTGACATCATCCTTGAGTAATCATCCACAAATAATATGAAATATGTATCACCATAATAACTTTGAACTTTCATAGGACCACAAAGATTAGTGTGCACAAGATCTAAAATTCGCTTAGAAGTGTAGGACTTACTTGTAAAGCTTGATCTTGTCATTTGACCCATCTGGCATCCTCAGCACATAGCATTCTCAAGTTTTTCAAGACTCGGTTGACCTCTTACTCAGTGCTTCTTTCTTATTTTGATCAGATTATCAAAATTTACGTGACAAAACCTTTTATGCCATAACCAGGTATCATCTATCTTTGCATATAGACACTTATTCTGAGTTGAGTCAAGGTAAAATGTGTTACCTTTTGTTTGTGTCCCAGCAGCAGCTAACTTTCCATGCTTGTCATAAACTTTGACAATTCCTTTCTGAAATTCTATACGGTAACCTGTCTTGTTTAGCTGTGCTACACTCAACAAATTGTATTTGAAACCTTCAACCCAATAAACATCATTGCATTTTGCATTGTCAAGAAGTGTTAGAGATCCTTTGCCTCTTACTGGACATGGTGCATCATTACCAAATCTTACATAGCCTCCATCATAATCTTCTAACATAACAAACTTGTGTTTATCACCTATCATGTGATGTGAGCATCCACTATCTATCATCCAAGAATCATTAGTATTTATGTGAGATATTAGGGCTTTTTATTCATACCTTTCTTCATCTAATCCATCTTTGATTGCCACATAAACTACTTCCTCTGTATTAGTTTCATCTTATTTATCATCATTGGATTCCTCATCGGCTATTAAGCATGACTTTCTATCTTTTCTTCTAAAGTCTTGGTGTCCTCTGTAATGATTATCTTTCTGTCTGTCATCTTGGTAATCTCTCTTTTTAGTAGAATCTTTGTCAGGATAGTAAGAAGCCATATGTCCTATCTTATCACAATTGAAACATTTCAAAGGTAGTTTTCCTTTATACTTACCTTTGCCTCTCGGTAACCTTCTGGCTAATAGTGCTTCAAACTCTTCTTGCTTTTTGATTTCCTCATACAGTTTGTGTACTTTTTCAATGTTCTTGCAAAATCTCCCACTTGCTCCTCTATGATCCCCTTCAGTGTACTTACTCATTCTATCATTGTAATCATCAGATTCACCAATATGAAAAGAACTAAATGCAGATTCAACTTTATTTACCGGTGACCCATTGTTATCAAAATTACTTACCTCAAATGCATGTAGCTTACCAATAGTAGCATCTAAAGAAACTGACATATTGGGTACAGACCTCAACTCATTGATTGTAGAGACTTGGATTGCATAATATTGTAGAAGGGTTCTTAACAACTTACTTGTTATATCCTTTTCTTCAATAGTTCCACCTGCTCCTTTGATTTGATTGACAATCTCCTTTAGTCTTGTACTGTACTGGGTTATGTTCTCATCTTCATTCATCCTCATAGATTCAAGTTGTCCTCTTAGACTATCCACTTTTTCTCTTTGAACATGTTCATCTCCACCATACATAGATATGAGCTTGTCCCACATTGCCTTTGCATCATTGCAGCCTTCTAGATCATTAAACTCTGAGTCGGTCAATGCAGATGGTATTTAAATCATTGCTTGGATATATTCTTGCTTTGTCTTTATCTCTTCCATTGTCAATGGATAGGTGCTCGGTGTAATGAAATCATTCTCCAGATAATATACAACATATTCTCCAACTCTTGATAGGTGCAACTTCATTGTTTTCTACCATGTAGAGAAACTTGACTTGTTCAGCTTCGGTGCATCCCTCTTGTACATCTTTGGATCATTGGCTCAAGTACCTTTAAACTTTTTCTTCTGGAGTCCAAAGCTCTGATACCAATTGATAGTTCTGATACTTAATATTAAGTACATATGCCAAGATAACAAGATGAGAGGGTGGGGTGAATCATACAAACTTAATCTTCCATAAAAACAACATATTCAACCTCGATAACATATACTTCAGCAATATAACCAAAATTGCTAAACATGCAAACTCATAAGCATATAAACATCATAACACTCATAACACTAGATTTAATGTGGAAACCCAATTAGGGAAAAACCACTATGTGATTTCAGACCCACTAAGAAATATACTCTTCTAGAGTATGCTCGGTTAAAAGAAAATCCTGTTAAAGATTACAAACACATTGCTAGATGTGACCCGGTTAAGTGATTTCCCTCAGATCTGTTAGGATCTTCACCTTGTTAGAAGTGACCTTGTTAAAGGATTTCAAACACTCAATCAGAATGTCACCTTAATAGAGGGTTTTACAAATAAGACTGTTAAGTCCACTCGGTTAAGAGATTTTCTGTCACTTTACAAAATAACAGTAATAAAAATCTATCTGCAACTTCACATCTAAAAATGTTAAAGAAGATTCTTATTTGCTCAATACAATCTAGGCATAGGACTTATCTTGTCCATCTACTAGGCTCTATACTCTGTTATTCAAATAGGTCTTCAAGCTTCTGTGCTCGGTAATCACTATGTAGCATCCCTGTGCATACACTTGCCTGCATACATTTTTTATCAACAATTCCTTATTTATAAACAATTTGCCAACTGCTTAATCTCCTTGATCACATATCCCATGATCAATCATAGCCATCAGATCTTCAAACTTGACCAGGTTCAATGTATCCTTTGATCTGAAAATGTTTTACCCCACCTTGGAACTTGCATACATTTCTTGGAACTTGTGCTAGGGTATTGCGGTTCAATCTGAGTTGTAGATCTTCCTGCCGATTTTCCTTTTCCATAGATCCTTAACAACCTTTATACACATTGTAACAATCATTTAATCATAACTAGCTCATCAGCTTCCTTCATTAAATAATGCTTTTATTCATTCAATGCATTCTGTTATTACTCGGTTGCAACTCGATAAATACTAAACTGCACTCGGTAGACATTCTACCTTCATTAACCGATAGCGATAACCTTAAGGTTTACCAACTAGGTTCCTTAGGGTTTACCGACTAGGTTCCTTAGGGTTTACCGACTAGGTTCTTTGGTCGATAACATAGTATAGTATTAACCTTACAATCAACAACATATGTAGGATATCAAAATAATCTAAACATCATGATCTCATCATTGTCTAGCTCAGTAATAGTTGCCCATTGAATAACTTATTCCTCCCCTTATTCATCACATTCTTTCTGTGTCTTTTACCGACATCTTTATACTCACCAAATCATACTTCTTAAGATATGGCAACATCATAATGAATTATAAAATCAATTTCTTGACATCATTGAAAAAATAATAATATTAAGACAGTAAACATCCTTAATTAGTTATATCCATAATCATCAATAACCTTCTCAATATCCTTATTGAAATGCCAACAATCTCCATTTGTCTGTTATAATGCCAACAAGGTTTTACAAAACCGTCCTCCCGACAATGATTGGAAATCCTTTTGAGGCCATTTGGTTACCCTAATTCCCTTCTGCAACTAACCAAATGCCAATCCTAATCCCAACCCTTGTAAAGAGGAGGGGGAGCCCTAGCCAGATTAACCAAAGAGTATATTGTTTTTGCAAATAAGGCCTCTTGATCACGAGTCCATGAAATAACCCTACCAAGATCCTTAGTCCCAAAGTTATTAGCCAAAATATTAATAAAATATTAACTAGAAAAAAGAATGATTGAGCCTAATATTGTATCATTTTCCTCTTAATTCTTGTCTTCTAGATCTCTTGTTTTGTCTGCACACTTGAGATGATTAAAGGGAGGTTTTAGATGGCTTGCATTTCTTTCATCTATATCTGCATGAAGATCTTGGCTTCTCCCCAATGGTGTAAAGACAAATAATTCATAGTTTTGATAGTGATGTTGATATTTGAGCCGACAAATTGAGTCCCTTCATTTGTGGTTGATCCTAACCTATCTCATTTTATTTGAAGGATGTGTTAAGATGTGTTTGGGTTTCAATTATGTCCCTAGTTGATCCACAACCTATTTTTGTTCATGGTACATGTGTTTTCCTATATTAGGTCACTTGTTTCATTTGATAGGTCCTATTGGAGCAACCTAAATTATGTTTTAAGGTGTTGCAAAGGGTATATAAAGAAGGATATATTATTTGTGAAATGGGTGTAATGTATGAAATGATTTGGTGATGTATTAGATGATTATGAAGTGTTCAAAGTTAGTATGATAGAGTAATTATGCTACAAAGAGGATTGCAACATCAACATATGTTAGATGCTTCTTCTACAAGAATTTAAGTTTATACTTACATTATAATATTCATGTATCCGACTACCAGACAATGTGTCTCTTCAACAACTCCCTATTTCATTATATCTTTTTTTGTACGTCATTTCCAAGATTAGTAAGCTTCCTTGGGCAGTGATCCCTAAAAAAAACATTGTAATATATGTTTCATATAGTGTGAGTTATATTTCACTATGGTTTTTCCCTCAATTGGTTTTCCACATGAAAATCTTGGTGTTCTTGTGTGGTGCATTCTTTGTTTCTATTCTTTCCTTTTGCAAATCTGATTTAATATTTAAATGGTTAATGGATGTAAAAGTTTTTATGATGCAGAGCCCTCCTTGTAACCTACCAAACACTTCAAAATGTATGACACTGACCCCTCAAAACAATAATAGGATCCTATCAAGGCAAGGCTCTACAACATTAGTTCAATCATCTCACTATCTTCAAGACTCATACCTACTCAACTTGGGTAAATGGATCCAACATTCACTTTGAGACCTCCAAGGGTTATGGACCATTAAAAAACTTGGTTTAGGTTAAACATGACTCACTTGGACAAGATACAACACTAGTTTTGAGGATTCAACCCTATTCCCCATAACACCTTCACAATTAGGCCTATTTGCTTGTAGCCCTTTTTAGCGGGCAAAGAGACCTTAAGTTCAAACTTTCACAAATATCCTAGAAAAAAAATTATGGATTCAAGTATCCTTTTGGAAGTTACACAATTCCCCAAAAGGAAGGGCCAGGGTCTGACAAACAAAGGTATGAACCAGGAGGATGTTGACTGTCCTAAAGGGCTAATTAGACCTCCATTTGTGAAGCATCTATATCCAGATGAATAAACCATACAATAAAAAACCCATGAGTATGTAGGTAACCATGAACCACCATGGATTCTAGGATTACACTCCTAGAATCATCGCCATTCGCATTCAAGGGTATCTGTACTGTTTAAGGTCTAGGTAGCCACATAGAGATGTCTACCTAGGGTTGGTTCAAACACACCTCTCCCTTGCTCCACCCACAAAAAACTTTTGGAATCCTAGGATGCACTAACCATACTTGCATTTCAAAAAAATCCCATGGGTCTCAGATTGATAAATTGCAAGTTATGGTCATGGAGGAGGAAAAACCCAAGGTAAACCCTGGTTTTTCGAGCACCCACAACAAAATTTGAATATCAGGAGCAAAACACACAACCAAAACTTCAAACCAAAGGAAAAAAAAAAGATAAATATCCTCTCTAGCCAATTCAAATCATTGGGAATTTATCCCAATCCATATAGTACCGTACCTCATACCAAAACTCCAGAATTGCAGGAAAAACTCAGAATTTTATTAGTTTGTTGTCACCAAAACTCTCCTTCGTACAGTCTCTCCTTGGGAATTGGATCCAAAAGGTGTATAAACCACTCCACAACTATTCTCAACCAAAAAAAAGAGGTTAGAGCCATTGGAGGAGTTCAAACAAACCAAAATGCAAAAAGTGCATAAAAGTTGGTCATGACAACTTTTGACAACTTTTGCAAAAGTTGTCAAAATGTCATCTTTTGCCTCCTAAAGCCTTGGGTCAAGTCTAACCCCTCCTAAAACATCCTAGAAGCACTAAAACCACTAGGATAACTATTCCCTATAGACATTTTATCCCCCATTGTCCAAAAGTCCTAATTGGCTTATTGAAATGCCAAAATAGGAGTTTGGCTCACAAGATGGGGTTCTTTATTACAAACACACAATGCATGATTTAAACACATACAAAATATCCTAAAGAAATGTCTGATGCCTTATCCTTCCTCCTCCAAGTCTAATTTATCATCTTGAAGGGGTGCTCCTGCACCATTTTAGTTAACGGTGATTCACACTCCCCTTTGAACATCTAGGTATGTTCAACAAACCCCCCATGAATCCACCACCCAATTCACCAATTCCATTTCATTCATGTGGACAAAGATTACAGTTACATGGAGATGCATAGTTTGGGTATTGTGACTATAAGAAGTAGATACATATGCCACCTCCCCGCTCACCTAACCCAAGGACCCCATGACTAAATCATTTGAAAATTATAAAGAAGTGGTGGAGAGAAGAATAAAAAAGGAGTTATGTAATTGTTTTAAGAAAAATAAAGATAAACTATACAAACAATAAGAAATACTATACGGTAGAATTTCCCAATACTTTAACACATTTTGAGCCCACCTATGCAAGGAGATCAAGGAGGATACATAGCACACTGATGAGGAAATTAGAAGGCACAACCTCTTTCACACAAATAATATCCACACCACAAAAAGGGTGAACACCACAAGTTACTCTATAGAAGAGATACTGGGGAGAAAGACCAAAGAAAATGGAATAACTCTCACCAAAAACAATTGAAGAGGTAGAAGAAGGGGTGGAAGAAATAGAAGTCAAGGAAGTTAAATTAGGATAAGAATAAGTTCAACAACCTCTATAGAGGAACAAAATAAAATTCCAAACCATGGAGGCCAATAAAAAATAAGGCACAAAGCCTTCAAAAGAGCCCATAGATATTGTAGCTGCCCACAATGCCATCATAAACCATGGATTCTCTTGTAGTTACTACAAATGTATGGATATGTGGATGCATAAAATGAGAGAGATCAATCCAGTGTCTAATTAAGTATGCCAATCAATCTAATAAAGCAATACACAATGCAATGAAGGAGTTCTTAGAGGAGATAATAAATACAATGCGGGTCAAGAGGGACAAAGCATTAGAAAGAGAAGAATAAATAAGAGAAAGATAAATCTTCAAAGTTAGCCCTCATATTATTAAAGAGAAAAGGTAGGTGTTAGCTCAAGAACAATCCCAATATCTTCACACAAAGCATCACATAGATCAAGTTAGAGGGGGATCTAGAGAATGAAGATAGTATCCAAAAGGAGACAAAAGATGTGATTCAAAAGTTATATGAAGAAATGATCAAGACCACTGATGAAGAAGTATAAGGGATACCTCTACTGGAGAAAAATCCAATAGGAGAAGAGAAGAACAAGAATAAAAATGACACTACCATAGAAACATATACTTCCACTTCTACCATCTTTGCCATCAATTTTTTTTGGTCCAACAACAACATATATAAACATTTTTATCACCACGACTACTACAAGTACCAATAGTAGGACAATAGGTGGACTTGTCTAGTAGTTCGCTCCTATAGAAAATATAGTTAGGAGATGTCCTCCATGTTAATGAAAGGGAAGATTTGATGAGTGAACATGATGTGGACCAATTTTAGGATGTAGTAGAAACATATCGAGAAATCATCCCCCATCTACCACATGGAACTTCACTTTCATTGGTCCAACAACTCAAACAGTTGGTGGAGAATCTACAAGGATATTTGGCCTCTACTAAAGACAGCATAAGGAAAGTTGTCCAAGAAGAGTTTATAAAGAAGAGGATGGATTAATACATAAATAAGTGTGTTACCACACATACAAAATTGGAGTATATCAAAGGGTTAGGAGATAAGATAGAAGAGGAAGGGGTTCCATGCTAATTTTTCTTGCAGTGGCCTACAAGAACAAAAGGCCTAAGGCACCCAATAATAAAACTAGAGGATTATAAAGAACAAGTGGTAGACACATATAATTCTCTCAAAAATATGGATGAAATAATAAGGGCACAAATGCAAACTCTCCATAATCAATAGACACATATAATTCTCTCAAAGATATGGATGACATAATAATGACACAAATGCACACTCTCCATAATCAGTTACAACTCCACATCCAAAGGGAGCATATCAAAGGATATATGAATAAAATGAGGGATACTATTATAAATCATATGGTGCACCTATCAAGGATCATGAGAGAATAAAAAGAGATAGATAAACATATTCAGATCCCTAGTAGTCTAAATGAAGCAAAAAATGCACTAGTCCAGATTCAAGAGTATGTCACAACACTAAAAAAAGCTAAGGCACATTAGACCAATTCATTTAATCAAATCATAGAGGTAAACACGAATAACCTTCCCTACTAAGCATAATGTCTTGAGTAAAATACATCATTATAAAAGGGAGGATGACATTGGCAAATAAAGGAGTAGAGTAGATATTACTGTAAGATTCCATAGATGGTCCATAGAGCAAGGAGAAGTAATTAGAAACATTTAGGTGTCCTACCCTTCATGGGAAATCATACATATAATGAATGTAAATGATATGTGGAAGATATAGATAGATGATATGTGAGAGATATAGGAGATGTAAGAACAAAGACTTATGTTATAATATATTATAAGGAGTAATAAAGATTCATATATGTGTGTGTTATGAATGAATGATTGTTTATTTTGTTGTTAATGTGATATATGACATATATTCTTCTAAGTAACTTAATACAAATTCTTATTTCTCTTATTGTATCCCTTAGGGTATAAATTGACTACATGAGAAGACTAGGGGTACAAATCTTAATACTATACCTCCATATTTATCTTGTTTTTGCACATAGATTTGTCCCTTTTAGAAGATAAAAAAAAACTCTCTCCACCCTATTGATAGAGACAAATGTGCAACAAACAATTTAAGAAATCTCTAATTAAATTTGCAACTTTCTTCTGAATTTTAGAGGTAAAACTCCCTCTTATGATATGATTGGGGTTTTCACGGGGTATGCTTTTAACCAGAAAGTAGGAAAGGAAAACATGAAAGCAGAACAAAAGGAAAGAACAAGTTTGATAACAACACAACCAGGTGACTCAAAGTCCACCAATTCATTACACATGATAAATAACCATGAAAAACTAACAGATATTCTTCTCAAATGATGTAAATGCATCAAGACTCAAACTTCTATAAACATTGACATGCATAACATAATATGTAGATGAAATCAAATAATGCAAATATCAAAGTAAATGATAACTAGAAGGACATGCATGAATACAAAGCTTCAAATAGTTCCCATTCTTGAAATCACATTCAAAGCACAAAGTCTCCATTTTCTACATATAAAATCATGTTTCTGAAAGGTGAAACATACTGTCAATTTCCAAAGCTTAATTTAAAAACAACACAAAAATTTCCAACTGATCAATTCTCACTCATGCATCAAAGTGCAAGGGGGATCAGTCCTCCTTCTTCTCCTCTATCTATTGCTTTATATACATAAAAAGTTTGTAATTGTTCTTGGAAATAACGATCTTTGAAAAGACCATTTTTCAAAAGAAAACTAACAAGTTACTATATTTTAGACCTTATTGTAATTAGGAAATCAGGGAAAAGCATAAAAGCATATAAATTAGGCAACCACAAACCTAAAATGCAATGAAATCAAGTCCTAATACACTCAATAAAGGAATGAAGACAAGATATTCAAACTAAAATGCAAACCATATTGCAGAAATATCCTTCATTGACCTCCATTAGCATTCTTTCTCCTTCAAATTATGTGGGTGTCACCTACAAATGCAAGTTGGATTGTAAAGAGTGATTTTAAAGTGACAATGTAAGGATACTCAAATTGTGGTTGTTAAAGAGTGAAGAATGAGCTAAATTTATAGACAAATTGATGAGAGACCATAAATTAGCATGAGAAATTGGAAGAAGCATTTTCATTCAAAATTGGCATGATTAGGGGACAAAGCATGAAAAATGCTATGCCAATTTATGTCACACTTCTATGTAAGATAAATTACATATTTCTATGCAAAATCATGACACATTTATAAGACCATTTATGACAAATTAGCCATGAAATTAGCTTTCAAATTATGACAAAAGTAAGCATGAAAAGTGGAGCCCAAATCAATGGAAAATGTTAGGAGAAAAATGAGGTGGCCAAAAGATAACTTGAAAATTAGGAAAATTAGGTGGCACTAATAAATAAATTTGCATTTATTAATTAACTCACAAAAAGGGACGAAATTAGCCAATTAAATAATTAATTTAATTGTGCCATAAGACACTTAGGATAAATGAATAAATTCATTTAACCTAAAGGTAAGCGTTAGTAAAGGATTAAATGAATTAATCAATAACCCTAGGAGATGGACTTTAAATGAAATAGGTCTTGACATGATTAAAGCCAATAAATGACAAAGATCACAATCGAAAGGACAAACGACAAATGACTTGATAATGATATGCTATTGATATTGATTGAAAAATATTAATGACAAAAGGATTGATTTGATAAAGATAATTGATGAGGATCAATGACTAATTTATCCAAAATTAACGAAGATTGATGATTGATTGAGATCGATTACAAATCAATCAAATATTGAAAAAAGGTTGACTTTGATAAAGACTAACAAGGACCGATGACGAATCAATCAAAATTGACAAGAAAACTAATAATTGATGATTTAAAAGGGACCGAAAATGATCCAAATTGATTGATAATTGATCAAGGATGATTGACAGTTGATTGAAAATGATAAAGATCTAGGAAAAAAACCCTAATTTAACTTCGATTAAGATTTGATTATGCCCAATTGACATGATAAATTAATCACAACCATAAATTGCAATTTGAAAATGATATTGACACTGCCTAATTAAAATGTGAGAAAATTGAAATCAAGCAGGGAAGAAATATAGAAGAATGACAAGGTGTTGACAAATGATAAAGATTAAATGTTTGACATAGGAGAAATGTTAATAAGATGCAAAAAACCTAAAATAAGGTCACGTGGACATGTTAAACTATGAAACCACAAGCATCAACCATTTTTTGATGCCTACATTTCGCCCCTCTTTGAGACAATATGATTTTGAGCATTGTTTCAAAGAACAATCAATAAATAATGCCCTAGATAATGACAAGGTACATACATGCCCCCTCAAGGAATTGGCTAAGAAAATATAGAAAAGAGGCCAATTAATCGACAACAACAACAGGAAGCCACGGGTTCAGACTGAATAAAAATTGAAGGTCTAATGCACAAGATACAAGTGTTACAAGGTGAAAAGGACCATGACCAATGCAACAACGAGAGGGTGCATGTCCATCTAGGCACCTCAAAAGGCTATAAAAGGAGGTGGAAGGGGTGAAAAGGGCTCATTTTGACTCTAAATTTGCAAATTCAGTGCTCTGGAGAAAAGGAGACTGTGATAGGATGGTGGAAATTCCAATGGTGGAGTACCTTGGGGAACATTTACGTAGCTTCAGATGATCAGATAATGTAGGACCACAGGTGAGTGCCTCAAAAACCCATATTTCAATTTTGATGAATTGCACACACTTTGATGAAATTTCAATGGATGTTATGGGGGGAAAAGCATAATTCTTCTTATGTATGTGCAAATTGCACCCGTGTTAGGTGCTTTTGTGCCTATGTCAGTGACATAGGTGCAATTGTCTAGGAGCATAGATGTCAAACAAACTACATGGACCAAGGGCTTGTCAATGAAGTCGGATAAGGTCTTAGGATAAAGAAGACCTAAATGGGATAGGGTAGGATAGGAGTGCACTCAATTTAGACCCAAAATGATGAAATGTAGACATGAAGAGGAAACCCTAAAACTAACAAGTTAATGATGTTGATACAAATTTGCCTTATCCAGTGATAACCCGAGAGACTAGGTTGGACTTCTTTGAGCTATGCTATATATTGAGGACCACAAAGAGAGAGACACTAAGAGAATTAGGATTGTAGTACATCACTTATATGCTCAATATTAGGGAAAACATGTGACTCCTCACCGCATTAGTAGAGTAGTGGCACTCAAAGACCTCATCATTCCATCTCTCGATCGGGGAGGCTATAGTGACTCTAGAGGATGTATGGTGCATCCTTTGCATTCCTATTCATGGGGAGAAGGTTATGTTGGGACTGATTAAAATTGAGTCAATTTTATAGGCCCATTTCAAATTTTTGCTTTGCATACCTAAATGAAGTCAGTTTGAACGACCTAGTTAGCAAGGCGGTAAATGGAGCCAGTTGATTTTCAAAGGGTAAGGCTCGGGATTCATGCCCCACACCTTTCATTTGGCCTATTCAGTGATGTGCAACTTTCAAAATTCAATTTGGATAAGTTTATTAGATACCCATTTTGAGGGGTGAGCTGGAAGTGCATTTTAGGCACAAATGCAGATTTTATTGAGTAGCCTACTTTGAGTGATTACATATTTTACCCTGTTGATCGTCAAGAAGAAATTCAAAGTGGATTCAATTCTATGCATAAATGTGAGTGAGCTTGCAAATTTTCAAGTCTTGACGAATCCATTTGCTTAGTTTTTGAAGCCGATTCCGTTTGCAGTCTGTGTGTTTCGGCAAGTCTCTGTTTTGACAGCTAGTCGGAGCCCTGTTTCGCATAAGTGTGAAAGTTGCCTCAGTAAGCGTCATGCCATAATGTTTGTTCTGGGCTGATGTTGGTATAAATGATGAGTTACGTTTCAAATTTCAAGGCTCTACCAATCCGGTTGATCGGTTTTCAAAAGAGCTCATTTTGCCATCATTTTCAGTTATCTGCACTTCCAATGTTAGATCAATTAATGTAGCCATTTTGGTGAGCGTGCTATTTGCATCCTGTCAGTCGGGTGATTGAACTGAGAATCCAAAGTTTTAGTATGTACTTAAAGGTACCTGTGTTCCAAATTTGAAGGCCTACGGAGGTCGTTTGATATTTTTGAGAAAGGCGTCATGTGTTGCCAGGACATTGACTTCATCAGGTCCACAGTGTCGACAAAGCCAGTTGGGCATTTTCAGAAATTAATATCTCTTCGCTCGGGACTCGTCTTGAGAAACTGTTTGGTAGAAGTCATCCTTGTATATGAAAGTACATGCCTGTCAGATGGCGAGCTCCAGAAAGGTGTTTTGACAGGTTTGAAAATTACGTCTTCGCGATTAAATGCGAAAATTGTGGCGTAATTGCCTGAAGGATGTAAAATGCAATTTTGTGATCCGAGAATGGTGCCGATCGATTCCAGAGGTTTGTTTGAGGTCCATGAAGCTTTCCAAGAGTCAGTTGCATGAAAACGAAATTTTTTTTTAGTCGGACCCACTTTGGGGCCTGACTCGGCTCGACTGCAATTCGCCAGTTGGACAGTGAGAGAGCCGAGAAAGTTCAAAACCAAGTGCAAATTGATATGTATGTCAGGAAATGTAGTTGAGAGGATACCCTTGGGAAGGCCTCGGTTAATGATCAGTGTTAATGATGACACAGGTTTTCACTTCCACACAGCTCAATTTGATCCAGGAGATTGCCCAATTGAGTGTTCAAGACCATGTGAAAGAATTTGCCCCGCTGGTGCAAGTAAATTTGAAAGCTCAATTCATTACAACGATGTGCCACTTCTGAAGAAACATATGAGGAGAAGCAGTTAACTGAAGAAGATGCTAGGGAAAGGATGAGTAAGACTTTGGAGGCAATGAAATCAAATTTCAATTCAATAAGAACAGGAGGATCAAGCCCAGCACTACTAGATCGAATTGAGGTTGAGTTCTATGGAAGCCCTGTCAACCTCAAGAGTCTTCCACAAGTTAGTGTGATAGAAGGAAATTCTCTTTTGATTCAGCCATTTGATAAGTCCAGTGTAAAGCCTATTGAAAAAGCCATTAGCAAATCTAATCTGGGTTTAACTCCAAGCAGTGATGGAAATATAATTCGATTAAATATTCCACAGCTGACAGCTGAAAGAAGAAAGGATGTTGCTGTGAAGATCCTCATAGATCAAGATTTGTATGAAGAGCGACTTAAGGAGTTCCTGAGAGAGGTTGCAATCATGATACGTTTGCGACATCCCAATGTTGTCCTTTTCATGGGCGCTGTAACAAAGCGTCCCAACTTGTCAATTGTGACTGAATATTTACCAAGGGGAAGCTTGTATCGTCTTATTCATAGAGCAGGACAAAGGGAGTTACTGGATGAAAGGCGACGATTGCGAATGGCACTAGATGTGGCCAAGGGAATAGACTATTTACATCGGTATGACCCTCCTATTGTTCATCGAGATCTGAAGTCTCCTAATTTATTGGTTGACAAGACGTGGAAAGTGAAGGTTTGTGATTTTGGTTTATCACGATTCAAGGCAAATACATTCATCTCTTCCAAATCTGCAGCGGGAACGCCTGAATGGATGGCTCCTGAAGTGCTTCGTGATGAACCATCCAATGAGAAATCTGATGTCTATAGTTTTGGTGTAATTCTTTGGGAACTTGTCACTATGCAGCAACCGTGGAGTGGCTTAAGTCCAGCTCAGGTTGTTGGAGCTGTTGGTTTTCAAAACAGAAGGCTTGCAATTCCACCGGATATGCTCCCTGAAATAGCTTCCTTAATTGAGGCTTGCTGGGCCAATGACCCAAGACAGCGACCGAGTGTTTCAAATATTATGGATTCTTTAATAGCATTGCTAAAGCCTTCAGCCGCACAACCTGTTCATGGTGGGAAGTCATAACTTTCTTCAAAGGTGTGCATATAAAGAGCAGCGTATGAGATTGGGGAGGGACGTGGAAAACAACAATGGCATTGAAATTCCAACGTTCTCCCTCCCTATGGCAGCGTGGTGTGTGTGGTCTCCAGCGGTGGTCCCAGTTCATACTCCCCCCCTCGCACTTCATAGCTCTTCCCTTGCGTGGATTACGGTGGGAGAAGACAATGCAAACCGCATCCAAAACGTTGCGTGCAATATGGTGTGGTGAGCTGCGTGGCTGTTTGGAGGCAAGTGCTGAGTTATTAACAGCAAATGGCAAATGCGCATACAGGGAAGTGGTAAATACTCCTGTAAGCTAAAATTCAAGGAGGTGGGAATGTTGGTAATGCGTTAACTGGAGCAGCAAGGCTAGGGCTATGTTCTCGTATAATATCCAAGGTTGCTAATGATGCTCCAGGAAGAGGAATTTTAGCTGAATTGGAAGCTGATGGGGTCAATACTTCTTACATTGTGGTTTCAGAAACAGGAAATTCGCCATTCACTTATGTTATTGTTGATGAACAAACGAAATCAATATCCCTGGATTGTCTAATTAGGAGGTGTATCTAGGCTTGGACGGAAGCACTGTCTATTGCAAGTGCACTTGTTGCCATCGCTCTAAAATTACCTCATCTCAAGTTTGTAATTGTCACTCGGGGTGAGGAAGGATGCATAATGCTTGAGAAAAACATGCAAGGAGGCAGAGATTATGAGAACTTAGATGTAAACATCATGTTGGAGTCACTTCAGAAGAAAGGCAAAGAGATCAGTAGTATTTTACCAATTTCTGTTTTCTCATGAGGTAGGAAGTCTGAAAGCGCCTGGGATAGGGAGCGTCGCTGGAAGACTGCTTATAGGGACAGCTGAGGCCATCCCTCCTGCAGATCTTGTGGACACCACTGGAGCAAGGGACGGATTCATTGGCGCTGTCTTATATGCCATTGCTGCTAGTATGCCGCCGGAAAATATGCTTCCCTTTGCTGCCAGAGTGGCCACAGCAGGATGCAGAGCCCTTGGAGTTAGGTCTGGGTTGCCACACCGCAGCGATTTGTGTTTGACTCCATACTTGGTTTGAATTCTGTATCAAGCCAGTCCTCAGCGTGGCATCCTTACTAAATTATTTTGCAGGCAGGGACTTGAAAAGAGGTAAGATGTTAAAAGCTGATTCCGTTGAGCATCAGTTAGAAACAATGAAAAGACCACCGATCTCCAAGAAATTAAAAAAATCGCCATTAAAGTCGCAGGGAAAAGCTCCAAAGTGCATCTATAGGCTTAACATCATTATCCCACATGCACTGGGAAGTGTTCTTTTTTAATGTTTATATGCAAAAGTGCACAATAACATAATGTCTAAGCCTTAAAGGCTTTTGACACGAGCTGCCCATGGGCGCCCAAGGCGGGCCCACGCGCGAGCACGCTTCCCGAGGCGATGGAGGAGTTGACTGGACCAAGATAAAGTGGACCCCACGCAGGCACGCTTCCCGAGGCAAGCAGGCGAAATTTTGCAGACGAAGGCCGGGTTAACGAGCGAGCAGGTTCGAGAGAGATCAACGGCTCGCGCTATTTCGCGAAGGGAAGATGCACGTGAGTTAAACCAGCGAAATAGCGAAAATGAACGAGAGCCGTCCACGTGTCGATATAGTCAGCGGTGCAGCAGGCGGGTCCCGGTGAGGTGGCACGCAGGTGGCGGTCCAGTGGTGATGACGTGGTGGCCAAGAGGCAGTGACGTGGCCGACAAGTGGCAAAGGATGAGGTGTCATCCCAGGTGGCGCCCAGTAGACCCCATCAGCCAATCAGATCCTGCCACGTGGCAAGGCATCAGATGCACATATGGAGGCAAAAAATCAAATTTAAAATGATTAAATGATATAGTTTAAACTATAGAGAAATTCGAAATATTTAAATGACTGAGCACAAATGAGAATTAATTCACCCAGGGTCTAAATTTTGGCCAAAATATAGAGTATTATATATCGTCGGAAAGCTCTCGGAGTGAGGAATCTGATTATGAGGTTAATTTTGATAAATGTGGGATATTTTGGATGCAGTTTTCATGGGAACAAAATTCAGTTAGAGAAGGGACACTTGGCAATTCAGTTACAGATTTGATTTGGTTCCCTCTCTCTTTTAATTCCGAATTCTTCTCAGTTGTAAGGGTTCCAGAAATTTGGAAAATGCTCCAGATTTGATGGCTTCCATTTCTGAATGTCATGACCCAAATTTGTAAATGCTTCTGGTTTGTTTCAGGGTACAGAAGATTGCAGTGCATTGTTGTAAATGTGATTTTAGTTGCAGGTCTTGCTTGTGTCAGGCATGAGTAAATTCCTCACAGTATTGTCTCTGTGTAAGTATTTCATTATTATGAATTGAATCCTCAAGGAGGATAAGATTTGTCAATTTCAAGGAAATTGTGTGATTGTTTATAGGTATCCTTCAAGGAAGGTTTTAAACTCTGTAGTCAATCATAAATGATGAAATATATTTCCAGATCTGATAAAATTGTGAATGAGTCAAATAGTGCATTAATATAAGGTATTGATGCATGAATATCTTGTTTAAGGAAAACAAATTTGCATCTATGATTCATATTTGTGGTTCTGTCTGTGACTCTGTTGCCCAATGAACAAGGCACTGGTCTTGCAAGTTTGGGGATGTTTTCAGATATACATTTAAAAGATAAATCTATTTTCCCTTCATGTTTAGGGGTGTTTGTGTTCCATTCTTTCAAAGCTTTGTTTCATCCTATCGTTTGTATAGATCTAGCCAATCTGTAAAGTTTCCTAATATGTTGAGCTTGTGAAATGATTTGTCTGCTCATTGTTGATGCAGTCTTATTTTGTGATTGTTGTATTCAATGCATCAAAAGGGTGTCCCCCCCTAGGTCTAGCAGAACCTGAAGTGCAGGAGGATCATTAGGATCCTATGTTATGTTGTCCAAGCCCTGAGGTGTTTCATTGATTGAGATCGGCTATCTCATAGATAGATTTGCAGGTGTCTTGGGTTATCACTTTTGGTGAACAACAAAAATGGCGACTCTGCTGGGGAGTAAATGAACTATCAAGAGCCTCTGGTTAAGAAAGATTTAATTCGTATAAGGTTGAGATTATCCCATCCGAGTCACCACAACAAAAATGGCGACTCTGCTGGGGAAGCTGAATAGAAATTGCCTAATTTCATCCAGTTAGTCAGTCCATTGTGTATGCACAGAGTGTAAATTGGTTTCATGGTGAAGAAAATGCTCCTTGTTTTGAATCTGCAGAGTGATATGTGTTACATGTCATATTTTATGAAGGAGTAACAATGAATGCATGGTTGAAAGTTGTGAGAAGTTCTTTCAACTGTATGTGAATTTTCCCTAATTCCTTATTTGGGTGGCGACTCTGTGGTTCATACCAGTATTAAACAGCCTGGAAGAGTGTTCATTGCAGTGAGATCGAAGGAGTAACAAAGAATTGAATATGTGTTGAATGGTGCTCTGCTGTTCAAAATATCCTCTGTGCAAGAGGTGGCGACTCTGTGATAAAAGACCGTGCCAAAGGTGAAGTGAATTTTCTAATTTATAAGTTTTATAGCTGCAAATATCCAGGTATTTTCAGAGGATTTAAATGCAAGACATCTCTTCTGAAAGTTTGAATGTATAATGTAGTTTTCCCATTTAGTGAACAGCACTAGTTTAGAGGGAAAGAGAGAATTTCAAAATCCATTTGCATATTTATGCTGCTAAAATTTTCAGTGTATGTTATCCTCCGTAGTGTGCAAATGTGGAAGAATTTTATGACAAGCAATGGTAAGGAATAGATCAGTATAAGGATACTTGCTTGATGTTTTTTATTCCAGATTGTATACTCATTTGTGGAAGTAAGAAAAATGAATAGTGAAGTTTTTCAGTCTTGTGTATTTCTACATAGAGCCATGCCTGGTGAAGTGTCACGAACACATAATAGGAGAAGTTTCATCATGAACCATTATGCTGCTCTAAATTTCAGAGATATTCCGGGTTACCCAAATCCCATACCCACAGAAATTAGAAAGTATTTGCCAATTTTCAGTGGGAAGAAATCAGAATCAGCATGTCAACATGTTAAAAGATTTTCAAATTTGATAGGAGAGTTTGAAATTTGCCAAGAAGATGTATGCATGAAACTGTTTATTCAGTCATTGAAAGAGGATGCAAGAGATTGGTTCTCTTTTTTACCAGTGAATTCTATTACCTCATGGGAAGAATTGATTTCAGATTTCATGGATCAATTCGATGAGAAGGTGAGTGATTCCGACTCGTTGAAAGAATTCACTTATATACAAATCAGGAAAGATGAATTGGTACCAACATTCAACATCAGATTTTCACAAGCATTGGCTAAAATTTCCAGAAAATATAGGTTTGATGATATGGTATGTCTGGATATTTATATGAGTGCTTTTGATAAGAAGATGGGTTTCCTATTGAGAAACAAAGAACCTAAGACTTTGTATGAAGCCTTCAACGCAGCTAGGGACATTGAAAATAATTTGAAATTCGGGATAGCCAAGAGATCTGTGTCTGCTGTAGTCTCTTATCAAAATGCCTTCAATGGTGAAATACCATGTGAAGCTCAACAAATCATTCCGTGTCTAGGTGCATCAAGCTCTGCAGTTCCAAATGGCTTTTATGATGCATGTGTTTCAGATTTGAATGAGAGTCAAGGACCTTTGTCGTTAATGTCAGTTGTCTCTCACAGTAGTGATGGAATGATCAGTGGGAAGCATTGTGAAAATGTTGATACAGAGACAGATATATACAAGGGATATGTACCATTTGATTTGTATGCCGATTATGCTGATTATGTGACTGCTAATTACCAAGTGAATTATGCATCTCTCCAGGATAATATTGGTGAAAATAATGATGGTGATGACCATCAATCTTTACATGCTGCTGATGTATTTGATGTTGAAATACCAAATACAGAGGGATTACTAAGTGTTGCTATTTGTGCAAGTGAAAGTGTGCAATATGATGAAAATCAGAATTGTTTGGTGCGAACAATAGCTGATCCTCTTTTAAACATTGATGATGTCAATTGTGTTGAGGATGAAGTAAATGTTTTTTCAAATTTCACTTCAGATTTTGCTTCTTGTAATCATGTTGATAATCTTTCTTTTTTTGAAAGATATGCACAATGTTAATTCAGAAAATTGTAATGGTACACATGATTGCGATGAAGATATAGCACACATGGATGGACAAAAGTTTATGGAATCTCACATGGAACAGCAAAGTGCAATGCAAGTCCAGAAGATTGCAGAACTTAAGAAAGCTCTTGAAGTTGTGGATAAGAAAGTTCAAATGTTGGAGAGCCTTCGAGCTGTTGATGAAGACCTTCTGAAATATAGTGAAGAGGATTCTTCGGAAAAGGACTGTGAATTGAATGTTTGTATACTTGATGAACATGCTGATCTAACAGATGGTTTTATGACAGAAAGATTTAGTGAACATGCTAAAAACTCATCAGATGAAGTAAATTGCAGCGATGTTCATGTTCATTCTTTGGCTGATGACGAGTGTTCAATTGGTGAAGAAGATCAGTTGTGGCAAGATAAGTATGACTATCTTGATTTTTAGAATGATAGTAATAGGATGAAATTTGATGGATGTGAAACATGGAAAACTAATGATTGTTCCAGCCACGTTTCAATTTCTTCTTTGTCCGATGAAGATGATTATGATGATCGGATAGATGGTGTCTTTAGCAATTTTACTAATGTTTTATTCAATGCTGATATAGATACGGACCAGCCACTTCAATGTCATAATGTTCATAAAGGGATTGTCCATTTTGTTTCTAACCCTTTGTATGAAGAAATAACTGATCAGCCAGATGTTGTAAATGATGAACCAGTCCATAATACTGATGAAATTCTGAACAACAATAGCATGAGTTGTACGAATTTATTTCATGATGAAGGTAAGAGGCACGGATTATGTGCTGATCATTTAAAACCACAAATGAAAGTGTTTCAGGTGGATGTGAGCCTGAAAGAGAAAGAGTTAGCTGAGGATTTGCTTCAGCCAGAGGTATGCATTCTTTTCCATGAATGGGATGTTGAGAATGCAGAGGTTTTCAATTTGATAAGCAAGGATAGTATGAGGTGTGATCAGCATAGTGAAGTATCACATCTGGATGGTAATGTTCATGTTCCTTGTTTGCATCAGTTGGTTAGTAGTGTCCCTCACTCTATTGATTTAAATGATAATAAGGTATGCGCTGATAGGAACTACAATGTTGAAAATGAGTGTTTTATTTTTCAAGTTCAGCATGATGATGTCCTTGCAAATGATAGAGTTGAGTGGGACAGTGAAAGGTATGTCAGCTTGTGGGAATGCCTCTATGGTGATTTGTCTCATGATTTTACTTGTGTTGAAATAGTGTGTGATCACAAAGTTCAAAATCAGACCAAAGGTATGCACACTAGCTGTTTCAGTAATGAGACAAGAGAGGTGGATTTTAAGAGCTATGCTCAGTTGTTACTGGAAGGTGCCTTTGTTTGGATCATGGTATCAAGCGATGAAAATCAAATTTTTGACAGGGGTAAATGCTAAGATTGATTGAGCAGCTTGTATTCAGTTTTGAGCATGTTTGTGTATATTGTATAGTTGTTTTGCTTCAGTTGTGTGGTTTTCAATAAAGTGCCCTGCTGTTTGGGTAGAATAAGGAAGCCTTGTTTTGAGAAGAGAAGAATCGAGAGAAGAATGATCCATTTTTTGGGTGGTCTGCTTAACCAAAGATATCTGGATTCTTGTGTTGATCTTGTAATCAACCATCCCCAGTCAGAGCCACTGTTGGGACTGATTAAAATTGAGTCAATTTTATAAGCCCATTTCAAATTTTTGCTTTGCATACCTAAATGAAGTCAGTTTGAACGACCTAGTTAGCAAGGCGGTAAATGGAGCCAGTTGATTTTCAAAGGGTAAGGCTCGGGATTCATGCCCCACACCTTTCATTTGGCCTATTCAGTGATGTGCAACTTTCAAAATTCAATTTGGATAAGTTTATTAGATACCCATTTTGAGGGGTGAGCTGGAAGTGCATTTTAGGCACAAATGCAGATTTTATTGAGTAGCCTACTTTGAGTGATTACATCTTTTATCCTGTTGATCTTCAAGAAGAAATTCAAAGTGGATTCAATTCTATGCATAAATGTGAGTGAGCTTGCAAATTTTCAAGTCTTGACGAATCCATTTGCTTAGTTTTTGAAGCCGATTCCGTTTGCAGTCTGTGTGTTTCGGCAAGTCTCTGTTTTGACAGCTAGTCGGAGCCCTGTTTCGCATAAGTGTGAAAGTTGCCTCAGTAAGCGTCATGCCATAATGTTTGTTCTGGGCTGATGTTGGTATAAATGATGAGTTACGTTTCAAATTTCAAGGCTCTACCAATCCGTTTGATCGGTTTTCAAAAGAGCTCATTTTGCCATCATTTTCAGTTATCTGCACTTCCAATGTTAGATCAATTAATGTAGCCATTTTGGTGAGCGTGCTATTTGCATCCTGTCAGTCGGGTGATTGAACTGAGAATCCAAAGTTTTAGTATGTACTTAAAGGTACCTGTGTTCCAAATTTGAAGGCCTACGGAGGTCGTTTGATATTTTTGAGAAAGGCGTCATGTGTTGCCAGGACATTGACTTCATCAGGTCCACAGTGTCGACAAAGCCAGTTGGGCATTTTCAGAAATTAATATCTCTTCGCTCGGGACTCGTCTTGAGAAACTGTTTGGTAGAAGTCATCCTTGTATATGAAAGTACATGCCTGTCAGATGGCGAGCTCCAGAAAGGTGTTTTGACAGGTTTGAAAATTACGTCTTCGCGATTAAATGCGAAAATTGTGGCGTAATTGCCTGAAGGATGTAAAATGCAATTTTGTGATCCGAGAATGGTGCCGATCGATTCCAGAGGTTTGTTTGAGGTCCGTGAAGCTTTCCAAGAGTCAGTTGCATGAAAACGAAATTTTTTTTTAGTCGGACCCACTTTGGGGCCTGACCCGGCTCGACTGCAATTCGCCAGTTGGACAGTGAGAGAGCCGAGAAAGTTCAAAACCAAGTGCAAATTGATATGTATGTCAGGAAATGTAGTTGAGAGGATACCCTTGGGAAGGCCTCGGTTAATGATCAGTGTTAATGATGACACAGGTTTTCACTTCCACACAGCTCAATTTGATCCAGGAGATTGCCCAATTGAGTGTTCAAGACCATGTGAAAGAATTTGCCCCGCTGGTGCAAGTAAATTTGAAAGCTCAATTCATTACAACGATGTGCCACTTCTAAAGAAACATATGAGGAGAAGCAGTTAACTGAAGAAGATGCTAGGGAAAGGATGAGTAAGACTTTGGAGGCAATGAAATCAAATTTCAATTCAATAAGAACAGGAGGATCAAGCCCAGCACTACTAGATCGAATTGAGGTTGAGTTCTATGGAAGCCCTGTCAACCTCAAGAGTCTTCCACAAGTTAGTGTGACAGAAGGAAATTCTCTTTTGATTCAGCCATTTGATAAGTCCAGTGTAAAGCCTATTGAAAAAGCCATTAGCAAATCTAATCTGGGTTTAACTCCAAGCAGTGATGGAAATATAATTCGATTAAATATTCCACAGCTGACAGCTGAAAGAAGAAAGGATGTTGCTGTGAAGATCCTCATAGATCAAGATTTGTATGAAGAGCGACTTAAGGAGTTCCTGAGAGAGGTTGCAATCATGATACGTTTGCGACATCCCAATGTTGTCCTTTTCATGGGCGTTGTAACAAAGCGTCCCAACTTGTCAATTGTGACTGAATATTTACCAAGGGGAAGCTTGTATCGTCTTATTCATAGAGCAGGACAAAGGGAGTTACTGGATGAAAGGCGACGATTGTGAATGGCACTAGATGTGGCCAAGGGAATAGACTATTTACATCGGTATGACCCTCCTATTGTTCATCGAGATCTGAAGTCTCCTAATTTATTGGTTGAAAAGACGTGGAAAGTGAAGGTTTGTGATTTTGGTTTATCACGATTCAAGGCAAATACATTCATCTCTTCCAAATCTGCAGCGGGAACGCCTGACTGGATGGCTCCTGAAGTGCTTCGTGATGAACCATCCAATGAGAAATCTGATGTCTATAGTTTTGGTGTAATTCTTTGGGAACTTGTCACTATGCAGCAACCGTGGAGTGGCTTAAGTCCAGCTCAGGTTGTTGGAGCTGTTGGTTTTCAAAACAGAAGGCTTGCAATTCCACCGGATATGCTCCCTGAAATAGCTTCCTTAATTGAGGCTTGCTGGGCCAATGACCCAAGATAGCGACCGAGTGTTTCAAATATTATGGATTCTTTAATAGCATTGCTAAAGCCTTCAGCCGCACAACCTGTTCATGGTGGGAAGTCATAACTTTCTTCAAAGGTGTGCATATAAAGAGCAGCGTATGAGATTGGGGAGGGACGTGGAAAACAACAATGGCATTGAAATTCCAACGTTCTCCCTCCCTATGGCAGCGTGGTGTGTGTGGTCTCCAGCGGTGGTCCCAGTTCATACTCCCCCCCTCGCACTTCATAGCTCTTCCCTTGCGTGGATTACGGTGGGAGAAGACAATGCAAACCGCATCCAAAACGTTGCGTGCAATATGGTGTGGTGAGCTGCGTGGCTGTTTGGAGGCAAGTGCTGAGTTATTAACAGCAAATGGCAAATGCGCATACAGGGAAGTGGTAAATACTCCTGTAAGCTAAAATCCAAGGAGGTGGGAATGTTGGTAATGCGTTAACTGGAGCAGCAAGGCTAGGGCTATGTTCTCGTATAATATCCAAGGTTGCTAATGATGCTCCAGGAAGAGGAATTTTAGCTGAATTGGAAGCTGATGGGGTCAATACTTCTTACATTGTGGTTTCAGAAACAGGAAATTCGCCATTCACTTATGTTATTGTTGATGAACAAACGAAATCAATATCCCTGGATTGTCTAATTAGGAGGTGTATCTAGGCCTGGACGGAAGCACTGTCTATTGCAAGTGCACTTGTTGCCATTGCTCTAAAATTACCTCATCTCAAGTTTGTAATTGTCACTCGGGGTGAGGAAGGATGCATAATGCTTGAGAAAAACATGCAAGGAGGCAGAGATTATGAGAACTTAGATGTAAACATTATGTTGGAGTCACTTCAGAAGAAAGGCAAAGAGATCAGTAGTATTTTACCAATTTCTATTTTCTCATGAGGTAGGAAGTCTGAAAGCGCCTGGGATAGGGAGCGTCGCTGGAAGACTGCTTATAGGGACAGCTGAGGCCATCCCTCCTGCAGATCTTGTGGACACCACTGGAGCAAGGGACGGATTCATTGGCGCTGTCTTATATGCCATTGCTGCTGGTATGCCGCCGGAAAATATGCTTCCCTTTGCTGCCAGAGTGGCCACAGCAGGATGCAGAGCCCTTGGAGTTAGGTCTGGGTTGCCACACCGCAGCGATTTGTGTTTGACTCCATACTTGGTTTGAATTCTGTATCAAGCCAGTCCTCAACGTGGCATCCTTACTAAATTATTTTGCAGGCAGGGACTTGAAAAGAGGTAAGATGTTAAAAGCTGATTCCATTGAGCATCAGTTAGAAACAATGAAAAGACCACCGATCTCTAAGAAATTAAAAAAATCGCCATTAAAGTCGCAGGGAAAAGCTCCAAAGTGCATCTACAGGCTTAACATCATTATCCCACATGCACTGGGAAGTGTTCTTTTTTAATGTTTATATGCAAAAGCGCACAATAACATAATGTCTAAGCCTTAAAGGCTTTTGACACGAGCTGCCCATGGGTGCCCAAGGCGGGCCCACGCACGAGCACGCTTCCCGAGGTGATGGAGGAGTTGACTGGACCAAGATAAAGTGGACCCCACGCAGGCACGCTTCCCGAGGCAAGCAGGCGAAATTTTGCAGACAAAGGCCGGGTTAACGAGCGAGCAGGTTCGAGAGAGATCAACGGCTCGCGCTATTTCGCGAAGGGAAGATGCACGTGAGTTAAACCAGCGAAATAGCGAAAATGAACGAGAGCCGTCCACGTGTCGATATAGTCAGCGGTGCAGTAGGCGGGTCCCGGTGAGGTGGCACCCAGGTGGCGGTCCAGTGGTGATGACGTGGTGGCCAAGAGGCAGTGACGTGGCCGACAAGTGGCAAAGGATGAGGTGTCATCCCAGGTGGCGCCCAGTAGACCCCATCAGCCAATCAGATCCTGCCACGTGGCAAGGCATCAGATGCACATATGGAGGCAAAAAATCAAATTTAAAATGATTAAATGATATAGTTTAAACTATAGAGAAATTCGAAATATTTAAATGACTGAGCACAAATGAGAATTAATTCACCCAGGGTCTAAATTTTGGCCAAAATATAAAGTATTATATATCGCCGGAAAGCTCTCGGAGTGAGGAATCTGATTATGAGGTTAATTTTGATAAATGTGGGATATTTTGGATGCAGTTTTCACGGGAACAAAATTCAGTTAGAGAAGGGACACTTGGCAATTCAGTTACAGATTTGATTTGGTTCCCTCTCTCTTTTAATTCCGAATTCTTCTCAGTTGTAAGGGTTCCAGAAATTTGGAAAATGCTCCAGATTTGATGGCTTCCATTTCTGAATGTCATGACCCAAATTTGTAAATGCTTCTGGTTTGTTTCAGGGTACAGAAGATTGCAGTGCATTGTTGTAAATGTGATTTTAGTTGCAGGTCTTGCTTGTGTCAGGCATGAGTAAATTCCTCACAGTATTGTCTCTGTGTAAGTATTTCATTATTATGAATTGAATCCTCAAGGAGGATAAGATTTGTCAATTTCAAGGAAATTGTGTGATTGTTTATAGGTATCCTTCAAGGAAGGTTTTAAACTCTGTAGTCAATCATAAATGATGAAATATATTTCCAGATCTGATAAAATTGTGAATGAGTCAAATAGTGCATTAATATAAGGTATTGATGCATGAATATCTTGTTTAAGGAAAACAAATTTGCATCTATGATTCATATTTGTGGTTCTGTCTGTGACTCTGTTGCCCAATGAACAAGGCACTGGTCTTGCAAGTTTGGGGATGTTTTCAGATATACATTTAAAAGATAAATCTATTTTCCCTTCATGTTTAGGGGTGTTTGTGTTCCATTCTTTCAAAGCTCTGTTTCATCCTATCGTTTGTATAGATCTAGCCAATCTGTAAAGTTTCCTAATATGTTGAGCTTGTGAAATGATTTGTCTGCTCATTGTTGATGCAGTCTTATTTTGTGATTGTTGTATTCAATGCATCAAAAGGGTGTCCCCCCCTAGGTCTAGCAGAACCTGAAGTGCAGGAGGATCATTAGGATCCTATGTTATGTTGTCCAAGCCCTGAGGTGTTTCATTGATTGAGATCGGCTATCTCATAGATAGATTTGCAGGTGTCTTGGGTTATCACTTTTGGTGAACAACAGGTTACATAGGATCCCTTGATAGGTAGAGATTCCTTATGCAGGTTGTTTGAGTGTCAGACAAAGGACCTAGAGATCCTAGAATGAGAGATCCGATGGGAGACCATGGTAGTAGAGTTCAAGAGGTGATATGTCATGATTGCAGTTGTTATAGCAGGGTTATTGGTAGCAGAAAGACAAGGACATGGATTCTCGATTGGATCAGGGAGAGTCCTCGAGCATATGTGCATAGAAGGTATAGTATACACATGGGTACCATGCATGCTCAGGATTCTATATTTTTGGTTACATCAGATGGCATATCAAGGCATACAGACTCTTTGTTGTGGGGTGACATTGCTCCAGGTATGGGCTTTTGAGAACAATAGTGTTTAGACTCATCGCAGATAGATAAGTGATACTAGACCGACCTTATGTATATTGCCATAGAGGTGCATTGAGTTAGGGTCCATTTGGATATACATTAAATGGGCGTCATGAGCTAGATAGACTCAGAGAATTCATATGGAGACCATATAGGGATTGCCCTGAATGGTCAGAGGATGAGGAGCATCTACCATATTATTGATAGGAAAGATACTTGATAGGGTGGATAGTGAACCACCGGAGATTGATAGAGCTACAACTACCAAAGAGGGTTAGACGAGAGTTTAGGGAGAAATATTATGTTCCCAAAGGGATAGCATATTTTGCTTAGTTAGTCAAGGAGGTCAAACAATGGGGTAGAGTGATACACCCTCACATAGCTTATGCAAATTTTGCACAATTACAACCTAAACAATGAGATTGGGAGTTAGATGTCAAATATAAAAGTACGATAGAGGAGTATGATCGATGGTTTGCACAACATCGTCCTATACCACTTACAGATCTAGATTTTCTTGTACCTAGGACACAACAAGAATTCCCAAGAGAGGAGGATGATCAGGACAAGGATGAAGAGGAGGAGGATGATGATGGGGATGATGAGGATAATGGGGATGATGAGGATGAGGAGGATGAAAAAAGTGATAGAGATGAGAAGGTTGAGAGCTCTATGCACATGCAAATTGATCAGGAAGAGGATGAGCCATTACAAGATATACCCATTCAGGATGACATAGATCGGATCAGGGATCTAGGGACATATAGGGTCATTGTGAGTAGTCAGCGAGATACATTACAGATTTATAACAACAGATTGCTAACCTCCAGCTAGAGAGGGATCACTTAAGGACTAAGTGAGAGAAGTTCAATACTGAGAGGGATAGATATACCTCAGAGATAGATAGTCTGATAGCTTCTCAAGACAAAGTGATATCCCAGGCTCAAAGATTAGAGGAGACCATGCGGGGTTACATTAGTTGTATCAAAGATTCTAGTGTGTGGGACTTGGGTCAGATGTTGGTAGAGACAGGTGAGGAGATGTGATACTGGAGGATGTTGTATGAGTGTGCAGTTCCAATCAAGTAGAGAGCACCATCTTATTAGTCATAGTCTATGACAAAGAGAAGATCATGCTTCTAGAGGACACATATGTTGGCATCTTTGATGATTATGTTGTGATTGTCATTGATGGACACACACTTGTATTAAGATCATTTTTGTCTATATAAGTTTAAGCTCAACCGGAATATGTTGCAACCGGTATGATGCATTATAGTCATTAGACTATTGGTGTTTTGCAGAATGTGTTTACTGGTCTGATGCGGCATGTTAACCCCAAGCGGTTCGAAGGATCAAAGCGGTAGAACACATATGTCCTAGTCTTCATTTTGTCAAACCGGCAACCAACATTTTGCTTGAACCGGTATTTTGTATGAACCGGTAATACTCTGTGATGAGTTGCCAACCAGTATTTTTGTGATGAGTTACCATCCACTGATTGTTTGATGGTGCCAACACTTTAATGGTGCTTTTTGTGTCATGTTACCAAGTATGTCTAGGTTCATTGAACCTAGGGAATTGGATTGTAATCCTATTAGACTGACATGAAATCATATTCATTTATAAGGACATCATGTCTAGGGTTTTAGGTTGTTATTGTTGGTGAAGTTGATATTGTTGCTACGGTTCAAGGTGGTTGAGGAATCAGAGAGAGTATGAATGTGTAGAATACTGAAGTAATGCTCGAATGCATTAGGAATGAGCTATCAAGGATCTAACCAAGCAATCTATGCTATTTGCTAGATCACTCACTTGTTGATTACTCACATCTTTGACAAGTCTATAGCCCTTAATCGGGTAGGCCCAAAAGCCTTTTGTAAATCCTCTAACAAGGTGGTTCACATATGTGGATCGAAAATCCTCTAGCAAGGTAATCTTTAGTTTGACTTATCTCCTAACAGAGATTGAGATTCCTAACAGGATCTATTCTGGTAAAGAACATTGTAAGATCTTAACCAGTCTGGTTTCTATTCTGTAGATAGTTACTTGTGAGTTCCATGTCACCGTGGTTTTTCCCATTTGAGTTTCCATGTCAAAATATCTTGTGTTATGGTATTTGTGCTTCTATGGGTGAATGCATTATTTGCTATTTGGTTTGCATGTGTGCTAACCGGTTTGTTTGCTAAACTATTTTACCGGTTTACTGTTAGTCTTGCAAAGTGTTTAAGTGCAAAGATTTTTGGCATACTAATTCACCCCCCCTCTTAGTATTCATCAATAGGTATCAGAGCCTACCTTTCTATAAGTTTAACCACTTGGAAAGAGATATGGGGGAATACACACTAAGGGAACTTACTCATTGTCTCACTCAATCCGAGCAAGCCTATGATGATCTTATGGTCAAATACAAGGCATCTCAAGCAAAAAGGTGAGAACATGCAGAAAAGCTGATGGAGCTATCTAAAAATAGTTCCTCTGATGAAGAAAACATGGAAGCCCTGATTCAAGAAGTAGAAAAGATGAATGAATACAATTCCAACTTGAGAAAAGAATTGGAAGGACTGACTATTTGAATGTGCCAAGAGCTTGAGAACCAAAGGAAAGCTGAAGATCTGGTCAAAGACAAGGATCATGAAATCTCCAAGTTGAAGCAAGAGATCAGTGCCCTAACTGCTCAACTCCATGCGAGCAAAGTGGAAAAGGAAGACATGCAAGGAGAACTAAACATTGCCATCTCTGAGAATGAAAACCTGATGGAAACAAATGCTGCTATTTCCAAAGAACTCTCTGAGTCAAAGGAAATACTTGCTAAGTTCAACAAGAGTACTATCAAGCTAGAGCAAAAGCTTGAATATGCCAAACCGACAAAGAATACCAATGGACTTGGTTATTCCGGTCATGAGGAAGGTGAGACCTATGGTACAAATGTTGGAACATCAAAGAAACAACTAACATCAAAGGATAAAGGTAAGAAAAAGTTTAAACCTGTTTGCTTTAACTATCTTAAATAAGGACATACTGCAAATGTGTGTAGAAGTAAGGCTTACAACAATTTTCCTTATTTTCTAAATGATAAGCCTAGATCCTATAAATTCAATGGTAACTATTATGCATGCAACAAGTTTGGGCATAGAGCATCTGAATGTAGGTCTGTTATGAATAACACTAGAAGATATCCTTAGAGGACCCAAGGAGTTGGTCCTAAACCTTTTGTGAACTGGAATCACTACCGATTTAATGTCTTCAATCATCAGCCAAGAAGCGATGGCTATCAAGCGGCAACCTGATGGAGAGAAAAGTGTTGGATTTGTCATGGCCATTGTCACACTGCTGCAACATGCAGAAGAAAGAATGGAAACATGAACAATGGACTCTGGAGAGCACCTGGATTGGTCTGCTATCACTGCAACAAACTGGGTCACATTGCCAGATTCTGTAGATCAAGAAACAGTATATCAAATGATATACCAATCACTCCAGAAGGAAACATTGATGTTAACACTATTCAAGTGGATATGAACAAAACCTGGAAGAAGAAACCAACGGTGTTAAAAGAGGAACTGGTTTCTGCACCTAGTGTGGAAATCATGGAACAGGAAAACTAAGCTTCATAAAAGCTTAGGGGGAGCAAATAGCGAAATTTTTCGAACCCCCAGTTTACATCGGTAAAAGACCTTAACCAGTATGTGATACCTGTCATTTGGTGGAAGACCAGAAATGGTAAAAGGCAAATTAGGGTTTATGCCCTAATAGTGGAGCATTTATTGTGGTAGGTGAGGAATATGTTTAAAAGGATTTTTCAAATCATTTCTCACTATCAATTTTTGAAGTGAAGGAGGTTTTCAAGTGTAGAGCGATGACAAAGCAATTTGTGCTACAATTCTGAGAATTTAAGGAATCTTCAAGGAGACTCAAATTCAAATTGCAAATGGTCAAGTGAAGAACGCAAAGCAGTGATTCTGCAACTATTAGAGTGTGAGGTGGAGAAGAATCTGAAAGCCCTAAATTCATGTTTTTTGAAAGGTATTTTTTGAGTTTTCAGTTTCTATCATGGCTTTTGCATCCCATACTAGCTCTAGTACATCTGTAGATTCAACAAGCTTTATTCAATGCAAGTCTAGATATAATGCCCTATCACAAGTTCCAACTGGTGTGATAGTAGAAGAGGGAATCTTAGATTACACATACTATAAAATAGAAGACCGAGGGTCTCTAGCAATTCACTCCCAACTAGGTTTGTTTTGTGGACAAGATAAAAAGATCAAACCGGAGTATAGTATCTTGGAAAAGAAGAAGCTCCACAATGTTGTTTATTTCTTGGAGGATTTCACAAATGATCACATTAGGATCATTCTGAGTAGAGTTCATGGTGATAAGATGTACCTGGAAAGAATGCATGATATAACACCACAAGCAATTCATGTCGTCACCGATTTCTGCAATATAGGGGAAGTGCCAGCCCTAAGGACAGTAAGCAAAACTAAAATGTCCAAGCTCACCGGTTCAATGAGTGACTCACGAGGTATGACCATCAATTCTATCAAGGATGATCTAGTGAAATATGCATGTATGGTGATTGGATACCGAACATTCTCAGCTAGCATAATTAACTCTGTATCTGCTATAGCGGTAAATGTTGCTTACCAGATGATCAAGGAGGATGCATCATTTGACCTATGCACCGATATGCAAAGGCAACTCCTATTGAATCTGAAATCAATCAAACAGGATAATGCATTGAGCTTCAAGTTTGGACAACTACTGGTTGGGTTATTCTTTTACTTCCAAGGCTACTTTCCAGGAATAGGTGATGTCCAGTGGTCTGGTGACCAACCGGTAACCAAGCAAATCAAGGAAAGCATTCAAGCAGTTGGAACCGGTTACCCTGAAGTTCTGAACAAGTACTTTGATGAGTTCAAATGCAAAATGAGTCAAAGGGTGAGAATATTAGGTGATATTGTCAAGAAATATGAAGATGATATCCGTTTCACCATTAAAGTGGATCAATGTATAATGGAGGCTATTGAGCCCAGACAGGAGGAAGTGGAGACTATGGGCTATGAGGTAATGAATGATATGCTGGAAGAATATGCCTCTACCCTTATTGCCTTACCACTTGATCCAAAGGAAAAAAGAACCGACACCTACCTAGAAAGGATAACACTGGTTGAGGAACCCATAGCAAAGAAAGGAAAAGAACCTTTAGTGAAGAAGATAAAAGCAGTGCCTTCAGCATCAACACTGGCTACTATAGCCAGTCCTACAGTGACCAAGCGGTTACCGGCTAAAAAGAAATCTGAAGCGGCACCTGCTTAAGTGTTTGAGAGAAAGAGGAAGACAAGGAATACCTCTCCAGACTCAGAAGATACTGTGTCTAAGGAAAAATCAAAGAAGACACGGCAAGCAAAGAAAATGACAAAGAATTAACTGGCATCATTGGCACTGGTAAATATTGACATCTCCTCCTACAAACCTTTGACACATTGTCAAAGAACTATCAAAAACATTAGGAGAAAATTGTTGAATGATTTAATTGACTATTTTGATGACTTCAATGATGATGAAAAGGAAGTGGTTGAAAAGGAAATAATTCAGTATTTATGTGTTAATGACCGGTCGCCTTCAAAAATTAGATCTGAGACACCAAATTCTTTATATAAGACCTTAGACAATAAATGGTGCATTTCCATAGAGCAGGAATAGGAAATGAGAGAAAAAGTTTTTGCTGAACATTTTCTTGATGTATCAAATTCAGAACTGTTTGAAGTAATGAACAAATACAAAGGCCTCTTCTTCATGAGAAGAAGAAGACTCCTGTTACTGGAAGGGAAGGGTAAAGAAGTGCTCAAGAATACACACACCCTTGCTCTAGAAGCTTTGAAGATGCATTGAGTGGCTGAATCCAATCAGAAGGTTGAGCAAGAACTAGTAATAACAAAATTACATGAAGCATTTGATGATGAAGGAAACCTAGTTGTTGAACCTATTGACACTATTGATGTTGATGCTCTGGATGGAGAAGATATTGCTCAGGGTACACCATCGGAAGCTATAGGTCAGGAGAAGTAGGCAGAAAAGGAAGTAAAGAAAAAGGAGACAAAGGACAAAAAGGAGGAAGAAAAGAACCAAGCAAAGGAGAAGAAGAATGAAGAGGAGAAGAAGAAGAAGGATGAAGAAGAGAAGAAGAAGAAAGATGAAGATGAGAAGAAGAAGAAGGATGAAGAAGAGAAGAAGAAAAAGGATGAAGAGGGGAAGAAGATGAAAGATGAAGAGGAGAAGAAGAAGAAGGATGAAGAAGAGAAGAAGAAAAAGGATGAAGAGGAGAAGAAGAAGAAAGATGAAGAGGAGAAATAGAAGAAGGATGAAGAAGAGAAAAAGAAACAAGAAGATGCAAGGAAGAAGAAAGAGGAAGAGGATGAGAAGAAGAGAAAGGAAGAGGAGAAGTGAAAGGAAGTAGAAAAGAAGAAGGCAAATGAAGATAAGGTAGAGGAGAAGTGGAAGGAAATAGAGAAAAGGAAGAAGGAAGAGGAAAAGAGAAGAGAAGCAGCAAGGAAGAAAAAAGAGGAGGACAAGGCAGGAGAAGCGGAAAAGAGCACGCAGATGGAGACACCTAAGGCAACCAGTAGTCAAGCCAAACCAGCTGACCTCACCAGTCCCATTAACCTCCAATCTGCAAGTGAATTGGAGCTACTGCAGAGCATCAAGGTTGCTCAAGAACATCTTGAGGTGTTAAGGAGGAAGAAGGAGGAAGATGTGATCTAAGCTGCGGTGGACACTCTTACCGGTTTGTTACCTGGTACAAACCTCCCCAGTACCAACTCATCACTGGCACAACTAAAGCTCCTATGCACAGTAGTGGATGATCAAGTGCAAAGCTTAGAAGAGGTATCAGAGGCAAATGCTAAGAAAGAGCATCAAAAGGCTCTAAATATTGCTCTAGTGAAGAAGTTAAATATGCTCCGGACTGAACTCCAAAAAGCACAAAAGGATATAAGGGATGCTCTAGATGAAGGGAATCTTCTACTTAGCAAGATTTACCAACCCCATCTGTTCTATGATGATGTACTTGCATAGAAGCAAAAGATTCAATCTGACTTGTAGTCCTACATGAGCACATTCAAGCTGCCTTATGACTCCTTTACAACCTATGGGCAAACCGTTCACTAGTTTCACATCCAGACAACAAAAATGGAGCATGAGATCCGCACCCGGTCTCAAGATTTTTAGGAGCTACAACTAGTTCTACTCCCACGTCTACAAATTCTTCAGAAGTGCTATCTAAATCTGGATGCCTTAACAGTGACACAGGAGATGAGCACAATTGATGCCATGGAAGAATAGGTCTCACAAATGCAGACAGAGAAAGAAGTAGCCACCTCCCTACTTGAGTCCTAGTCTTTATCTATGAAATAATTCTTGCAAGAATTTAAATATGTTTTTGACAAGTTTTATTCCTTATTGTCATAAACTTTTATTATTTTAATACCAAATGGAAACAGGGGTTGTTCAGTTGTACTTTGTCATTGTTGGAAAAGGGGGAGAAGTATTCTAAGGGGGAGAAGTATCTGGTATTTAAAATTTTGATGTATGCTTTGATATCTCTATATGCAAAATAGTTATACATTGTATTGTTAAAGGGATAGTGTATATGCCTAGGGGGAGCAATTTTGCTAATGGTATGATTTTGTTGTAAAACACTTAGATGTCAAAATTTTATTTTCCTAAGTGTTGCCATCAATGCCAAAGGGGGAGATTGTTGGCATCTTTGATTATTATGTTGTGATTGTCATTGATGGACACACACTTGCATTGAAATCATTTTTGTATGTATAATTTTAAGCTCAACCAGAATATGTTGCAACCAGTATGATGCATTATAGTCGTTAGACTATTGGTGTTTTGCAGAATGTGTTTACCGGTTTGAAGCAGCATGTTAACCCCAAGCAGTTCAAACGATCAAAGCAACAAAACACATATTTCCCAGTCTTCATTTTGTCAAACCGATAACTGGTATTTTGTATGAACCGGTAATACTCTGTGATGAGTTGCCAATCGACATTTTTGTGATGAGTTACCATCCACCGATTGTTTGATGGTGCCAACACTTTAATGGTGCTTTTTGTGTCATGTTACCAAGTATGTCCAGGTTTATTGAACCTAGGGAATTGGATTGTAATCCTATTGGACTGACATGAAATCAGATTCCTTTATAAGGACATCATGTCTAGGGTTTTAGGTTATTGTTGGTGAAGTTGATATTGTTGCTAGGGTTTAAGGTGGTTGAGGAATCAGAGAGAGTATGAATGTGTATAAGACTGAAGTAATGTTGGAATGCATTAGGAATGAGCTATCAAGGATCTAACCAAGAAATCTATGCTATTTGCTAGATCACTCACTTGTTGATTACTCACATCTTTGACAAGTCTATAGCCCTTAACCGAGTAGGCCCAAAAGCCTTTTGTAAATCCTCTAACAAGGTGGTTCACATATGTGGATCAAAAATCCTCTAGCAAGGTAGTCTTTAATCTGACTTATCTCCTAATAGAGATTGAGATTCCTAACAGGATCTATTTTGGTAAAGAACATTGTAAGATCTTAACTGGTCTGACCTTAACCGGTTTGTTTCTATTCTGTAGATAGTTACTTGTGAGTTCCATCTCACTGTGGTTTTTCCCATTTGGGTTTCCACGTCAAAATATCTTGTGTTATGGTATTCATGCTTCTGTGGGTGAATGCATTATTTGCTATTTAGTTTGCATGTGTGCTAATCGGTTTGTCTGCTAAATTGTTTTACCGGTTTACTATTAGTCTTGCAAAGTGTTTAAGTACAAATATTTTTGGCATACTAATTCACCCTCCCCTCTTAGTATTCATCAACATAGTAGCATGGGGGTGATTGGTATTGGGTGACCACCTCAGCTAGGACCAGGGCTAGGAGGAGCTTCATCCTTGAGATAAGATAGAGATCATGAGGATAGAGGGAGCACACAGTAATAGGGACATATATTTTCTCATTATGATGTAGACTCATTTGCTATTATTTACTTAGCTTGGGGGCCATACTTGGGACAGATAGTCCAATTTTGTACTCCGACACTTTTGATATATATATGATATGAAACTTTGTTATGATATTTGTTGCATTTATTTCTATATGATATCATGTATGGATGCTTTATGTACATTTCATGTGACGTAATGAATGAAATATGCACTTTTTTTTTGGTTTTTTCTCTTTTGTGTAATGCAATGAGTAATGATGATATGCAAATGCTTTATTTGTGTTTTTTATACAATGTAATGAATAATGATGATATGCACACGCACTAACCAATGAATGTAGGATGCAACATGTTTCTGGCATACTAGGGTACTAGATCAAATTAACTAGGAAGACTAATGGAATAAGTGTTAGTAAGTAGAAATTAAGTGTAGAATAGTTAGTGGTGAAGAAAAACTTGCTTTCACAAATGCAAAATAGTATGTGAGAACATTTATTTGATATGGAAAAATAGATGCGGTGCACCATGGCAGTGGAGGCTAGGGTGATAATGAAATCCCTTTGCGTAAGACCTACACTTCATAGACAAGGAATAGTTCTAGAATTCTAATACATTACATGTGTCAAAGGTCAAGGTATGTGAGACAACCACACTGTGGACGTGCCAACATAGACACCCAAGACATAATTGCCCCAGAATGCTATGAAATACTCCACAAATAGAAAACAAAACCAAAAAGACCATAAGCCATTCTAACCACTCTAAATCACTCAATGACATCATCGAGCAACATAGGAACATGGTTGAAGATAAATCAACAAAAGATAAGACTCACAAATTCAATCAAGTCAAACAATCATTTTGATCTTCATTGTCAAAGCGGATGATGTTGTGGTTGATAGGATGATCATGCTATGTAGTTTTTGGGAATGCAATACCCCATCTAAAATAGGACACAGTTTGGTTTCGAGTATACCACACCCTGTATAAGACCCATGATAATGCTTACAAGGACCAGTGATATTGATGATTGATTGATATGACAATTTGGATCGGTTTGAATGCTTGGTTTGATGAATACTAAGAGGGGGGGGTGAATTAGTATGCAAAAAATCACTGCACTAAAACACTTACATAGTCTAAAGATAAACTGGTAAAGCAGTCTAACAGTCAAACTGGTTACCACACATGCAAACCAAAATGTGAATAAAGCATTCACCCACAAAAGCAATACAACCATAACACAAGATATTTGACATGGAAACCCAACTGGGAAAAACCATGGTGAGATGGAACTCACAAGTCACTATCTACAGAATAGAAACCAGACCGGTTAAGGTCTTACAATGTTCTTCACCAGAATAGATTCTGTTAGGAATCTCAATCTCTATTAGGAGATAAGTCTGATTAAAGACTACCTTGTTAGAGGATTTTAGATTCACATGTGTGAATCACCTTGTTAGAGGATTTTACAGAGGTTTTGAGGCCTACCCGATTAAGGGCTACAGACTTGTCAAAGATGTGAGTAATCAACAAGTGTTTGATCTATCTAATAGCACAAATTGCTTGATTAGATCCAGTATTGCTCACAGTTAATGCATTCCAGCATTACTTTAGTCTTCTCTATCTCTCTCACAGTTACAACTTGATCTTCTCAGATAAGTTCATTCTTACAACAACTCAACTTCCACCTTAAATGCTAGCACGACATTAACCCTTTTAGCAACAGCTTAAAACCCTAGACATGATGTCCTTTTAAAGGAATCTAATTTCATGTCAGTCCAATAGGATTACATTACAATTTCCTAGGTTCAATGCATCTAGACATACTCAGTAACACAACACAAAAAGCACTGTCAATGTGTTGGCACCGTCAAACAATTGGTGGATTGGTAACTCATCACAAAATGCTGGTTGGTAACTCATCACAGAGTATTACTGGTTCATACAAAATACTAGTTGCCAGTTTGACAAAAATGAAGACTGGTAAGAATGTGTTGTGCCTCTTTTCTCCCTCGTACTGCTTGGGATCTATGAACCACTTGGGGTTGACATGTCGCTTTAGATCGGGAAACACATTCTGCAAAATCACCACTAGTCTAAAGACTAGTATACAACATACCAGTTGAGCTTGAGCTCATACATATAAAGGGGATCTCAATACAAGTGTGTTTCCATCAATGACAATCACAACATAAACAACAAAAATGCCAACACGGTTTGTTGAACAGTTCATTTGCGAATGCATGATTTCGTTAAGCGCAATGTTTTTTTGCATTTTTTATTTGTGTCTATTCAGATATCTGTCTATGTACAAAAGGGGTAGTTTATTAATGAAATGAGATGAAAGCAATTATTTTTTCATTTTGAGTTTTCCAATTTTTAGGGTTTTTGAACTTTTTGATTTTTTTGTGCATTTTTAAGGACATTTTATGATGTTTTTGAATTATTTCAAAATATTTTACAATTTTTTTATTATTTCAGGTCATTTTGCAATTTTTTTTTGAGAGACATTATTTACTTTACTTCAGGATAGTTTGTAATTTTTATTGATTTTTAGGGATTTTTTTAGGACTTTATTTAATTTTTAGGGATTTTTCAAGACTTTTAAAAATATGTACATGTCGTAGCTTCCGAGATATTCATACTCATAACTCCATCAATTGATCATGACAAGTGATTTGCCCCCAATTAAGGTCTTAGTATTACAGTGACCAGGATAAAACATATGTACAGATTGGCAACTAACTGGAAAATGGCATTCGATGTTGACCAACCACAGGTCTGGATAAGGACATAAGGTCAAATTAGAATGGATAGGTGTGATAAATCTTTGCATTATGGACAAATAGAATCAAGATAGATGATGAAGCAATGACCTTTCTACACGCGATGCCTGTTTGCCAGCTTTTCTCTAGAGGGCGAATGATTTTTATTTACTTTTTGGTCATTTTTTCCCACTTTTTTACTTTTTTTTATTTCACATAAGGCACTTGTTTGCCTAGTTTTCACCAAGCTAATGATTTTTTTGTTTTTTTGCAATTTTTTTTGTATATTTGACCTTTTTCAATTTTTTTGTATTTTTCAGAATCATATATAAAAATTGTTGAAAGAGATCATGTGTAATACTTTCGGAGGTGCATGTTGCTGACAGGATCTGATAATGGTTCTCCCTATATGTTTACTAGTTGATATGCCCTTGAGCCATTTAGTGTAGTCACAATGAAAGGACCTACCTCATTAGGCTCAAATTTTCCTTCGATAATTTTGATAGATTGTGAATTATTAGGGTTTGCCTTTAGAACCAAATCTCCAACTTTAAAATGTCGCCCTTTGACCTTCTTGTTATAGTTGTGTTGGAGATGACTTTGATATACCTATAGATGAGTCAAATTTGTTTGACGTCTTTCATCTAACATTTCAAATTGGTGTAGCCAAGACACTCTGTATGCTTCATCATCAATTAGGTGTTGTAGAGAGACTCTCAGTGATGGAATCTTGACCTCTAAAGGGAGAATAGTTTATTCACCATAGACTAAAGAATAAGGTGGTATGCCAGTAAGGGTACAGATAGAAGTATGATAGGCCCACAAAGTTAGATTTAACTGCATATTCCAATCTCGGTCAACGTCATTGACAAACTTTTCAATTATTTTGATGATTGTTTTATTGGATGTCTCAACTTGACCTTTACTTTATGGATAATATGGAGTTGAAAAACAATGTTGAATATAAAACTTTTCAAAGAGCTCTTTGACATCTCTATTCTTAAATGGATGACTATTATCAGTGACTATAGCAAGAGGTACCCTATATCGACATATGATATAGTTCAAAATGAACTTGAAAATCTGAGTGCTAGTAATATAGGTCATATGTATAGCCTCAATCCATTTGGTGAAGTATTCTATTGCAGTTATGATGAATTTATGTCTATTTTCTGATGTCGAGCGAATCTTGCCAATGAGAGCCAATCCCCATTGAGAAAAGGGTCATGCTAGTGAACAAATTAAATCTCCATGCATCTGGCATTTATAGCATTTGTTAGCAAAATCATGGGCCTCTTTTTCCATTGTCGGCCAATAGTATCCATCTCAGACCAAATTTTTAGCTAGGCTAAGACCATTAAAATGACCCCCACATATACCATTGTGAACTTTGTGTAAAGTCATTTGTACTTCGTCAAAATCTAGACACCTAAGTAGGGTGTGGTCAAAAGAGCGGTGGTAAAGGGTATCACCAATGATAACGTATTTGGCACATTATCTTATAAAGGAGTGGTGTTGGTTGGCAGAAAGATTTGGAGGTATGGTTTGGGATTTTAGATGTTCATATATTTATTTATACCACAGGGAATTAGGACCAACAAGGATGCACACCAAATCTGATGTTGGGATCTCCAAAGAAGGGACCAACAATTGCTCCACCAAGAATTCACATATGTCCATATTCTGAGGCATATCTAGCGTAGAATCAATAGTTGTGATAGCATCCACTGATTTGATCTAGAGTTAGGGGACTTGATTAAATTGGATGACAATGAACTTTGTCTTGAAGAATTTTACCATTTGCTTATATGAAACAAGTTTTTCATCTTTTGTTTTATAGTCATCATTTACTTGTTGGATGACAAGTTGAGAATCCCCATAGACTTGTAAATGTGTGATGTGCCATTAAATTGCTATTTGAAGCCCTATGACCAAAGCCTTGTACTCTGCAATATTATTAGTACAATCAAAAGTGATCTAGTAAGACTTTGGAATGGTATCACCTTGAGGGGTTACAAATAATATGCATGCCCCCGAGCCAAATCTTGTATGGGATCCATCAAAATACAACTGCAATGGGTTAGAAGGGGTCACTGCAAAGACAGCTTCATCTGGGAAGTTAGTCAATATTGGATGATCATCTTGAATAGGTGTGTCTATGAATTGATCTTCTTACTTGTCCTTTTATTGCTTTTCTCTTAGTGTACTCGATGTCAAAATCACTTAGTAATATAACCCATTTTGCTAGTCAGCCTGTAAGGGCTACTCTACTAAGAAAATACTTCAGTGGATCAATCTTTGCTACTAGCAGTGTTTAATGTTTAACATGTAGTGGTGAAGCTTTTGGACAACAAATACCACTACTAGGGATTCTTTCTCGATAGTAGATTAATGTAATTCATAGCCCACTAATGTTCGCCTAATATAATAAATCACTCTCTCTTTACTTTCTTCATCTTGTTGTGCTAAGAGAGCTCCTAGTGTTGTAGTAGTTGCAGAGTTGTAGAAAATAAAAGGCTTTCCTTCTATCAGAGGCATCAATACAAGTGGTGATAGGAGATAATCTTTAAGAGCTTAGAATGCCTATTGAAATTTCTCAGTCCCATTTGAAGGCTACCCCTTTGTGAAGTAGATGTTGAAAGGGGTGACACTTATCTACCAAATGAGCTATGAATTGTTGGATTGATTGTAATTTTCCATGAAAGCTTCTGAGTTGATGCAGATTTGTAGGTGGAGGCATATCCATATTGCTTTCACTTTTGCAAGATCCACTTCAATGCCTCTATGAGAAATGATGTACCCAAGTAGTTTTCTTCCTGTTACCCCAAAGACACACTTCTTTGGGTTTAGTCTGAGCTTATATTCCTCCATCCGGTAAAAAATAGGGCGTAGAATGCCAAGATAAATATATCTTGCGATTGATTTACATAATAAGTCATCAACATAATCATCCATCAAGGTATACATGAAGTCATGAAAGATTGTTGTCATAGCTCTCTGATATGTCGCTCCTACTTTTTTAAGGCCAAAAGGCATCACATTCTAATAGTAGGTGCTCAAAGCTCATGTAAAGGTAGTATTGTGTTTGTCTTTGGGAGCAATTCAGATCTAGTTGTATCTAGAGAATCCATACATTAATGACAACATATCATATCTAGTCGTCATGTCCACTATGATATCAATATTCAGTAAAGGAAAATAATCTTTAGGGCATGCCTTGTTCAAATCCCTAAAATGAGTGTAGATTCTTACACCCCCAATTGCTTTTCTAAGTGACACCAAATTTAAAATCTACTCTACATAGTCAATTGGTCTTATAAATCCCACATCCAACAATTTCTTGAGTTTTGCTTTAACTAGTAGGGCCACTTGTGCATGCATTTTCCTTAGTTTTTGTTTGATGAGCTTTGAACCCAGCTTTAGTGGAAAATGATGAGGGAATATCTCTAGATTGAGGTTGGGTATGTTTTCATAAGACCATGCAAAGTTTATTTGCTTCTCAAGAAAAAAATTGACAAAATCTATTCTTTCTTGTTTTGATAAGGAAGCAACAAAATGAATGACCTTAGGGTTGTCAGGTGTACCCAAATTTATTTCCTCGGTCATCTCCACAAGAAACAATGATTTATCCTGACCTAATGGGGGAATTTCCTATCTTCCACCTTTGGGAACCTCAAAGAGGTGTTCACCCATAGGTACGTCCTTTGTTTTTACTTTTTATGGTCAAAGGGCACCTTACGATTTTCACCCAGAGACCTATTCTTTTGATTTTTTTCTTTCTTATTTTCATTTTCAATTTTGTTATTGAAAGAGGAAGTAGACTCCCCAAAGTATGTTGTGGAATCTAAATTAATAGTGAATCAAACTTTGTGATCACCTTTCAGTATGCCTTCTCTAAGTTCAAAGAATTCTACAATTGCCTCATCGTTCTCAAAGAAATCTAAATTGGGTGGTCCTTGTTGGTCCCATTAGATAAGTTGTGGGTATATTAGGGGCATGCCATCATCGGTTTCAGGAAAGTTTTGGGTTAAGGAAGTGAAGACATGAATGCTAGTGGTATCATTATATGAGTTGCTTGTGTTAGATTCAATGCTTGGATCCAAAAATGATTCTATCCAAGCTTTAGGACAGGTTTTGATAGGAGGGGGGATTTCATGTTTTTCTTTCATAGGTAGATCATCAGGATCAATGAAGACATTATCTATGGCAAATGAGCTAGATGAATAATAATCACACTCCCATTCATTATAGTCAATTTCAAGATGGGTGTCCTCAGGTGTCATTTCATCATCAAAATCACACCCTTTTTCACACGCAGTCACTTTGGTAGCTGAGGTTCCTATTTAAAATGGTATGAAACCTAAACCCAAAGTTTTATGTTGCATCTCAGGTATGAATGGCTCTAATATTCCTTTTTTGTCTTGTCCCAAACCACTACATCCATCATATCCCTTCTTTTGCATTATAGTAAATCCTTTGCCATATTGTTCCACTGGCAATTGGACAGGTGGAGTGTTTGTTGTGTCTACTTCATCTTTATAAAGCCAATTTGATACATCATCATATAGGGTTTATTTGTTTAGTTTTCCCCACTTAGTGAATGTAGTGGGGGGTTGATATTGGATGATTGACTTAAATTCCTTTTGCAACAAATGTGGCTTTCCATATGATTTTGGTGACATAGGCAGCTTGCCAATAAGAAATATTTGGGACATAGAATACTATACACAACATTGATCTTGTATTTTCATCTTACCTTTGATAGATTCTTAAAATGCTTAGGGATCCATGTAATTAGGGGAAGGCACCTCTCTATTTACCTGACACTTGTTGTTCCGGAGTGTCCTTAAAAATTGGCACATAATTGAAAGGGATTAGGATCTCTAGGAATTGTTATCTTAGCTACATTGTATGGATATTTCAAACACTGATGATAGGTTGAAGGAACCACTTTCATTGCATGGATCCAAGGGCGGCCAAGAATCATGTTATACAAAAGATCTAGATCTGACACCTACAATAAGGTGTTCTCTATCACAGGACCTAGTCTGATAGGCAATATGATCACTCCCTAGACAAGTGTTCACCATCATCATAGGATTTGATTGTTATTATCCTAGAAGGGTCTATGCCACTTTCAGTGTAGCCAAGACCAATTATGACTCTCATAGTGCAGATATTTAGGCCTACTCCTCCGTCTATCAAAACTTGTCTGATTTTACAATACTTCAAGATGCAGGGGATCATTATGATGGGGTTTATCGCAAGGTATATTTTTATTTGAAAAGGTGACATGCTGAGAAGTAGTGAGATGTCCTATCCTGGCTTGAAATTGGTCAACATTAATGTCAGTAGGTATAGTTGACTCAATTAGAGCTTGGTCTAAGACAACTCTATGCATGGGAGACATTCTCAACAACTCAAGGATAGATATCTATGTAGGTGCCTTTCTCAAGTGGTCAAGGAGATTGTACTAACTCATGGGAGTTGGTTTAGGAGGAGCTGAAGGAGCCCCTTTTAAGACTAGATTAGAACATTGAGTACTTACTACACATGAGGGATCTTTCTCTTTAATCCTTATGGTTGACACATAATCATCTGAGATGCTAAAACAATTAATATTGTTGTGAGAATTACTGGTATAATTTAGATTTCCTTTTTTATTCGTATTTGAAGAGGAGGATTTTCTCTCGTCATGGTCAAGTAGGGGAGTTTTAAAGATAGTATGATTGACATTAGAAGTTTTGGTAGAAGGATCAACCTCGATAACGCCTTGATCAAGCAAGTATTGAATCAAATGTTTCAACTGAAAATATGATGCAATTTTGTGTCCTTTGGACAAATGATACTTACAATACACATTGTCATTCCACCAATGAGGTTTTACTGATGGTTCCTCTTTTATATCAAGAAACTTAATGAAATTATCTTGGACAAGTTTCTTTATGACTGATTCAATCGTCTCTCCCAATGCCATAAACTATCAGGGAGGCCCATCTCCTAATCTGAAAGGTCAATGTTGCTAACCTTGTTGTTGGCCTTATTGTTGTCGATTGCACTATTCATTTTGCAGTTATTGGAGAACATTACTTGTTTTATTCTGTGTATGTTGAGTCTATTGGGAAGCCAGAGCATTAGAAGCACTGGATCATTTTATAACAAACTTAGGTCAATTAGTGCTTACTGTTCTTGCATTGAACACACCGTTATTAGTGACATTCTTGTTCTTGGACCAAAATTTATTCTTGTCACTTTTGTTGTTCGAATTGTTATTGTCTTTGTTGATCTTGATTACTCCCTTAGTGACAAGAGCATTCTCAATGTTCATTCCCTTTTTAATGAGCTTCCTAATAGTACTTGGAATTTTTACTTTTAGCTCATACATCATTTCCAATACCAAATTCTGAATGAACAAATTAACTTGTTTTTCCTCAAGTATGTCAAAAGAACATTGACTGACTAAGCTTTGCTATCTTTGTAGGAAAGTCATCAAAGGTTCCCCTAGCTTTTTCTTTGTGTTAAATAAATCCAACATAGTTATCTCATTGTCTACATTGAGTGCAAAATGAGAGATAAACTTTTCAGCCAATTCAATCCATGATTTTATATTATGAGGTAAATGTGAATACCAATCCATAGCTTGTCTTGTGAGACTTCATGGGAAAATATGCATAATATATGTTTCATCACAACTTACTTATGTGTATGTTGCGTAGAAGGCTCATATATGATCTTTAGGATTGCCCTTTGCCTTGTATTTTTCAAAATTTGGTGCTTCAAAATGTTTAGAAAAGGGAGGCATGTACAAAATTTTATCAAATGAATTGGGATGTAAATTATGTTCTGTATATAACTTCTTGGTACTTTTGTTTTGTAATGCCTCTAGCTATCGTTACAACTTCTCAAGTTTTTGCATTACTGCATCAGATTGTAAAGGTTTTGGAACTTCACGATTCATTCCTAGATGCCCTCTCTATCGATACACTGTGCCCTCAAATGGTTTTTGGCGTTCAAAGATTGTTGTCTTTGGCATCTTTGGCAATGTATACATTTTTATTATTCTCTTGCTGCTGTGGAATTTCCATATGCATTTGCAACTAATATTGTGCTTTAGATTGTTGAAATTGCATTAGCGGTTGATATTGCACATTTGCCTGCTATTGTTGTTAGGGCATATAATAAGTTGTTTTCCCTTGTGCATATTGAGGTGTGTGATGTTGTTGATATTGGATCAATTTTTTTGTTGATTATGTGCCATGTGTTTTTGCCCTGGTGCAAACCCCATTAATTTCAAAAAGCTATGCTTATGTGCTTTGGGTTGTTTTACCTTTACATATGGAATGGAATTTGCATTAACTTGTTGTGAAGTATGTCCAAATTATTGTTCTTGTTGCAAGTTTGTATTTACTTGTAGAGGTGCAGAAGGAATTGTCACTTGTTGTTGAGTATGATATCGTTGTTGTGCATTGTATGTGTTTGCAAATTCATTGGTGCATGTTATGCATTTTTTAGTTGTTGCAATATTTGTTGTGTTTGTGCACCACTATGTGCTCTTTTTGTTGCCATTATTGAAGGTCCCATTGACAAATTTTGTGTCATTTGTGAATGCATATTTTTCACATGTATTAAACTTGAGTGCACATAAGCATTTTGCTATGTCATTGAATTGGTTTGAATATCAGTGATATTTGGCTTCCCAGTCGTAAAATGTTCTTGCATTTGTGATTGTGATCCATTTTGAGAGACTTGTGATGTTTTTGGATGCATTGCATTTGCCAATGTTTTTGTCATCACCATTTATTTTGTGGAAATGGTGTGGTATTGTATAATGGATTATTGATTGCCTCAAATGTTGATTTTAGTGGAATATTCACACTTAAAGATTTAGAGACACGTTTCTCAAGTAGTGTGATTGGAACTTATTGTTGTAACTTTTTTTCATCTGGATAAGGTTCGAAACTAAAAATATTGTCAACCTCATGTTGTGTTTGAACGTTAGTTTGATCATTCAAGGTTGTAGAGGCATCCATCATATCTCTATATTTCTTGGGAAACATTTTAAACACCTTATTCAAGAATTTGTCTATTTTCTTTTCTATTTTAGGGTGGTTAACAAACACCTCAATATCATCTGAGTCATCAGAATCTGATGGGTTATTTGGATCCATTTATTGTTGAAGATCTTGGTTTGATCTAAATCCTTGTAAAATATTTTTTTCCTCATATGATGTTGGGGGTTGTATGTCATGTTGTGGGTTCAATTGATTGAAATCAAATGATGCACTCCTTGATGGTGTTGGTGGGAGACTTCCACATCCTGGTTTTATTGGTATGAATATGTGTTCATAATATGGTGGCGGTTATAATTGTACTGTCCCATATTGTGGTGTAGTGTTTCTCGACAGACCCACATTTGGATCAAGTGATTGAGTCTGACATTGTTGCATTGTCATGTTTGGTACATTATAGATTGGGAAAGACATGGCTTGATACATTGATTCGTGTGATTTCTTGTATTTAGACCTTGTTTCAACAGACATGTCACTATGCAATGTTTTTGGGATTTTTGAATTTGAGAATGCAATGAAATGCAACTAATGGATGTCAAATGCAACCTAAGAGGATAAATACAACTTATGTTTTTTTATTTTTTTGAATTTTTGAAATGATAATGATTATTCAACTAAGTGAAACCTTAAAATACGATAATGCAATCTATGCTTTTTTGTTTTTGAGATTTGGACAAACTTTTTAAATGCAACCCTAAAGACGCAACCTTGGGAAATTGAAAATAAAGTAAAGGCCTTAAAGGGACAAAGGGACAAAAGGACAAAAGGATGACATCTCACCTAATGCTTGGATACTAAGATAGGTTTGACAAATGATGTTGATAAAGAGACTAATTTTGGACAAGGTCTAGACTCCCTAAAAATGACTTAGGGTTTTATCTAAAGTTTTAATTTTTTGAAGTTTGACAAACATGATTTTGAGACTATTATCTAAAAGGACAATGATAATGACCAAGACCTAGGATATGATGTGGATATGAAATGATTTCAAAATATGTTATGACCCAAAGATATGAAATTCTCTAAGGATATGATGCAACCTAATTCTATGATATGATGTGAACCAATGATATGATATGACCTAATGTTATAAAATGGACCAAGGATATGACTGCAAATGTATAAGAATATCAACCCAAGACAAGACCTAGGGTTTGGACTATGCAATGATAAACCCTCATGAAACAAGAGTATATGCAAAGCAATGATTTTAGATATGCAAAATGCAACTTAAGCCAAGACCTAATTTTGGTATGATAATGATAATGCAAGATGTAACCTAAGCCAAGACCTAGTTTTGGTATTATGACAATAATGCAATGAGAATGAATGATAATGACCTAGGGGAATGATTTTAAATCTAAGTGCCAATGGAGATAATGACAATGCAATGGAATAATAGGAAAAGGATATGTATGCCCTAAGATTGGTGCAGGAGCACCCAAAGACACAAATGAAGTCTAAAAGAGCCTAATATCACCCATGAGGTGAAAATGATCATTTGTAATAGGTTGATAGTTTTGTGAGTCAATAAGACCCAATTGATGTAAGGCATTGTCATGGTTACATTTTATAAGCCACCATGGATAAATGACCATGTGGGTTAGTAGGAGTCTAGGCATGAGTCAGGCAAATAAATACTAGTCTTAGAAACATCAGACCAATCCTTGAAATGGGTCGAATACACCTTGGAGTCGCCAAATTTGAAAAGTGCAAGTTGACAACTTTTGTTGTCATTGCAAATGTTGTAAAAAGGGATAACTAATCCTCCAATAGTTCCAAAGTTTAAAAAGTGGTTGGAAACCATTAGGAAGGATATATTATGCCCACTTGGATCGATTTCAGGTAGTTGTTGAAGTTGTTGAAATTGATGATGTTTTGGAGTTTGGAGCAATACAATATACTTGGAGTTTCTTGAAATTCTACGTTTTTGTTGTTCATTTCTGACTACTATGGATTGGTGGATACTTGAAACCAATTGGATGAGTTAGGTAAGTCTCTTACCTTTCATTTGAATCAAATTTGAGGTTTTGTAATAATCAGATTGTAGAGATCCATCAAAAACTAACCAAACTAGTCACAAACCCTGTCGACACCTAGGGTTTCACTATAAAGATGCCCTTAATCTGACATTTTTACAAAAGGACCAAACAACCTATGGGAAAATGTTAGAAGTTAAATTGTATGATAATATTTTGGTTCTAGTTTGTAGGGAGGCTCCAAGCCCAAAGAGATTGAATTGACCCTAGGCGGGCATCTCTATGTGATCGCCTGAATTGTAGAAGTGGAAATCACTTGCAGAAGACAAAGAAGATGGGATCAAGTCTTGAAACATTGGATTTGGTGGTTTGACACCTTACCCCACCTTTAAATTAGTGTTGGTTTAGTTAGGGGACTAATACAAGGGGCACTTGCTCTATAAATTAGGCCTAATTGGCTTAATTAGGTCTAAAAGGATAGTAAGGGTACAAACCTTTCAACTTGTGGTTAGAGTCTAAGCCTTTGGAGAATTGTGTAACTAGATAAAGGGTATTTGAATCTACTTTTATTTTTTCTTTTCCTTTGGAATTTTTTTAATTTTTATTTGGAGAACTCAACCGGTAGGGCTACTAGGCTATCGGTAGGGCTACTAGACAATAGCACAGTTATGAGACAAGTATCCCCTAACACATGTGATAGCCAAATATTATGGGTTTTTTGTGTTGGATGGACCACCAATAGATAAATTCCAAAAGGTTTCCATCCCACAGGTACTGGAAGATTGTCTTCCATTCACACAAGGGTAGAGTGTTTTCATCACAGTGGTACCGGAAAACACTAAACCGGTATGGATCTAGTCACACAAATTGTTGTGTGAGTTGAGTATTTGGTAGGTGTGTTGTTTACACCTTGAACAAAAAAAATAACTTGTTTTGGACATAGAAGTTGTGGGTGAGAGAAGGCTTTCACCTAGTTTGTTGTTTGGCTCTGCATCAAAGACCTAAGTTTGCACTATGCAAAACCTAGCCCTAATTGACATGAATTTAGAAAATAAGCTATCCAATGTTTTGACAAGCCATGTTTATAAAATATTTTTGAATGTTGGATTAATACTTTAAAATGTCTTGGAACAAGTCTGACTTTGTTTTGAAGTTTGTTTGGACACTTGTTTGAACTTTTGAAGACTTTGTTTGAGAACCAAGGTTTATTATGTCTACTTTCGTAGTTGTTTTGTTTGCAAATGTTTGTTTGATATGTTGTTTATGTCCTTTGTTTATGATTCAAAGCTTTAACAAGAACGAATATAGAATGTTTGTTTGACTTTTTCATGAAAATAAACCATTCAAGCACAATCCTAAGGTTGGCTAGGACAATACTTGTTGAACACCCTTGCCCAAAACACCACATTTAGGTGGATAGTTAGAAGCTTGGTAGCAATGGCTCCCCTCCATGACACTCACTTCTCGAGCATACCAAGATTTGAATTTCTAAGGACTTGAAGATCCCAATAAATTTACTATCTCAACTTGAAGGGTACATGAGGGGTTTCTTTGGTATGCATGCATCACAACGCCTAAATCAACAAGTAGAAGGTTTTTTTGGCAACTACAAATAATTTGGCTTAGTGGGAGAACTTTAGTGGAACTTGGTGTCTACCCATGCAGCGATGACTCATTTAAAAATCCATTCCCAATCCTCAAAAGGATTTTAACACATCTCACACAAGTATGGATACTGAGGGAAAACCATCAGTGTAGATACACATCATCGAGCATTCACAAATTTTGCCTGGCTTTTTAATTTGTATAGCAGATTGAAGAAGTATTGCTTGGTTTGTTCCATCTCACCGAGCAAAGTGGCACTCGGGAGGCAGGCCCTCTACCAAAAAATGAAAAATCAAGTGTCGCTAACACTTTTCTCGTGCACCTAGGACCATGAAGGCCAAGGGGAGAGGATAGTGTGTGTTAGTTGTGGAACTGATCACACACACAAGTGTGCCCAAGCACAATAGACAGATGTTATTTTTAATCCCAAAATCCAATTATTATCTAAACTACTAAAAATGTAGACAATCGGTTTCAAAATCTTGTCTTTGACATGCGTCCTGCATCAAATCGCATTAGTAGTTTATGTTTATTTTGAGTCTTCTCCCAACTAGCGCCAAGTTGCTGCATAGATTATTAGTACCATGAAAAAGCCTAAGATCTGATAATGAATTGGTATTTAACATAATTCAAAATCAAAATTAATAAGTGTAGAACGGAGCTACACAAGTGCAGTTTTTGGCTACACAAGCATAGTTTCAAGCTACACAGGTGCAGTTTCAAGCTACACAAACATAGTTTTAGGCTACATAGGTGTAGGTTTGTAGTGCAGCTACAAGTAAAATAAAATTAGTCAGAGAGAGTAATTCCTACAAAATTAAACCCATAATGAGCATGTAAACCTTAATTTTGATGAAATTTGTCCTATTTGACCTTAAAATTCACTATAATTGCAATGCATTAATCAAATTTAAAATACCATGTGATGCATCCATGTGTAAAAATTTGATTGCAAACCCTAATCTGAGGAATGCAGAAGTTCTAAGTCCTCTAAGATGAAATGTGAAACTTTGCAAATCTAAAACCCTAATAGCCCTAATGTGAAAAGTTTTTGTTTATTACCATACTAATAAGCCTTATATGGGTTAATTTAACCCTTAGAACCCTAATTACACTAATTTCCAACAAATTGAAGCATAAATGAAAGATTTTTGTTCAATTTTAAGCTCCAAGCTGAGAATTTGATGTTCTTTTAAGCCAAATGCATGAAAAAGTAAAGATGAGAGTTTGTTGTTCATTAACCAAGTCCTAATTAGTGCTATATGATCATTTTTAAACCATTTTGATCATTAATCAATCTTATTCTAACCCTACAAGTACTAGAAAGTGAACCATACAAACTAAGTCCCTATTACAAAGTGCCACAAACTACTACATAGGCGTAGGTCTGGGCTACACAAGCACATATATGCCCAACATAGGTGCAATTCTTATTAACACAGGTGCATGAATAAGCTACACACGTGAAAAATATCTGAATCACCCCTGAAAAGGTTTTTTCCTGCAAATTTGACCTGTAATCAACTCAAGTACACTTAAAGGATAAAATGTTAGTCAGGTTCACCAAAAAATGTAACTAGGAAATCAAGGAAAAGCATCAAAGAATATAAATTAGGCAACCACAAACCTAAAATGCAATGAAATCAAGTCCTAATACACTCAATAAAGGAATGAAGACAAGATATTCAAACTAAAATGCCACCATATTGCAGAAATCTCCTTCATTGACCTCCATTGACATTCTGCAATGTGTTTCCTTGATTTATCTTTTCCTTTTGTGCTTCGATAGACTATTATGTCATAGCATAGACTATCTTGTGATGCTTGGATTAGACTATTGTAGATTTATATGTGATTTAGATGCTTTATCTTAGATTTTGGACATATTATATTACAATTAAAATTACTATTTCATGTGGATGATGACATTATGGATTGTTATATGGGTTATTATGATGCTAGGTGCTCATTTGATGACTTATATGTATCTCTTTCTATGTGTTGTTAATACTCTCTTACAATGGTTTGAGGATATTTTATGATGTATTAACCCTAATTCATGATGTGAGATCATTTATGATATTGTTTGATTGTTTGTGAGTGTCTCCTATTGTCTTTGTGATAGGGACAATGTCACATCACTCATTGCGAGGAAGATGTGCCATTGTGATTCTCTATCACTTGCCTATATTATATATGGTATATATTGTATCGTGGCTTCGTGGATGCAAGATTTGCAGGTACCAAACATCAACTCCACCTGGCTTCACAGGTCTGAGAATGTCTTATCCCAATGGCAAGTTGATCAGAGATGACATAAAATACCATCCAATTGTTGGCAAATACACACTCCAATGAGACATTGTTGGTGATTGAAGGTTTTGTCATTGATGACAGCCTTACAATCCTATGACACCGGCAAGGCAATCCACCGGCACTAGCAAAGTTAGATTCTACATCGGCACATAGACCATTGACACCGACAGTAAAAAGACGCATACCGACACAAATTTTGTTGTTAATATATTTTTTTTATTATTGTAAAATAATTGTAAGCCGACTTGGCAAGTTGTAAAATGACTCTTATATAAGAGAGATCATTGTAGAACAATTATGTAAGGATAGAGGAATGTAATTAGGCGAAATAAGGCAGACCTATTATATGAAATATAGGTTAAGGGTTTATGTAAGAAGCAGAGAAGAAACCGGTACTGGATCTAGCATTATAGATGCTATTTTGAAGTAGTACAAGACACTGGATTTATATAATCCATTTTGTAAGTCAGTGAGACTTCCTATTTTGTATTTGAGCAGTGAGCTCTAGGCACTTGGCCTTCCTGCATGTGCAAGCCCCTCTTGTAGTAGTAATATTCTCTTATTGGCCCGTAAGTGAATATTGTGGGTCACAAATCCCATCGAGGTTTTTCCCACACCGGGTTTCCTCGTTAAAATATTGTGTTATGGTGTTTTTTTCATGTGGTTTCTTTTGTCTCTATTTATTGCATTACTTTTTGTTTACCGATACACAATATTAATATGCTCTACATGTTTTAAGTTAAGAAAATCGTACAATCGGTTAGATACTAATTTACCCCCCCCTCTCAGTATCTGTGGGAATCCTAACAATTGGTATCAGATCTTGGTCCTCTATTTTCAAAAGCCTAATAGCTTGAGGAAGATCTTGACACCGGTAGAGATGGAAAACTTGATGAAGCAACTTGAAGCAGCTCTCTCAGACTATGATGGAGAAAAATTGAAAAATGTCAAACTTGAAGATGACCTAAAAGTAGCTCAGGATATTATTCAAGCACTTCAAGAAAATCTTACTGTTTCAAGAAACAAGAGAAGAGAACTTTGTGAAAAGATGCAAAATGAGAACGATGAAAAAAAAACTCTTAATGATATGATAAACAAGCTTAAGCAAGAGAGCATGACAACAAAGAATAAGATGCAGGATATGGCTATGAGATTCTATAAAGAAATTGAAGATAGAAAGAAGAATGAAGAAGATTTGACTAGAAGACTAAGTGATGCTACAAATGAAAACACAAGACTCACTTATGAAAATGATTTGTTGAAGATAGATCTGATGCACACTCAGAATGACTCAAATGAACTGATGAGGTAGAAAGAAGTCTTAGAAAGAGAACTAGATACTGCAAATCAACATAAAGAGAAATTCAAGAAAAGCTCAGAAGAACTTGGTAACTTGCTGAAGAATCAAAAACCTAAAGGTGACACTTGTGGAATTGGCTTTGAAGTTGGTGAAAGCTCCGATACTACAAACACACAGGATCATAGCAAACCGGTAAGACAACCTACTGCTTATAAATTCAATGGCAAATGCTTTAACTGTAACAAGTATGGTCATAGAGAAAATCAATGTAGATCTAGAAATTATCAGAATACCAATGCACCCACAAGTCAATGTTCAAAATGCAACAAAGTTGGTCATTATTCTGAGAATTGGAGAATGAATGTGAGATGTTATGTTTGTGGAATATTTGGACACTTATCTAATCAATGTAGAACACAAACTGGTATAGGTTATGGGAAGGCTATTCAGAAAAATAATGTGACGTGTTATGCTTGTAACAAGATTGGACATATTGCAAATTCTGCAAAAGTAAGGCACTACCAGCAGACAACAAAGGTTCTAGTTTGAAAGGAAAAGAAAAGGTTGAAGAAGTTAAGCAAGAATTCTCAAAACAATGGATTAGAAAGTCATACCTAAATGGTGTTGGGAATACTCCTCCACTGATAGAACCAAGCAACACTCCACCGGCAGAACAGAGTAGCACTCCACTGGAAGGAGTCTCTTCATCTAATTGAAGAATTTTTTTTTTAAGGGGTTTGGCAATCAATGAGAAATGTGCTATTACTCCCTCGATTGATGGTAAAAAGTTGAAATTACTTCTATACCGGTAGATATGTTAAGTAATTACTTAACTGGCAAGAATTAAATGTGGTAGTTGGCAGATTGACATTATAAATTAGTGTTTTTGGCTCCATTTCACTTCACCGAGCATTCAAACATTCGAAAAGCGCAAGATTTCTAGAGCTAAGGCATTTTGAGCAAAGAGGCAAAGCATTTCAGCAATCAATCTTTCCAAAGGTAGAAAAAGGTATTTATAATCATGGCATCCTCTTATGTACCTAAATTCATAGCAAACCCTACTGTAGTCGAGGTAATTAAATGCCCTAGGCCCGTATTTCAGCTAGTTCCTGAGATAGCTAAAAAGGATGATAATATTGGTGCATTTTCTCAAATCCCCAAAGGAGTTTTTTTTGCAGAAGACCTTAGAATGTACATCCATTGCCACATAGAAGAATTAGGTGATGAGGAAATCAAGAACATGTACAAAACTGTCATATGTGGTGACTTCGGTAATGTGAAGCTTGAACACAAAATTATTGAAACCCTAGGATTCACTAAAATCCTCAGCATTCGGGATTTCCCTAAGGAAGTTATTAGGATAGTATTGAGCAGGGTACATGGTGCATTCTTTTGGCTAGATTTAGTTCATAAAATTACAAAGGAAGCTATGAAAGATGTAACAGGGTTACCTTCCACCTGTAATAGACCAGACAAGACAAAGAAGGTCTCAAATGACCTGGTAATGAACCTAACAGGTGCAACATCCGACAACAGGTCCTTAAGGGTAAATGATGTAACTGACATAAATGTGAGATTCATTAGCATGATTCTAGGTTACAAAGTAACTCATGCAAACAGACTTCACTCAGTTTCTAGCTTATGCATAAAAAAGCACATGATATGGTTAAAGATAATGTGAAAATTGATGTATGTGAATGGTAAAAGGATGAACTTATGGACAATCTGGGAAAGATCAAGAAGAATAAGAAATGAACATTCAGATTTGGTAACTTACTTATTTGCTTAATGCTACATATAACCAAATAGGTGCTCGGTATAGGTAATAAGAACCTTGGATTTGACATATTGGTAGGCAAACAATTATCTAACCTATTGAACAACATGGGTGAAAATAGAGAAAAGAATATTAATGAATAGTTTCAAGCATTAAAGGCCAGAATGAACACTAGAGTAAGATTATCACAAGCAATGTAGATAAATAAGGATGACATTTGCTTTGTGAATAAGAAGGATGAGATCTGGATGGAAGCAGTTATCCCAAGAACAATTTGGGTTACTGAAATGGGTTATGAGACAGATGATCACATCATTGAAACATATGCTAAAGCCCTTTTGGAAGCACCCAATGAACCTAAGGAAGAGGTATTTGGTAGTGCTGAAACCATTGAAAATCAAATTCAATCCAAGAAGAGATTGAAGAAAGTAGAAGAAACAGTGAGGAGAGGTTCAAGGCAGGCTAAGGCTATCAAAGAAGATGTACTGAAACAAACTGGTATCACTGAAGATGAGTTACGGGCACAACAACCAGAAACTCACCTTTCACCAGTAGCAACTTCTTTAGGGAGTGACATGCCAGCAACATTTAAAAGAGTTGTGAGGAAAAGGGAACCTTCACCAGTATCCACACCTTCACCTAGAAGAACTAGGCAAAAACAACAGATAGTGAGCCCACCGGTCAAGAAGTCTACTCCTAAGAAGAAAAAGTTGACACCAAAGAAAAGGGCTCAACAAAATATTGCTCCAATTGACAAACTGCTAGATGAAATAACAGAGGAAGGATAACTTAAAAACATCAATAAACTATATGACTCACTATTAGTTGATGATAAAGAAAAGGTTGAAAACAGTGTTATCTTACACTTGGATATCTACAAGAAGTTCTTGATGCAAGTTGTAAATGAACAACCAGATGAGCTATTCAAGAGACTGGAAGCAAGAAGACAAGTTATTGTAGAGCTTGACAAGAAAATAAAAGTTGAAAAATTACTTGTTGTCTACCCAGTTAACTCTCCAAAAGAGATAGATGATATGATTTTAGAGGCTAGCCGGTCAGTATTCTCTACTGCACACTGACATATTGCACTAATGGTTAGAAGAGTAAAAGAGGTTGCTAAGGAAATTGAAAATGCATGGGATATATTCCTTGTTGAGAAAGAAAAATAGGAAAAATATAGAAACCCTAAACCAATCAAGGTATATCAGAAAGACAAGGATAAGGGAAAAGGAAAGGTTGGTGGACCTCTGAGCATCAAAATAAGAGATAATTTATCCCCACCACCTCTGGTTACTCCACCGGTAACAACAACTGAAGATCAACCGGCTAATGAGAGTATGGATGTATCACAAGAGGATACAAATCCTAATTCTGAGGTACTTTACACAGTTGATGTTGATACTCAGAAAGTCAACATTATGATAGACAAGGACACAACCGGTAAGACAGATATGGCTAGTGAGCCACCGGTAACTGATAACACAGATAACATTGAAGGTAAACTGACAGATGGGAAAATAGAACAACAAGAAGAACAACAAGCAAAACAACAAACAGAGCAACAAGTAGAGCAATAGGCTCCAACATAGGAATGGGTTAATATAGAATCAGTGTCACCGACAACTACTGAGCAAAACAAACCATTGCTTAAGGAAATGGAAACACAAACTGACCTACCAGAGGTCACTACAAGCAAGGATACTGCTCCCATCAGCAGAATTTAGAGTGTTGGCTCTTCAACTGCAAGATTCAAGAGAACAAATGTAACTAAAGTTCTTTTAGATTCTATAAAGAAAATTACAGATTGTAGTTCACAGGCATATAAAGCTATAGATGACACAATTCCAATTTTGAAGATGATAGCTCCAAAATGCAATGTAGATAATAAGGATTGTTTGAGTCAACTTGACACTTTGTCTAAGTATATTACTGACAACACAATGACAATTGAACAAATAAATGAGGAAGCATTCAAAGAGAGGTTAGAAAAGGAAAACCAGAAATTCTTTGAGGAACAAATAAAGAAGTGTACAAGGCAGTTTGACACACTTCTACCAGAACTGTGCAGCACACTTAAGGAGTTCAAAACTTTGTACAGAGACACTTGTAAGACAAACTTTTTGACAGTTGACATGGACAAGAAAATGAGCAAGATACAGGAGAAAATTAATAAGCTAGCCAACAATTTTATTAATTCATCTAATTCATTATCAATTTTTGAGCAAAAGATAACAGATTTTGAGGAAGAGTTACTAAAGCTAGAAAGAGAAAAATAAAAAATAAAAAGTAAGGCTAAGGATCTGAAATGGAGATTAAGTCCAAAGTTGGACTACCTCGCATGTTTAAGGAAATAAATCTTTGATGCATTAGTTCAAGGACAGAAAACACCGGCAAAGCAAATGCAACACCTCACCGGTACAATTCAAAGAACAGAGGCAGCAATAAAAGACAATAAAACATTTCTTGAAAGCCTAAATTTGGTTTTGGCAGATCTTTTTCAAATTGTAACCACCCGGTTACAAGGTTGAGACAAGAAACCATACTCTATTGACACTTTGACAACCTTTGTCATTGATACCAAAGGGGGAGTAGTGGTATGAGAAAATAGTCAGGACTCATCTGCTCAGGGGGAGTTCACACATTTTTGGTAACATATTTTTGGACTACATTTTTTGTAATTTTCTCATGAGTGTTGCCATCAATGCCAAAGGGGGAGATTGTTGGAAAATGCACACTCCAATGAGACGTTGTAGGTGATTGAAGGTTTTGACATTGATGGAAACCTTACAATCCTATGACACCGACAAGGTAATCCACTGGCACCAACAAAGTTAGATTCTACACCAGCACATAGACCACTGGCAGGTAGTAAAAGGAAGCATACCGACACAGAAGCCGACACAAATTTTGTTGTTAATATATTTTGTTTATTATTGTAAAATCATTGTAAGCCGACTTGGCAAGTTGTAAAATGACTCTTATATAAGAGAGATCATTGTAGAACAATTATGTAAGGATAGAGGAATGTAATTAGGTGAAATAAGGCAGACCTATTATGCAAAATATAGGTTAAGGGTTTATGTAAGAAGCAGAGCAGAAACCGGTACTGGATCTGGCATTATAGATGCTATTTTGAAGCAGTACAAGACACTGGATTTATATAATCCATTTTGTAAGTCAATGAGACTTCCTATTTTGTATTTGAGTAGTGAGCTCTAGGCACTTGGCCTTCCTGCATGTGCAGGCCCCTCTTGTAGCAGTAATATTCTCTTAATGGCCAGTAAGTGAATATTGTGGGTCACAAATCCCACCGAGGTTTTTCCCACACTGGGTTTCCTCATTAAAATATTGTGTTATGGTGTGTTTTTCATGTGGTTGTTTTTGTCTCTGTTTATTGTATTACTTTTTGTTTATCGGTACATAGTATTAATATGCTCTACATGTTTTAAGTTAAGAAAATCTTACAACCGGTTAGATACTGATTCACCCCCCCCCTCTCAGTATCTGTGGGAATCCTAACACCTACACTCTAGGTTTAAGATTGACTACCCTTGTCATCTTGTGTGAGTTGTTGTTCAGTGTTGAGTGATCTCTTGGGTGCCTTTTTGATGGTATGCTTGGAGTGTTATGTTATTGATTGATTTAGTTATTAATTAATTAAATGATTTGTATAGTTTAATAATGTTGAATTAAATTAATAGACATATAGTTTATAATAATAATAAAATAAATAAATGGTTGGTAATAATATTTGAAGTAATATTGGTAAATGATTTTATATCATTGGATATTTATTATGTATTGGCTTTAGAAATTATTAATATTGTTATATAGCCTTTGATTATTTATTTGTGGCTTTAATTTATTTATAGCCCTTGGTTTATTATCTTTATTTATTGGGCTTTGTATAGATTGTGCCCATGAGTATTGTTATTATTATTATTATTTATCTTTTACACTTTGGGATAATTAATATATACTTTCTACTTACCCTCTTATTCTATTTGTTGAATTATTGGGTAAGTTAATTAAATAATATCTTATTTATTTCTACCTTGGATTTTGTTATGGGTTGGTAAGAAATATTATTTTTTCTATTATTTTGATTGGCCAACATATTCTATGGTTTTGGCCTCGTTTCCTATTTATTTATTTTCCTATGATTTTTCGAGGATTGGATCAGGAAGTATTTTTTCTACGATTTTGGATTTGGATTGCTTGGAGGAATTTGTATTGTGGCTTGTTGGATCTTATTCAGCAAATTCATCCTTTCATTTTTATCTTTCACCAAGTCAGAGGATTTCTTGCTCTTGCATTTTCATTTTTGAAAAGATTTTCTTCTCTGTGTATTCTTGGGAATTTTGGGGGAAATATTTCATATAGTTTTGTATAGTATAAGTTTGATTTGTCTTCATATATAATATATTCTATAGTTCAAACTATATGGATTGGGGAAAATATTATGTATTGTAGTTGTTTGCAGCTGTGAATGGTTGGCTCTGCAAATATTGTTTGTGCATTCTTGGCTTCCTGTGAGTTATGCTTTGGATAGGATTTGAGATTTGGTTTCTGTTACATCCTTGTTATTGTTGGAGGAGTTGAGAATTTATTTATCTTCTGTAGTTTTATGTGTTCTGGCTCAATTATGTGTTGACCATTTCTGAGAAATCTTTTATTGTGGTTTATGGTTGGTGTTTGTGAGGCCCTACCCTGACTCAGTTTGACATTTTCAGTTATTTGCATATTGAGACTATTATGGATGCTTTATTTTATGCTTTATGGATTTAGAACTTATATGATTCCGTGATTTGGATCACATTGACATATGTTGATGCTTTATTTTATGCATGATGATTATGAAACTATATATGTTGCTAGAATAGAATTATTTTGAATTGGTGAATGTCATTATTGGAATTACAAGACTTCATTTTGATGATAGGAAAATGTTGCTTATTTTATGAATGGTTCAATTTTGAGAATTATGTTAATTGCTTATGTGAAATCGAATTTGAATGAATGAGATATGGAATTATTGTTGCCAAATGTATGAGTGTTTGATGTGCAATGAAATCCATGTATTTAATTATGTATAATTGTGATTATTTGGAATTACTAATGTGTTAATTGAGATGCGCAGGAAAATTATCCATGTGACCATGGAATTTATATGGAGAACCAAACCTAGACCAATGTACGTTTGTTAAGCCAGGGGTTGTCTATTTGGAGAGACAACACCCCATTTGTAATGTATTTTATTTGTGAAGTGTATGATGCTTGAGTGTTAAAATTAATTTTTATGTATATGTGTAATCCTACAAGAGACAAATTCCATGTGTGATTTTTATATTGTATTTTTATTGTGTCACTTGACACATGTGCTGATTAGTGTCATTGATTTTGACTTGTCTCTTGGAGGGAGTTTTGTTTCTACCAAAGCCATTCAAAAACATGAGTGTGGTCCCAAATTTGCCTTGGTTAGGGAGTCTTGGGAGTGGTCAACTCAGGTTTGACCCGTAGGTAAACTTCAGTTCGGTTTCTAAGGGGTTAAAAGGACTCCTAGGGTCAGTTTTAGGGCTTTTCCAAAGGTCCAAAGGGTATACCTATGGGTTAGGGGTATTTTGAAACATGTGACTACTCCCATGTGACTGTTTAGTCACCTCAAAAAGTGGTTTTTCCAAGGTGAGCGAAAATTCAACTTAGAAAGTTCCTCCTAGGATAGACAACCTTCCCTTTTGATGTCAAACTCTCTTCCCCATCTTCTCTCACCTTTTTCCCTTTCCAGTTTTAGTAATGTGTAAGAGTTTGGGAAGAGCAACCAATGGGAACTCTCATCCCACCCAAGGGGTTGGGAAGTGTGTGAGAGGCCTTCTTAGGCAAGAATTGGAGACTTAGTGAGTAATCACCCAGTCTCCATTTTTGGAGATTATGCTTTTGTTTTGAAAATTAGTAGTAGAATAGAATTTTTGGGAAAGATTGGAGAAAAGTTTGTGTGGAATTGGGCAGCTCATCTCCAACTAAATCTAGCATACCTATTGGCAGAATAAGGTTGGTTTTATTTCCTCTTATTTATGTTGTTTTGTTGAAGTGAAGAAAAGCTTGTAGAAAGAGATGTGTTTATGTAGATTGATGTTAAAAAAAAAGGTGTAAGCTTTCATTTCTATGTTTTTGTTTGTGTTCTTGTTTTGGGAGTGTCCAAGACCTCCTACTCTTGGGGGAGTAGGATGGTCTTGGGGTGGAAGGAGTATGACAGCCTTGGGTGAGAGGCTCTCCTTATGGAGAGTGATCTCAAGGGTGTCCTTTGTGACCCTTGCTGCATAGCCTTGTGTATGCATTTGGGGGTCATAAGGGGAGAAAATATGGCCTTTGAGCCTTTGGGGGGCATAAGGTATGTGGATGCATCTTTTGTTGTATTTTGTATTGCCATGAGGTGGCTTGTATTGTAAAATTTTGGCTTGCAATCTCCCCAATGGTACTTGGTCCACTTCCACCCATGGAATTGATCATCACAAAATGTGGTGAAAGTATAGCTTGGGAAGGGAAGATGTATGTTGAGTGTTTTCCCTACTTGTTGTGTTGTTTGCTTGTTTGTAACCCGTCTAGTGCTTGGTTCTCCAAGCTCGGGGGTGGCTTCTAGTAAGCCTAGGCTGGGAGGTGAGCTCTCCATGGTCGAAGTTGTATGTTATTGCAGGTTGCTTGGGATGGGAAAAGAAGGAATAAAGAGCTTTGTTGTTGTTTTTGTGTTGCAGAAAAGTTTTAAAGAAGAATGTGTATTCAATATTAGCTTGTAAATAAAAGAAAAGATGTGAGCTATGTTGGATTTATTTCAAAAAAAAAAGTGTATTTACGTTAATCATATTCCTATGGAAGGGAATTAGTTGTTGGATTTTCAAACCCCTTTGTATTCTTATTTACCTTGTACTTAAATTTCCAAAGAAATATATTTTTCCTACTTATGTTAGTGTTGCAAAAGAGAAAGCAGAAATGTGTTAGCTTGTATTTGAATCTTCATGTTTTGCAAAAAAAAAAGAGAAGTAGATGCATATTTGTGTATTCTGAAAAAAAAAAAAAATAAATAAAAATTGTTGTTACTACATATTCCTTTATGTTATTTATGCTGCTGCAAATCTAATTAAATCTGTCATTTTTACTTTCATTTAAAATAGAAAATAAACCCTATAGTAGTAGTTTATTTCATAGAAAAAAAAATAGCATATAGTTTCTAGTCTTATATTTGCCTACCAAAAAAAAAATATATATCTTTCCTCATTATTCAATCTGCAAATAATATTAGGAAAATGTGGTATGCATTTTAAAGGTACACAGAAATATTAAACTCAAATAAAAGCCTAAATGGGTTATAGATTAAAAAGTAGCAAAATATATATATATATATATATATATATATATATATATATATATATATTATTTCCCTAAATGTTATTCTGATATTCTGTCATAAAACTAATAAAGAAACAGGAATGTATTTTACTAAATCTATTTACACATATATTTATATAAATATACATTTATATATATATATATATATATAAAGCTGGTTCATACCTTATAGAAAATTATTGCATGTTAATCCTTTTAAAAAAAAAAAGATGGATTTATTAATATATATATATATATTTATTTTTATGTTTGTATGAGTTATTTCCTTTCATTTTGTAAACACCATTAAAAAAAAATATATTAATTAAAAAAAAGGGGAATTCTAATAACCCCAAGGTGCCGAAACCCTGCAAAAAAATGGGGGAAAAGGGCGAACGACCGTGCTCCCACTGTGGCTGTGCACAGTGGAGGGCTTGGCGCCGTCACTGTGGGAAACCACAGTGAGCGGCACCGGGTCCCCCACTGCGGGCAACCACAGTGGAGGCGGCTCCCAGCCCGCCATTGTGACTACCCACAGTGGACGGCGTGCTTCCGCACTGAGGGTAAGCACAGTGGCGCCCGGGGGAGGCCACCGCCCACCGCCGCTCACTCCTCATGCAAAGAGAACCCTCCGCCCCGCCGTCTCCTTTGGCCGCTCGGCCCTCTCTCTGCCCTCCTCTCTTCGGCTCGACCAAGGGTTGAGCTCGGGCCACCGTGTCTGCACCTGCACACACACACTCACAAAAAAGAAAAAAAACATACACACACACAACACACACACTCAAGAGAAATAAAGAAAAGTGTGAATGTTGTTTTCTCACACAAGCCCTAACCCTATTTTCGGGTTAGGGCAAACACATTTAGGTTTAAAAATAGGTATGTGTGTGGGAATGTTTAAAAAGGGGTAAATATATATAATAAAATAAAAGCCCCATCTTCCTCTGAATATATTCATAAGCATATGTATAAATTTATAGGTAATTTTATAAAAATATAAATATACATATATATATATATATATTTGTATATTTAAGTGGTTTAATTTCTTGAAATTATTTGGAATCAAATAGTTAATTGTAAAATAAGGATTATTCTTTTAAATTTAATGTTGGGTAGGATAAGCCCTTGCGAAAACATAATGATTCATGTAGTGCCTGTTGGTCCATTTATTAGAAATTATTAGACATTTCTTCATTAATGAATATTTCATTTAGTGGGTTAATTTAATCAAAGAGTTAGGGGAAATTAAATTTAGACCCTAGGTAGCTAAAGGACTATAAGAGATTATTGATCAACTAAATTAAAGATCATGTATTTCGTTTGAGATTAATTGCTAAGGGAAAATTAATTATTTAATAATGGAGATTAGTGATAACTTCTTGGATAAATATTAGCTCGTTTATAACTTGAAAAATTTTATCGCCCGATTAATTTAATTGTTTGATTCATTCAAAACATAGTTAAGGCCAAACTAGTTTGCATTAATTTAATTAAGATAGTCGTATTAAGTTAAGTATTTAAAAAAAAAAAATTATCCCGTTTGTGCCCAAGAGTTTGGGCATGACAGTGTTTTGTTTATATCATTTGTTTCCTATGATCTAGGCATCTCTTTTGAGCCTTTATTTGTAAATTTTTTATACTTGACTGATTTTATTTTATTTTTGTAAGTTTCATGTTTTCGTCTGAGTTTTATGATTAAATGCACTAAAAGGACATATGCACTATTTCATTAAGTATATGTGATGTTTTACCTGTCAAAAGCATTATTTTGTTTCTCATTTGTGCTACAGAATGGTTCAAAAGCATTGAAACCTTATGTACGCACTGAAACATTATGTATATGTGGTGTATCCATGGGTAAAAGCAATGCATGAATCTACAAATGCACTGTCAAACATTTTAAATGCACTACACCATTAGGTAAATGCGTGATTCTGGTCATTTTCTGTGTTTTGAGCATTTTTCTAGATTTTTGAGTATCAGTCTGGGTTTTTTTGATTTCTTTGTTGACCCTGTAGTCTGTCCATAGGCTATGTTGTTCTTTTGAGTACTCTTGGATGTCTCGAGTAATATTTTGATGCATTATTTGATCATTTTTATTGTTGCAAGAGGCGAATTACCTTTCTATGATGACAGTTCTTTTCTCTATGATATCATGTGATCTATCAGATCTATGTGGATTATGCTATTGGCTCAATGTGTATTTATGATGTTCTATCTTGGTTAGCCGGATTCTATCCTATGAGCTTTCTTGTTTGACTTCATGTTTTGTTGAGGCCTAGGTGCATGATTAGGGGGAGTGGGATTCCATGAACCTACCGAGGTCACAAAGAATGGACTAATATGATTCTTATGTAATAGAGTTAGGGTCTAGACCATTTAAATAGCTCATTGGAGGTTTTCTATTGTAATTGATAAGTGAAAACATAATAATTAATATTAGGTGGGTTGGGTAGAGTAACTCATCCAAGCAAGATAATAAATGTGCTTTGTAATATCCATCTCATGGATCAGAGACCAGAGTAAGGTGGTAGATCCAGTAACCAGGTAAACCATACTACCTTGATTTCCTCAAAGGTTGAGATAGTTTCTCATGTGTATCCTATGTGGTAGAATGTGATGACACTCTTTTCCTATATGTCGATCCTAGTTCCTTATGTCTTGATATTGAGTCACCTATTGAAGTTTCTAGGTTGTTTGGTATGTTTTCCTTGGGATGTGTTAGAGTAGTTTCCTCTTTGGTTGTTAGTGTAAAGTTCAGATGCCAATAGCTAACAAGATGAGAGGGTGGGTGAATCATACAAACTTAATCTTCAATATTTTCAATAGATTCAACCTCGATAACTTAAACTTTAGCAATATAATAAAAGACTGCTAAACATGCTAACTCATAAACACATAATCATTATAACACATATAACACCAGATTTAACGTGGAAACCCAAATAGGGAAAAACCACTATGGGATTTCAGACCCACTAAGAAATATACTCTTCTAGAGTATGCTCGGTTAAAAGCAAATCCTGTTAAAGATTACAAACACATTGCTAGATGTGACCCCGTTAAGGGATTTCCCTCAGATCTGTTAGGATCTTCACTTTGTTAGAAGTGACCTTGTTAAAGGATTTCAAAAACTCAACTAGAATGTCACCTTGCTAAAGGATTTACAAATAAGACTATTAGGTCCACTCAGTTAAGAGATTTCCTATTACTTACAGAATAAACAATAGTAATAATATATATCTGCAACTTCACATCTAAAATGCTAAAGCAGATTCTTATATGCTCAAAACAATCCTGTCATAGGACTTATCTTGTCCCTCTGCTAGGCTCCTTACTCTGTTATTAAAAACAGGTCTTCAAGCTTTTGTGCTCGGTAATTACTATGTAGCATCCCTGTGCTTACACTTGCCCACATACATTGTTCATCAACAATTCCTTATTTATAAACAATTCTAACCACTTAATCTCCTTGATCACATTTCCCATGATCAATCTTAGCCATCAGATCTTCAAACTTGACTAGGTTCAATGTATCCTTCGATCTGAAAATGTTTTACCTTGCCTAGGGACTTGCATTCCTTTCTTGGAACTTGCACAAGGTTATTGCAGTTCAATTTGAGCTATAGATCTTCCTCCTGATCTTCCATTGCCATAGATCCTTAACAAACTTCATGCATGGCATACCAATCATTTAATCAACCCCAGCTCATCATTTTCCTCCATTAAATAATGCTTGTATTCATCCAATATGATCTGTCATAACTCGGTTGCAACTCAGTAAATACTGAACTTCACTCGGTAGACATTCTGCCTTCATTAACTGATATCAATAACCTTAGGGTTTACCGACTAGGTTCTTTGTTCAGTGACATAGTATAGTATTAACCTTACAATCAACAACATTTGTAGGATATAAAAACAATCTAAACATCATGATCTCATCATTGTCTAACTCGGTAGTAGTTTCCCATTGAATAACTTATTTCTCCCCTTATTCATCACATTCTTTCTATGTCACTTACCGACCACTTAATACTCATCAAAACATACTTCTTAAGATATGGAAACATCATATTGAATCAGAAAATCAATTTCTTGACATCAATGACAAAACAATATTATAAAGACAGTAAACATCCTTCTTGAGTTATATCAACAATCTCCAACAACCTTCTCAATATCCTTATTCAAATGCTAACAATCTTTCTTTCTACTGAAATGCCAACAATCTCCCCCTTTGGTATTGATGGCAAAACCAACAATTCAATGGTAATACCAACAAGATATTCAAATTGATTCAGATTCAGATTGATGTTAGACATCTCCTTTTTGCAGTAATCTTCTCCCCCTGTCATTAGTCTTCTGTTATTTTCATCATTTAGGACTTTACCATTTAGTCTTCTCCCCCTTTGACAACAATGCCAAAAAGTAAAAGAACTAAATCATGAACTCTTTTGCTATGAAGTGCTTGCTTTTATTGTGTTACACATGTATCATTTCAGTCTGGGTCAGAGCAACTAGTCCACTATTTCCTACACACCTTTAGAAAACCTTCTAAAGTGCGTAAATCAGCATCAATCCACTCATAATATTCTATAGATTCATCGAATTGATGCTTTCACCGAACTCTGTCAGTGAGTAGAAGATAGGGGTAGGACCCCTAACTTGCTTCTGAGATACTCAAAAGTGTCCCTTGGCAATGGCTTTGTGAAGATATCTGCAATTTGTTCCTTTGAACTAATATATTCCAGCACAACTTTCTTTTCTTGAACTTCTTCTCTGAGATAATGACACTTTATAGATATATGCTTTGTCTTAGAGTGCATTACCAGATTGTTTGAAATGTTAATGGCACTAGTATTATCACAGAATATAGTTACTGGCTGGGTAACATTTCCATTTATACCTTCCAACAGTTATTTGATCCATGCTATATTTGTGCAATTCCATGCTACAGCAACATATTCAGCTTCAACTGTTGACTGTGAAATGCATCCTTGTTTCTTGCTAAGACAACTTACTAGTCTTTCTCCCAAGAAGAAAGATCTACCACTTGTGCTTTTCTGGTCATCAATGTTCCCTGCCCAATCAGCATCAGTATAAACTTTTAAATCAAAATCATTTCTCTTGTCATTTACTAAGCCATAATCTTCAGTGCCTCTCAGGTATCTAAAAATTCTCTTGATTGTTGTCATATGGGTTTCCTTGGCATCTGCAAAAAATCTTGCAACAATACCTACTGCATGTGCTATATCCGGTCTACTATGCACAACATATTCTAAATTTCCAATCATAGTTTGGTAAAGTGTCTCATCAATAGATGCAGATGCATCATTCTTTGATAGTTTACAGTTGGTAGTCATAGGAGTGCTTACAGGTTTAGAATCCTCCATTCCAAATTTCTTCAAGATTTCCTTTTTGTACTTAGATTGAGTAATGTAAATCTCATCTTTCATTTGCAGTATTTGTAAACCTATAAAATACTTTATCTCACTGATTAGTGACATCTCAAATTCTTTGCACATTTCATTACCAAAGTTTTTGCATAGAGAGTCATTTCCACAAAATATAATGTCATCAACAAATATGGTTGAGATAGGTATTCCATTGTCCTCATCATTCTTCATGTACATATTGTTGTTTTCACTTGTCCTTATAAAACCAATCTTGATTAAGTAAGAGTGTAGTCTCTCATACCATGCTCTAGGTGCTTGTTTCAAACCATATAAAGCTTTGTTTAATTTACATACCTGATCTTTACTCCTGTCTTCAAAAAATCCTTCAGGTTGTTCAATGTAAACTTCTTCTTCTAGTATACCATTAAAAAATATAGATTTAACATCTATTTGATATACCTTGAAATTTTTGAAAGCAGCATATGCCAATAATGTTCTTACTCCCTCAAGTATAGCCACAGGTGCAAAAGTCTCACCATAATCTATTCCTTCTTCTTGAGCATAACCTTTGCAAACTAGTCTTGCTTTGTTTCAAATGACCTCACCTTTTTCATTTAGCTTGTTTCTAAAAATCCACTTTGTACCGATTACATTTTTGTCCTTCGGTCTTGGGATGAGTGTCCCTATGTCATTCTTCTTGATTTGATCAATTTCTTCTATCATAGAATTTACCCAATCTTCACTGTTAAATGCCTCTTTTACTATTCTTGGTTCAAATTCAGATATTAGACATGTGTTCTGTCTCAGTTTGTTTCTTACCATCACTGGATCATCCTTATCTTCAATAATCTAACTTGATGCATGATGTCTTCTGACATATTTGGCTAATATAGGCTCGGTAGGCTCTGTATGATCTTCTTCATCACTCGGTAACTGGACATTATCTTCATTTTCTTCAGCAACTTTCTCGGTAGGACTTCTTAGTTGAACATAAACAAATTTTTCATAATTTTCTGGTTCTTTGGAATTTCCTTCATCATTTCTTTCTGCAAATTCATCAATTTTCACATTTGCACTTTCCACTATTTTATTAGATGATTTAATCAGACATTTAAATGCTTTACTTCTAGAAGAATAACCAAGAAATGTTCCTTCCTCACTTTTCTGATCAAACTTTCCATTTCTGTCATCTTTGTGAACATAACATCTACTTCCAAAGATTTTAAAATAACTTACATTAGGTTTCTTGTCATACCAAATTTCATATGGTGTCTTCATAGTTCCTTTCTTCAGTTGTACTTGGTTTAGGGTGTAAACAACAGTGTTGATTGCTTCTCTCAAAAATGTTTGAGGTACCCTCTTTTCTATCATTCAAGTTCTGGCATAATCTACAATTAATCTGTTTCTTCTCTCAGCTATCCCATTTTGTTGTGGTGTTCTTGGTGCAGACTCTTGCCTTTTTATACCATGATCACTGCAGAATAAGTTAAATTCATGAGAAGTGAACTCTCCTCCTCTATCAGATCTAAGACATTTCAGCTGTCTTCTTATTTCATTTTCAACTCTTGCCTTGTACCATTTAAACATTTGAAAAGCTTCTGATTTTTCTTTTAAAAACATAACTGACATCATCCTTGAGTAATCATCGGCAAAAAATATGAAATATTTATCACCATAATAACTTTGAACTTTCATGGGACCACAAAGATCAGTGTGTACTAGATCTAAAATTCCTTTAGAAGTGTAGGACTTACTTGAAAAGCTTGATCTTGTCATCTTACCCATCTGGCATCCTCGACACATAGCATTCTTAGGTTTTTCCAAACTCGGTAGACCTCTTACTCGGTGCTTCTTACTTATTTTGATCAGATTATCAAAATTTACATGACAAAACCTTTTATGCCATAACCAGGTATCATCTATCTTAGCATAAAGACACTTGTTCTGAGTTGAGTCAAGATGAATTGTATTACCTTTTGTTTGTGTCCCAATAGCAGCTAACTTTCCATGCTTGTCATGAACTTTGACAATTCCTTTCTGAAATTCTATTCGGTATCCTGTATTGTTTAGTTGTGCCACACTCAACAAATTGTATTTCAAACCTTCAACCCAATATACATCATCACATTTAGCATTGTCAAGAAGTGCTATAGATCCTTTACCTTTCATCGGACATGGTGTATCATTACCAAATCTTACATAACCTCCATCATAGTCTTCTAATTTAACAAACTTGTGTTTATCACCTATCATGTGATGTGAGCATTTACCGTCTATGATCCAAGAATCATTATTATTTATGTGAGATATTAGGGATTTTTCTTCATACCTTTCTTCATCTGATCCATCTTTAATAGCCACATAAACAACTTCCTCTGTATCAGTCTCATCAGATTGATCATCATTGGATTCTTCATCAGCTACTAGGCATGTCTTTTTGTCTCTCCTTCTAAAGTCTCGGTGTCCTCTGTATTGGTTGTCTTTCTGCCTATTATCTCGGTATTATATCTTTTCACTAGATTCTTTGTCAGGATAGTTAGAAGACATATGACCTATTTTATCACAATTGAAACATTTTAAAGGTAGCTTTCCTTTATACTTGCCTTTGCCTCTCAGTAACCTTCTGGCTAATAATGCTTCAAACTCTTCTTGCTTCTTGATTTCCTCATATAGTTTGTGTACTTCTTCCATGTTCTTACGAAATCTTTCACTTGCTCCATTGTGATTCCCTTCAAAGTACTTACTCATTCTATCATTGTAGTCATAAGATTCACCAAGATGAAAAGAACTAAATGCAGATTCAACTTTATTTACCAAAGACCAACTATTATCAAAATTACTTAACTCAAATGCAATTAGCTTACCAATAGTAGAATCCAAAGAAACTGGCATGTTAGGTACAAACCTCAATTCATTGATTGCAGAGACTTGAATAGCATAAGCTGGTAGAGTGTTCTAAGCAACTTACTTGTTACATCCTTTTCTTCAATAGTTCCCCATGCTCCTTTGATTTGATTGACAGTCTCCTTTAACCTTGTACTATATTAGGTTATGTTCTCACCTTTATTCATTCTTATGGATTCAAGTTGTCCTCTTAGACTATCTAATTTTGCTCTTTGGACATGTTCATTACCGCCATACACAGATATAAGCTTGGTCCACATTGCTTTTGCATCATTACAGCCTTCTAGATCATTAAACTCTGAGTTGTTCAATGCTGATGTTATTTCAATCATAGCTTGAATATGTTCTTACTTTGCCTTTATCTCTTCCAAGGTCATCAGGTTGGTGCTTGGTGGTATGTAATCATTCTCCAAATAATATGTTGCATATTCTCCAATTCCTGATAAATGCAGCTTCATCCTTTTCTGCCATGTGGAGAAACTTGACTTGTTCAGCTTTGGTGCATCCCTTTTATACATCTTTGGATCTTTCCCTCAAGTACCTTTAAACTTTTCTTCTAGAGTCCAAAGCTCTAACACCAATTGTAAAGTTCTGATGCCAATAGATAACAAGATGAGAGGGGGGGGTGAATCATACAAACTTAATATTCAATATTTTCAATAGATTCAACCTCGGTAACTTAAACTTCAATAGTATAATCAAAAACTGCTAAACATGCTAACTCATAAACACATAATCATCATAACACATATAACACCAGATTTAACATGGAAACCCAAATAGGGAAAGACCACTATGGGATTTCAGACCCACTAAGAAATATACTCTTCTAGAGTATGCTCGGTTAAAAGCAAATCCTGTTAAAGATTACAAACACATTGCTAGATGTGACCCGGTTAAGGGATTTCCCTCAGATCTGTTAGGATCTTCACTTTGTTAGAAGTGACCTTGTTAAAGGATTTCAAACACTCAACCAGAATGTCACCTTGCTAGAGGATTTACAAATAAGACTATTAGGTCCACTCAGTTAAGAGATTTCTTGTTACTTATAGAATAAACAATAGTAATAATATATATCTACAACTTCACATCTAAAATGCTAAAGCAGATTCTTATTTTCTCAAAACAATCTTGTCATAGGACTTATCTTGTCCATCTACTAGGCTCCTTACTCTATTATTCAAAACAAGTCTTCAAGCTTCTATGCTCAGTAATTACTATGTAGCATCCCTATGCTTACACTTGCCTGCATACATTGTTCATCAACAATTCCTTATTTATAAACAAATCTAACCGCTTAATCTCCTTGATCACATTTCCCATGATCAATCTTAGCCATCAGATCTTCAAACTTGACCTGGTTCAATGTATCCTTCAATTTGAAAATGTTTTACCTTGCCTAGGGACTTGCATTCCTTTCTTGGAACTTGCACAAGGTTATTGCAGTTCAATTTGAGTCGTAGATCTTCCTCCCGATCTTCCATTGCCATAGATCCTTAAAAAACTTCATGCACAACATACCAATCATTTAATCAACTCCATCTCATCATTGTCCTTCATTAAATAATGCTTGTATTCATCCAATATGATCTATCATAATTTGGTTGCAACTCGGTAAATACTAAACTTCACTCGGTAGATATTCTGCCTTCATTAACCGATATCGATAACCTTAGGGTTTACCAACTAGGTTCTTTGCTTGGTGACATAGTATAGTATTAACCTTACATTAAACAATATTTGTAGGATATAAAAACAATCTAAACATCATGATCTCATCATTGTCTAACTCGGTAGTAGCTGCCCATTGAATAACTTATTTCTCCCCTTATTCATCACATTCTTTCTGTGTCACTTACCAACCACTTAATACTCATCAAAACATACTTCTTAAGATATGGAAACATCATACTAAATTAGAAAATCAATTTCTTGACATCAATGACAAACAATATTATTAAGATAGTAAACATCCTTCTTCAGTTATATCAATAATCTCCAACAACCTTCTCAATATCCTTATTGAAATGCTAACAGTTAGGTGTTAGCTAATATCTAGATTGTTTGTGGGATCTTGTGTCATCTCCTAGCATGGGGGGTGGTTCCTTTGGTTCCACATGGTCATGTGGCTGGTACCTTTCTTCCATTGGGATTTTCTTTAGTGGTTGCTTTTCTTGGATGCCTTGCGTGGATGTGGATCTCTTATCTCTTCAACTCATGGATGGATATTCATACAAAATTATTTATCATGATTCATTAGACATTGTATTCATGTATCTAGTAGGTGCTATTAGGGAAAATGATGTATCATATGTATCTTGAGAATGTTTAATAATGAGAATAATGGATATTGGATCTATAGATGCATACTTAGTGATATGATTGTAATGATGTAATTAGTCCATATTGCTATGGTTAATAACATGGTAATTGGTATTGAAATGTTTATTTGATGTCAAAAGAAATGAATGGTTGGGATTAGGAATATTTGGTATTGGTACTTAAAATGAACCTTATGGGATGGTTGAGTATTCAAAAATGGATGTAATCATTCTAGGATTAAGTAATGAATAATATATGGTTGTGTGAAAGGAATTAATGATAGTATGTTAGATTGCATTTGGATTATGGAAGTAAAATGTTGATGTAGGAGCATCCTCGGTTCATAGCAATCTTGCATCAACCAAAATATTTCCTTCTATTTTGCTTTATGTTTGTAGTTTAGCATTTATTTCTATGTGTCCCAGATTTGACTCATTGGAACCTGTGAAGTTGGAGTTTTCTTCAAGACTTGATCATCTTCCTTATTCCCAAATCATGGAGCATTTGGATCATTTTTCGGCAAGTTATCGCTACCGGTTTTCAAGATAGTTTTTAATTACCGATTGCCTGGACCTATTTGCATTGGTGATCTACCGGATCCCTTCCATAGCTTACAAAGCTCTGAGTGTGGATTATGATGTTCTTTATCATTTTTATGACTTTTCCTCATGATCTATGCTTCATCCTTTAGATTTTCCAGAGGAATTTCTTTTGCAAAGACCGACCTTGTTGGTTTTACATGTTAGGTCATGTTCGTCGAGTTTTGATCCCTTTTTGGGCCAACCAGATCCCCTTAGATCATATAAATTATTGTAATAGAGAATTAGAATGTAATCAAGAAGTTATATTGAGCTTAGAAGATAGATCTTAAGATTTGAGGTCCCGATTGTGACCTGTTTGGTATTTTGAGCATGTTTTAGCAGGCTGTGAGCCGGTTTTTGTAACCTAGTTGTTACCGGTTGGTTGTAATAAGTTTATATGATATAATTCAACCTGTTCTGCATTTCTTGCATCATGTCCCTATGTTTCCATTGTGTTTACTCTTTTTGACTGATCTCGACTGATCTCTTTGAGGTCCCTCCTAATCGGTGACTGCTTCAAGTGGTATCAGAGCGAGCTTTTGTTCCAGAGATTGTGTTGTCCTAAGAATTTTGTTGTAGGGTGGCGTACTGTGGATCCCACCTACAGCTACAAAGGAATGGCATAAAGATGGCATGAAGAGGAACTAGGAATGGTGGAGTGCGTGGGAATGCAAAGCGTTCTATGATGAAAATGTTTTGAGGAATAGCAGCCCGGTTGGAAGACGTGGAGACAACCCAGAGAAGAGGCCAACACATTGAAGATGTAAGTGAAGATGAGGGAGAAGAAGCCCCGACAAAACAATTACACCCACTGATGGTTGATCGAGATGAGAAAAGGTTTTTGAAGGTTTTGAGTAGGAAGAATACTAAACCTCATTTTACCCCACCAAAATATGATGGAAAGTTGGATTCGGATGAATTGATGGATTGGATCTTGAAGATGGAGAAATATTTTAATTTTGAAAACACTGTAGAAGAAAGGAAGGTGAAATATGCTTGTACTTGGTTCAAAGGTCATGCATCCTTTGGTGGGAGAATTTGCAGGTTGATAGATAGAGAATAGATAAAGAGAAGATAAAGACATGGGATCAGATGGTTGCTAAGTTGAAATCAAAATTTATGCCACCTAATTATCAAGTGAATCTCTTGCAAAAATTGTAGAATTTGAGACAGAAGGAATCTAGTGTGAAGGAGTACACCAAAGCATTTTACAAGTTGAATATCATATCCAGACATGTTGATGATGAAGTTTAACAAGTTGTAAGATATTTGAATGGATTGTGGGTGTCTATACAAGATGAACTCAGTTTGATCAAATTATAGAGTGTTGAAGAGGCTTACCAGTATACCCTAAAGGCAAAATAGAAGCTAAACAAAAGACATGAGCAGAGGCAAAGAGGTAGAGGTGGAAGGTTTTCTAGAGGAAGATTTCAAAGAGGAAGAGGAACATGTATGGATCACAATAAGGACAAATAAGTGAGCAAATAATGTAATTCATACCGAAAAGATGATAGAAATTTCTACCAGAAGAGAGAACCGGATGGCTACCGGAATGAGAATTTTGGAAGAGATGACATAAGACAAGACAAGAGAGTGTTTAGAGGAACTTTATATAAGTGTGGAGGAGAAGGACATTGTGCTTTCGAGTGTAAGAAGACATAGAATACTAGAGGAACAATAGTGATGGAAGAAAAGCCCACCAGATCAGATAAAAAACTGGAAGATGGAGACCTGTTGATGATGAGGAGAGCTTTGTGTCATACTGGGAGAGATGAAGAGCCCTTGCAAAGGAAGAATTTGTTCAAGACTAGATGTAAGGTATCCAGTAAGTGTTATAAAGTAATTATTGATAGTGGTAGTTTAGATAATCTTGTTTCAGAAGAGGTGATAAATAAGTTGAATTTGGAAAGATTGAAACACCCTAAGCCTTATCAAAAAGAATTGATTCAGGATGAACATAACTTGTTAGTAAGTGAGAAATGTTTGGTGAAATTGAAAATTGGGAATTATCATGATGAAGTCTTGTGTGATATTATCCCTATGGATATTTGTCACCTTTTGTTGGGTAAATCTTGGCAGTTTAATAGACATACAATACATGATGGGAGGAAAAATACATACACTATTGTGGCCAATGGGGTGAAGCAAACCTTGTTGCCCTTAGAGGAACCTTTGAAGAGTGAAGTATGTACGAAGGCTAGAATCCGTTTGGTGGATGGAAGGAAATTCCTGGATAGATTGAGACATGAGAATATGTATTTTTCCTTAGTTCCTAAGAAGACTAAGAATCCAGATCATGCAGAATATGAAGACATCATTTTAGATAATGTGCTTGATGGATTGCCACCTGTGAGAAGTATTAGTCATTGCATGGACCTGGTTCCCGAAGCTAGTTTTGTCTAACAAAGGTACACACCAGATAACATTGGAAGAGAATGAAGAGCTGAATAGACAAGTGTAGGAGTTGTTGAAGAAAGGTTTCATCAGAGAAAGTCTAAGCCCTTGTGTAGTACCAACAATATTATCACCTACGAAAAATGGAGAGTGGAGGATGTGCATTGATTCCAAAGAAATAAACAAGATCACAGTGAAATACTAGTTTCCCTTTGATGGACTTGAAAAGCACTGAGAGGGGGGGGGTGAATCAGTGACACCAAAAATAAAACTACTTCAAACACTAGCCGATAGATGAACTTAACAAAACTTTTAGACACAATGCATGCAATCCAAAATGATATAACATAATCCACAATAAGTAAAACATCCACCATAACATAAGTGTTTGTATGTGGAAAACCCAAATAGGTAAAACCACAGTAAGATGGAACTCACAAGTTAACTATCTGCAGTAATAGATAATTGATCGGTTAAGGTCTACAAAGTGCTCTACTAGGAGCGAATCTTGTTAGAGATCCCAAAGCTTGATTAAAAGCTATACCCTGTAAAAGGTAGTACCCTGTTATGAGTAACCTCGATAGAAGATTTCTGAATCCAAACTAATGGATCACCTTGTTAGAGGATTTGAACAATGAAGCTTGTTAGAGCTTACCCGGTTAGGGAATTTTAATTCTTCTATAATTGTTAGAAGACAACAAGATTTGTGTAGTACCCCTCCTTGTTTGAACTTATTAGACTCATATTTTATTATTGTTTACTTTCAGTGGATACATTACCATGATGTGTTATTCAGACTTATATGATATTATTTCATGCTTTATCTGGATATGAGATGCATAATTTATTTGCAGTATTTCAGTACTTGTGATTTATGGTATTTTATGGATTATTGCTATGTACTAACACTTTACTTTATCTATGCAATGTGTAATTATATGTTGCATGTCTACGAGTGTATTGGATGCAAGGGGATGATTTTCCTTCACTCACTCCGATGAGACAGAGAATGTTGCGATTCTCCTTCATCGGTTTGCATGTAGTGTTTTCTATATTGTATATATGCATGTGTGATTCGGTGATGCAGGATATTGCAGGTACAAGTGAAGAGGGGAAAACAGATTTGAAGGTCAAATGATCAAAACATAACTAAATAAACATGCAGAATGCTAAAATATCATTAAAAGACCATTTCACCTTTCTATTTTACCTTCTCCTTCGGATTGAGCTTGATGAAGTGAAGGCGCCCCTTGATAATGCTCCACTTGATGTGCTCCTTTGATTGCTGGATGTGGATGGCTCTCCAATGTTGTGCACAAATGGAATGGATTTGAAAAATGATAAGCATGAGATGATCAAGTTGCCAAGATGATTTCTTGGGCTCAAAAGGGTAGCATAAACTTACTGGATTTCAAGATGTTTTGAATGAAGGGATGGAGCCCTATTTTATAGGAAGAGGAGAGGAAAACGGATGCCTAGGATGAATTCAAGATGAAGGGCTAAGATTTAGTTGTGAGATCACACAAGGTCCAAGAGAGGGTGTGGGGACTAAGAATTATGCCTTAAAGGCATTTCGTATCTCCACACTCCACAAGATGCATTGGAGGAATTAAAAATTCTCCAAAAAGGGATATCATGGGGATTGGAGGAATAAAAAGGAATTAAAAATTTCTTGGGAGAGGGGATGCCTAGAGGAATGTGTGATTTCGAAAATCTTACATTCACCTAGTAAAAGAGCATTTAAAGCTAGTGGCTGGATGAAAAGGACAAAGAGTTGACTTTGTGACTAATCATGATGATTAACCATTAACAACTCATTAGGAGGGGGATTAGAGGAAATGTTAGGTGGGATTAATATTTGTAGGAGAATTTGACTAGGAGAGAGAATGAGTGGAGGGAATAAAAAATTAGAAAAATAATGTTAAGTGAGTTTAGGGAGTTTCTAGAAGAATGAATTAAGAAGATGATTTGTAGGAATCATGTAGGTTAACTAATTAATTGAAATTAATTAGCTAAGAGGAAGATTTGTGAGGATTTGATTTTTTTAGAAGAATAAAGAAAGGGATTGATTTATTAAATAAATCAATCATATGCTATAGTGACAATATTAATTATATTTAATTAATATTGAGAGGAATTTGAATTAACATAATTAATTAATTAATTATGCGAGGAATTAAAAATAATTAAAATAATTATTTTTAAGTGTCTACATTTTTCCCCTCTTTGAAGCGAGGTGTGATGACACATTGATTCAAAGAATAATCTTGTTTTGATGCTGATATTGGTTTGATAGGATGCCCCGGCTCTTGATTGATAGATTATGGTATGGTGATGCCCCCTCGGGAGATCAATTGAGGTATTTGATCTTTGGAGTTTTGCGAAATTGATATCTCGATAGATTTGATTTGATTCGATTGATAAGATCTAGATTCAGTCTGGTTTCAAGAAGAATTCATCCTGTATAAGACAAAGATGATCAAAGTGTTTGGTTTCAGGAAGGATTCATCCTGTATAAGACATGATTGATCACAATATCTAGTTTCAGGAAGGATTCATCCTATATAAGACATGATCGAAGTGTCTGGTTTCAGGAAGGATACATCTTGTATAAGACATGACTGATCACAACATCTGGTTTCAGGAAGGATTTATCCTGTACAAGACATGATCGGAGTGTCTGGTTTTAGGAAGGATACATCCTATATAAGACATGACTGATCACAACGTCTGATTTCAGGAAGGATTCATCCTGTATAAGACATGATCAAATCACAACGTCTGGTTTTAGGAAGGATTCATCCTGTATAAGACATGATCGGAGTGTCTAGTTTCAGAAAGGATACATCCTATTTAAGACATGACTGATCACAACGTCTGGTTTCAGGAAGGATTCATCCTGTATAAGACATGATCAGATCACAACATCTAGTTTCAGGAAGGATTCATCTTGTATAAGACATGATTGATCACAACATCTAGTTTCAGGAAGGATTCATCCTGTATAAGACATGATCAGAGTGTCTGGTTTCAGGAAGGATACATCCTATATAAGACATGACTGATCACAACGTCTGGTTTCAGGAAGGATTCATCATGTATAAGACATGATCAGATCACAACGTCTAGTTTCAGGAAGGATTCATCCTGTATAAGACATGATCGGAGTGTTTAGTTTCAGGAAGGATACATCCTGTATAAGACATGAATCAGAATTAGAATTGATTATGTGAGGAAAAAAAAATAGAGGAAGAAAAATTAAGGTGGAAGGGATAGATGAGGAACAAATACGAAGCAGTTGTGAGGTATTTGGAAAGAAGAATACGAGATGTGAGACCACGGAGGAAAATGGGGGCAATTGAGAACTCCATGGGATTATTGAGTCTAGGATTTGATGGAATGCTGGTGAGATTTTGTGCACAACAAATGTGGAGAGCCAACCTAGTTTGATGTTGCCCTGAGTGACTTGCACCATTGATTGTAGAAATCAGGATGCCATGAGAAATGCAGGGCATGGACTGACTCTATAGACAAATGGGAATTTCTTGCACACAACAATGCAAGTGTTAAGAAACACTAATACAGAGTTGTGGGTTCATACAAGGAAACCCTAAAACACACCGATACCTCTTGTACATGAGAAGGTAAGTGTTGATAAACACTAGTACCAAGTCACCGATTTATACAAGAAGGATCCAAAACATGCCATACTATGAAATATGCCCTAGTATGCACCTATCATAATGAACCTGGATATGGAAGAACCTAGGCAGTCGTAAATAGTGGCAGTTGTAGGGCAAAAGATGCAAGCCTATATGAAAAGATCTAACAAAATCTAACAAGTCTCTTCCTTGCGACCACATGATACCTCTTGCCAAGAGTAGAACTAGGATGGACTTGAGATTGTTTCTCAAGACTTCTTGAAGCTTACACACACAGGCATAAAATCTCAGTTTCAATGGGACATTCCTTATTCATGACTAAGGCAAAGACTTCATCATCATACACATGTTTTATTGGGAGGAGGAAAAGAAGGAATTTTGCGCATGGGTGGGCTGGATGGCAGATGATTTGTAGTATCGACATGATAGACAATGGATCCGGTTATTTACCTTGGCATCTGCACAGAGGTTTTCACCAAGGTACTTGTCCATAGCGCCACCAAGTGGTTTTCACTAATGGACGAATTGTTTTTTTTTTTCTTTTTCTGATTTTTTAATTTTTTTGTGTCATAAGGTGCCTGTTTGCCAAGTTTTTACCAAAGTGACGATTTTTTCAGGATCTTTTTCTCATTTTTTTTTTTTTAAAATTTTTTCTTGATTTTTTTTTTTTTGACAATTTAAGACTTTCTAAGGACTAAACATAAAATCTTTTGAGGTGCATGATATTTAGGATCATTCAAAGGATCACCTTTAGGAGTAGCCAACTGATAAGCTCTTGATCCTTATTTCATTTTGATTACATATGGTCCAAGCCAGTTAGGCTCAAACTTGCCTTTATTTTCTCTTTCTTGTAGATTTTTTTGATTTTCCATGAGGACAAGATCACCAACTTGGAATTCTCGGGTTCTGACTTTTTTATGATAACTCGTGTGCAGACGGTTTTGATATACCCGAAGATGATTCAAGGCCTTGAGACGCCTTTCATCTAACAATTCTAGCTCTTGTAAGCGGGCAATTTTGTATTCTTCCTCTGGTAGGATGTTTTGCAGCGATACCCTTAGAGAGGCGATCTTGATCTCAAGGGGAAGGATGGCTTCAAAACCAAATACTAGGGAATAAGGAGTGGCACCTATGGGGGTGCGGATGGAGGTGTGGTAGGCCCACAATGCAGGATGGATTTGGAGGTGCCAATCATGACCTGCTTCATTGACTGTCTTTTTGAGGATTTTTATTAGGGTTTTATTAGAAGCCTCAGCTTGGCCATTGCCTTGGGGGTAATATGGAGTGGAGAAGCGGTGTTGGATGTTGAATTTTTGGTAGAGTTCTTTGACATCCTGGTTCTTAAATTGTTTACCATTATCTATGATGATAACTTTTGGGATGCCATATCGACAGATTAGGTAGTTCAGGATGAATTTGGATATTTGCTTGCCAGTGGTGAAAGTAAGAGGGATAGCCTCTACCCACTTGGTGAAGTATTCGATGGCGGTGATAATGAATTTATGTCCATTGGAAGATGAAGGGTGGATTTTCCCAATGAGATCGAGCCCCCACTACGAGAAGGGCCATGGTGTAATGAATGACTGCAATTCTTGTGACGGTGCATGAATCTTGTCGCCATGCTACTGGCAAGGGATGCATTTCTTCACATAATTGTATGCACCTTCTTCCATTTTAGGCCAATAGTATCTTGTTCTCAAATTTTTTTTAGCCAATGTGAGTCCACTTGAGTGTGCCCCATAGATACCCTTGTTTACTTCGCGTAATGCCCATTCTGCTTCTTGTTTATCTAAACACCTTAGGAGGGAACCATCAAAATGCCTTTTGAACAAGGTGTCTACGAGGATGGTGTAATGGGCACATCGGTGGATGAAGGTTTATTGTTGGGTTTTGGTGAGGTGTGGGGGAATGGTGTTGTCTTTGAGGAAAGCGAAGGTTTCTTGGTACCAAGGGGACTCAGGACCAATGAGAACACACACCATTTTAGACTCTGGTAGGTCATATGCTGGTGTAAACAATTGCTCAACCAAGAACTCGCACTTCTGACTGTGTGTTGGCATTTGAAGGAGGGAGCCAATAGTGGCCATTGCATCTGCAACCCTATTTTTTGTTCGTGGGATTTGGTCAAACTTGATTGCCGTGAAATGTTTCTTAAGATCTTCAACCATGGTATGGTAGGGAAGGATTTTATCATCTTTTATCTAGTATTCATCATTGACTTGTTTTATGATGAGTTGGGAATCGCCATAGACTTGTAATTCCTTTATTTTCTAGTGGATAGCCAAGCGTAAACCTATGATGAGGGCCTTGTATTCTGCTATGTTATTGGTACATGCAAAGGCTATCTTGTATGATTTGGGGATGCCATCTCCTTGAGGTGTGACCAATAATATTCCTACCCCCGATCCATTTTGAGTGTAGGAGCCATCAAAATACAATTTCCATGTGGAGGATGTGGTAACGGTCATAATGAACTCATCTAGTAATTTTGTGAGAAGAGGATGGTCGCCTGGAAGTGGAGCTTCAACCAACTAATCTGCAATGACTTATCCCTTGATTGCCTTTCTATCCACATATTCAATTTCAAACTCGCTTAAGAGCAGGACCCATTTGGCAGTTCTACCAGTGAGAGTAGCTTTGGACAAGAGATATTTAAGTGGATCAATTTTAGCAATTAATTTTGTCTTATTATTTAGCATATAGTGTCATAGTTTCTGTGTGCTAAACACTAATGCCAAACATGCTCTTTCAATGGGGGTGTAATTGAATTCATATCCTACCAACATCCGACTGATGTAGTAAATGGTGTGTTCCTTCCCTTCATCATCTGTTTGCCCCAATAATGCCCCCAATGCCACTACAGTAGCACATATATACAAAATAAGGGGTTTTCTAGGAGCAGGAGGTATCAATATAGGAGGTGATGCTAGATATTCTTTTAATTTCTCAAAGGCCTTTTGACATAGGCAATCCCATTTAAATTTTGTGTCTTTATGCAACAGGTGTGCAAATGGATGGCACTTGTCTGCTAGCTGTGAAATGAAATGCTTGATAGACTGAAGTTTTCCCTAGAGACTGTGTAGTTGTCTGAGAGTTTTTAGCGGAGGCATTTCTATAATAGCTTTTACCTTTGCGGGATCAACTTTGATGCCTCTACGGGAAACAATGAATCCTAGTAGTTTTCCCGATGTGACACCAAATGCACACTTTTTGGGATTTAGGCGCAGCTTGTATTTTTCTAGTCTTTTGAAGATCTGTTTTAGAATGGGGATGTGTTCTTGTCTTGTCTTGGATTTTCCTAGCAGATCATCCACGTAGTCCTCCATAATTTTTTGCAAGAGGTCATGAAAAATTGTTGTCATTGCCCATTGATACGTAGCTCCAACATTTTTAAGGCCAAAAGGAATGACCCGGTAACAGAAGGTACCCCATGGTGTTGTGAATGTAGTTTTATGCTGATCCTCATCTGCTATCCTAATTTGGTTGTATCTAGAAAACCCATCCAAAACCAATAACATTTCATGTCCTATTGTAAGGTCCACAATCATGTCTATATTGGGGAGCATGAAATCATCTTTAGGAAAAGCTATATTTAGATCTCAGAAATCTGTGCAGATGCGGATGCCACCAGCAGGTTTGCCGACAGGTACAATGTTGGAGACCCATTCAGCATAATCTATTGGTTTGATAAATTCTGCATCTAACAACTTTTGGAGTTCTGCCTTGACCAAGAGTGCAATATGTGGGTGCATTTTGCACAACTTTTGTTTTACAGGTTTTGCATTTCAGTGGACGGCGAGATTGTGAACCACCAAGGTAGGGTCCAACCCTGGCATATCGGAATAGGACCATGCAAAATTGATTTTTACCTCTGTAAGGAAGTTGATGAAGTCTTGTTTCTCGATTTCTATGAGGGATTTGGCAATGAGCACATTTTTTGGAATGACCTTGATGCCCAGGTTGATGCTATCTATTTCTTCTATCAACAAATTTGATTTGTCCTATGGAAGTTAACCAATGGTAGGGAGGTCAAATCCCTCATCGTCAAGTGCCTTTTCTAGGTTTTCACTTTCAGATATGCTCTTTGTTTCTATTTCTTGTTCATCCAAAGGCGCTTAAGGGAGGTTTTCACCTAGGGAATCATATCTTTTTCTTTTATTATATTTTTTGTGGCTAAGGACATTGACTTGACTACCAAAGTATCCCTTTTTGTGTAGTTGAATACCCTCGACTCTGCTACAATCTTCCATATTTTGCGCTATTAGGAGAGAAATGAGAGCATTATCGTTGATGCAGATATCTAAAGTGGGTTTGTCTCGTTGGCCCCAGTCAATGAGTTCAGGATGGACAAGATGTAGCTCATGTGAAGTGGGAGGGGTTATGGGGGTGATGGTATTGATGTAAGCATCCAAGAAGATATCTTTCTCATATTCATAAGGCATTTCATGGAATTCCTCTTTGTCAATGCTTTCAATATCCGAAGAAGGACTAGAAGGGGCACCAGCGATAGTAATCTTAGGCACCAGGGTGTACCCCAAGCCTCTTTTGTATCTATAGGAGATAAGATTTATGAGTGTTTTTCTTCCTTTCTCCTCTGGTCCCAGGCCATGTCCTTTGTAACCTATTTTTTCAACTATGGTAGATGCTTTTGGGTACATTTATTTGGATATTCTTGTTGGATCTTCATCTTCTTCCCGATACAGCCATGAAGAGATATCTGCTTCGAGGCTCTCATTATCCAGTGGGCCCCATTGTTGGAAGGTGGTGTTTTGGCATTGTATGATTGGTTTTGGGTCCTTTTTTATCTCTTTTGGTTTGCCAAATGACTTAGGAGAGAGAGGGAGGTTGCCTATTAATAAGACGTCCTCCAATTTGTATTCTCCATAGCCATTGTCCAAGATCTTGATTTGATTATCTGGTTGGGATGATGTGGAGGCAACATTTGATGTGTTAGATGGAGGCGTTGGCGAGGGTCTATTTAGTGGGCAATGATACAGATGCTTCCCCTCTAATAGTTTGCAATATTGAAAAGGTTGGGGATCACCTTTGATAGTGATCTCTCTTCCATTATAGGGGAATTTGATGCATTGGTGATACGTGGAGGGTATGACCTGGAAGGAATGAATCCATGGCCTCCTAAGGAGAATGTTGTAGGGGAGGTCAAGATCTAGTACTTGGCAAGGAGTTTCAATTGTAATGGGGCCCACTTGAAGAGGTAAGGTGACCATGCCCTTTGAAATTATTTCTGCATCATCATATGCCTTTATTGTGATCCTTCCTGATGTGTCTATCAAATCATTAGAAAGTCCCAATTGTTTTATTAATTTGTATGTGCACAGATTAAGCCTGGATCCACCGTCTATCAGGATACATTTGACCTTGTGCTTGTGGATGAGAGCTTCGATGTGCAAAGGTTTGTTATGGTCTTCATCTGTGGGAGCATCTTTGGAGTTAAATATAATGTGTTGCTGGGTAGCAAGGTTTCCAATGAGGGCTTGGAATTGGGTGGCGTTGATGTTATTAGGAATGCGTGATTGGAGAAGGGCTTGTTCCAAAATTTCTTTATGGACCGGGGAGGTTTTGAGAAGTTCCAAAATGGAGATCTACGCAGATGTCTTCCCAAGTTGATCAAGGAGGTCATATCGAGCAGGTGGAAGACATGGGTGGGGGGTTTGGTGGGGGAGGAACTCCTTGGATGGTGACTCTTCCTTGGTGTGTAGTTGCATTGCAGTCATTCTGGAAATGGGAGGTGAAAGGTGTGGTGCCTTGAATGACTATCCGAGCAGGATTTGGTCTACTTTGGGAAGAAGGAGGATTAACTCCTTGGATGGTTATGACATTGACATTATTGTCTGCAGGTTCAATGCGACCTACCAAAAAATCAAAACTGGTTACGTGATTAGCATACGTTAGGTGATGAGCCTTTTCCTTTATCATGCTTCGAGAAGGGTTCCTGGTACATTTTGAGTTTGTCATTGTTATTACCAGGTTTTGCATTTGCTACTTCAATCTCACCTCTATCAATGAGATCTTGTATGTAGATCTTCAGTTTCATATGCTTTCGTGTATCATGTCCCTTGATACGATGGTATTCACAATACTCATTTTCATTATACCATCTCGATTTAGGTTGATTGGGGTCAAATGGGTGAGTGATTGGAAAAACCACTACACCTTCTTGGACAAGTTTTTGAAACACCACTTCAATAGGCTCAGCCAGAGGAGTGAAATCTCTTGGAGTCCTATTATTCGATCGAGGTGGTCTAACCTAGATTGAGACATTGTTGTGAGGTTTTTTGGATTGATTTGGATTGTCTTGATTATTGAATTGATGATTATTGGTGGTGGATTTTGGGGGAGCGGCCACAGTTTGGACCTTCTTTGCATCAATTATACCATCATTGACCACATTTTTGTTTTTGGACTAGAATTTTGGCTTGTCGCTATAATAAGAGGAAGAACTTTGTGTTGATTTCTGGTAATTTTCCAAGGTTCCTTCTTCCAACAAGACACGTTCGAGAGCAAGACCCTTATCTGTCAATTTTTGGAAGGATTTGATACATTGAGATATTAAAGGTCTTGAAAGTTCAGGTACCAAGTTCTTTTGGAATAACTCAATTTGATGTTATTATGGCATGTCCCTCTGGAATTTCTTGATAAGATGTCGCCATCTTTGTAGGAAATTGGCAAAGGTTTCTCCGGGACTTTGTTTTGTATTACATAAGTCCATCATAGAAACATCATTACCCATGTTGTATGCATAGTGGGCCACAAATTTTTCTGCCAAGTCTGGAAAAGAGACAATGGAACCTCATGGTAAAGATGAGAACCATGCCAAGGCGTCTCCCGTGAGACTCTTGCGAAAGAGTCTGCGAAGATAAAGGTCACTATAGGAGACTTCTTGGCATAAGATGTGGAATTCTCAAACATGGTCATGGGGATCTCCTTTGCCTTCATACTTGGTGAATTTAGGGATCTCAAATCTTGGGGGATATGGTGCAACTGATATAGAAAGGTCGTAAGGACAAGGGAAAAACTCTTCAAATGAGTAAGTTTTCCTTTTATTAGTCCTTTGTTTCATGTCCTTGATGATATTCTTCATGTCTTGAATTTTATTGATGAGGTCTTGTTGTGGACTTTGATATTGATGAATTGTATTTGCCCCAAGAATTGGATGAACCAAAGAAGGTGCACCACCACCAATATATTGATATGATGAGGAGGTGGGAATGTGGGATGTGATGACCAATGTTGCTAGGGTTTGAGTGACAGTTGGTTGTGGTCCGCAAATGGTTGTGATGGGATTGAATACGACCCAGATAAAATTTATGACATTGTTTGGAGGAAGGGAAGTTTGTGGAATAGAAATATGTGGTTGAATAGAAGGAGGTGGTATAGAAGTTTGTTGGAGAATAGATGAGATCGGATTTGATAGTGGTATGGATGGCAAGGAGGAAGAAGGTGGGATGGAGACCACGATGGGAGGTACCACAAGTGGCATTGATTAAGCTTGGATGATTGATGGGGTTACAATTGATTGAGTTTGAATAGTAGGTGCAACACTTTGTGTGGGAAGTACTGTAGGTGGCATTGATTGAGCTTGGATGATTGATGAGGCTGCAATTGATTGAGTTTGAATAGTAGGTGCAACACTTTGTGTGGGAGCGAGGTCCCCTTGTGGTTGTTGGGCGAAAGCAGATCTATTAAACTCAAGTGGAAGTTGAGCTCCATTTTCAAGAAGAGCTTCCAGAAGTGCAGTAGGATTGTGTTTAATAAACTTGTCCATCATCTCTTGGTTATAAGAATTTGCTAGGAAAGTTTGCACTTCTAGACAAAGTTCATATTGGTTAACCATGTCAAGATTTTGACTTTGATCTTGATCACTAGGTTGCCCACTTTGTGTATGATCTTGCGTGGGATCTCCATATAGGACATCAATGTCCGGCATGCCATATTGTTGTTCAACCATCTTTTTCTTTTGGGATCGAGTTGTGACCATACACGATATTTGTGATGAAAGGACTTAAGAAATTTGTGATGAAAGGACTTAGAAAATTTGAGGATGATTGATGGAGGAGGTATAGTAGTGATGGTTTAGAAGAAATTTGATGAATAGGTTGTCTTTGGTATGAACATGAAGGATCGATTCGAATGGCAAGTTGTATGAAGGGATACGACCACCCTGATTTGGATGATAGTTGGTGTTTCAAAGGACAAAATTGAATGTTGATGGAGATGACGGACTCTTAGCTTCTCTCTTAGGCTTATGAAATATGGGATGGACAGAGCTTTGACGCAATTTTTTTTTTTTTGGACTTGGTGTGGGTAATGACTTGGACAATTGTTTGTGTCTTGACAAGTGTTTTTGCAAAGTGTTTGGGGATAGTGATGTGTTTTTAGTCTTCTCTTGGCAAGTATGTATCAAACAAAGCAAACACAGTGATCAAATGCATATTATATCAAAGACACTCATGATCATATACAACATTCTTAAGGCTGGCAAGGACAATAGTCATTGAATCCCAATTGGTTTCCCATCTATGCTTACCCAGAGTGGACACTTAGATGGTTGACCCCACTGGCTCCCCTCCACGACACTCACTTCTCGGGGCAGCCAAGCATCAATTCCCATGAAAAATCCTCATGGCGAACTTTGTGTCTCTACTAAGGGCCGTAAGAATATGGGTCGCTTCAGAGGTCTGACCTCATGCACCAATGACTAGAAGGTTTTTGGCCACTATGAACAACGTGTTTAGTAAGTCTTCCCATTAGGAGCTACCCTTAAAAGTTGCACAAGCGCAATTGAGGCCTATAGCCCAATGAAGCACCAAGAACTTAGTAGTCACGCAAGCATGATTGAGATCTCTAGGATCCTACTAAGCACCCAATGTGAGAGTGAACTCTCATATATCCCTAACCATCAACCCTTTCGTAGTCAATGGCCTATTTATTATAGTGAGTTGGGAACCCCAGGTCTGGGTTTACTCACTTGGGTCATTCCCCTCTTACCTTCTCAAAGAGCAAGTTGGGAGGGCAGGCCTGCTAGAGGTAAACACACAATCAAACAAGAAAAGGTTGGAGGGTCTGGAATTCTGATCGTCTAGTAAGATGAGAGCATATTTTCCTACCTTTACGCTTTTCTTAAAGACACATAAGACAATGGTTCATTCCATTTTAATTAATATCTAGGTGCCTAATTTAAATAAATGCACAATATTTGGTTGAATCAGCTAGGCAACTTGCAAAACCACTTGATTAGTAGTTTGAAAAATGGAGTCTTCAAAAAACGTCCTACAAAACAACTTGATTAGTAGTTTGGAAAAATAGAGTCTTCAACAAGTGTCCTACAAAACAACTTGATTAGTAGTTTGGAAAAATAGAGTCTTCAACAAGCATCCTTCAAAAAACAACAAAATGACAAAAATATTAATTTTTTTTATTTTTTCGGGAATGAATAAAAACTTTTTTACTAATAACAAATGTGGATTTGAAGAAAGCTTTGATGGGTAAATGAGATTTGACTAGGTTTTTGCCACTTTCCAAGGGATAGGCAAGCGAAAAATGGGGATTTTGGAGGAGAGATGAAGGAATGGGAAAATTTGTCCAAGAGGGACAAAGAAGCAAAAGTTGGAGATGGATAATATGAGAAAAATTTGGAGGTGATTGGATAAAAGGGAAAGGAGTTATGACAAACCCTAAAAATAGAGAAATATGAGATTTTGGGCTTCAAAAAGTGGATTTTTGGGATAAGGCCTCCAAGGAAGGAAATGTGGAAAATGACAATGAGGAGAATCTGGTGAAGTTTGGAGGAAAATGGAGTCGAGATAAAGAAGATATGATGAAAAAACAAAAAAAAATTTACTTTTTATTTTTATTTGTTTTATTTTTATTTTTTAAACCTTAGATTTAACAGAGCAGACAGAAACCGTAGATTTAATAGAGTAAAAACCCTAAATTTAACAGAATAAAAAAAATGTCAAAGGTCTGGATTTCTGATTGTCTAGATAGATGAGCATAATCTCCTACTTTCACACTTTCCTGTGGTCAGACATATTATCTTTAAACAGAGCAGATAACAGGAAATGAAAAAAAAAGAAATGCAGACTACAGTTAGCACCTAAAAATTTCAAATGGATTATCAGAGTAGACAGTAGCACTAAACAGATAGAAAAGTGTCAAATGTCTGGATTTCTGATTGTCTAGATAGACAAGAGCATACTCTCCTATTTTCACACTTTCCTGTGGTCAGAGCATACAGTCGCGCTAAACAGAATAGAAAAGTGAAAGGTCTGGATTTCTGATTGTCAATATAGACAAGAGCATACTCTCCTACTTTCATAGAGATTATAATTAAACAGAGAAGATAATAGAGCAAATAACAGATTGGATAATAGGAATTCAAATTCTCACAAAAATGCTCGCGCTAATCGTAGAGCTATCGTGCTGAAACTGAAACTGAAATAGAAAAAGAACAGAAACAAAAACGCAACAGAAATAGAAAAGAAGCTGTTGCACAGAAATACAAAGCCGCTATTTTGGAACCTGCAAAAAAAAGATTTTTTTTTTTTGTAATCGCACTATTCTGGAACTTGCGTCTCACAACTCACAAAAACCTAAAAAAAAAGCATTAGTTCTTAGGGACGTGGGTCCCATCGAGCATGCCAAAATGAAAAGGGGAAAATAGATTTGAAGGTCAAATGATCAAAACATAACGAAATAAACATGTAGAATGCTAAAATATCATTAAAAGACCATTTCACCTTGCTATTTTACCTTCTCTTTTGGATTGAGCTTGATGAAGTGAAGGTGCCCCTTGATAATGCTCCACTTGATGTGCTCCTTTGATTGTTGGATGTGGATGGCTCTCCAATATTGTGCACAAATGGAATGAATTTGAAAAATGATAAGGATGAGATGATCAAGTTGCCAAGATGATTTCCTGGGCTCAAAAGGGCAGCATAAACTTACTGGATTTCAAGATGTTTTGAATGAAGGGATGAAGCCCTATTTTATAGGAAGAAGAGAGGAAAACGGATGGCTAGGATGAATTCGAGATGAAGGGATAAGATTTACTTGTGAGCTCACACAAGGTCCAAGAGAGGGTGTGGAGACCAAGAATTATGCCTTAAAGGCATTTCGTATCTCCACACTCCACAAGATGCATTGGAGGAATTAAAAATTCTCCAAAACGGGATATCATGGGGATTGGAAGAATTAAAAAAAATTAAAAATTCCTTGAGAGAGGGGATGCCTAGAGAAATGTGTGATTTCGAAAATCTTACATTCACCTAGTAAAAGAGCATTTAAAGCTAGTGGCTGGATGAAAAGGACAAAGAGTTGACTTTGTGACTAATCATGATGATTAACCATTAACGACTCATTAGGAGGGGGATTAGAGGAAATGTTAGGTGGGATTAATATTTGTAGGAGAATTTGACTAGGAGAGAGAATGAGTGAAGAGAATAAAAAATTAGAAGAATAATGTTAAATGAGTTTAGGGAGTTTCCAAAAGAATGAATTAAGAAGATGATTTGTAGGAATCATGTAGGTTAACTAATTAATTGAAATTAATTAGCTAAGAGGAAGATTTGTGAGGATTTGATTTTTTTAGAAGAATAAAGAAAGGGATTGATTTATCAATCATATGCTATAGTGACAATATTAATTATATTTAATTAATATTGGGAGGAATTTGAATTAACATAATTAATTAATTAATTATGCGAGGAATTAAAAATAATTAAAATAATTATTTTTAAGTGTCTATAACAAGTACCGGGTAGGTACGGGGTATCATCTCCACCTGGCTTCACAGGTCTGAGCATGCCTTATATTTGTCTGATGGAAGAGGAGGATGTAGTGGTTGACCCTATTTTAACCAATTACACTCTTGTGAGTGTCATCAGTTGGTCGTCCTGTCAATTTGTTCGGCCTTCATATTCTGTCGTTTGATCTTTTTATGAGTATTTGCTTGGGGTTTACTCAGTTTGTGTGTTTAGTGAATTTAATTAATTAATTAAATTTATGAAGTTATCTCATAGTTGGTATTTTTGGGAATTATGTATTTTATGCATTGAGATTATAAATTTAATTAATTAAAAAAAGTTATTAAATTAAGTTGCAAGCTGCATGATATTAGAAATATATTTTATTTAAATAAATTAGATTAATTTCATTTATTGTTTCCTAGAATTTTAAATAAATAAAAGAATAACAAAATAAATAAATAAATGAATAAATTAGAATTAAAGTATTGCTTTAATTCTTTTTTTAGGAAATTAATTAATTTGCATGAGAAAGAAAAGAAAAAAAATAAAAATTTTGCTTATTGCATGTTAATTTATTCCTTTGTTAGGAATTCGAAAAGAAAAATAAAATTGCTTTTAATTACTAAAATTAAATATTAAGGTTTTTTGGGAAAAATATATGCAACCTAGAATTTTAGTTTAAAAGGGGAATATATCTTTTGATTTTTGGGAAGTGACTGAAAGAGACAGAGATTTTGGTGAAGAAAAATTATTTGGAAGCTTGTTGAAGGATTGAATCTCTCCTACAAAGTTCTTCCAGGAAAGCTATACCAGGTTGGGTGGCTTCTTCTGGTTTTTTTTTAAATAAAATATTTTATTTCTTCCCTCTTTTTGAATGATGTGTGTTAAAAATATTTGTCAAATCTAAAATCCTTTCTGGTTATTTCTTGTTCTTGGCTAAAGTTCATTCCTAAAATTAGTTTATAGTTTATAGAAAGAAGTTATTTTCTAGGTGTTTGTAGATTAAAATTTTGAGAAAATTGGGAAAAGTTAATATGGCAAATTTTGCCAAGATTTTTATTGTGCATGAAAATTGCAAGATTTGGGAGAAGTGGGATTTACCAGAGAAAATATTCCATCTTGTTTGATTTTGTTTCGATATTTGGCTATGGCAGTCCTTTTTAATATTTATGTATCTTTGTGTAATTATTTAGTTACTATGGTAATAAATTTAATTTCAATTAATTTTATTGGGTTATTAAAGTTATGGGGAAATTGTTTTATTTAATTATTATGAAGAAAATTGTATTAAATAAATTTGTGAGAAATAGATTTTATTGGAAAATGAAATTTATTACATTCTTATGCTATTGTAAATTTTAAATTATAAAAAAAAAATTTATAAAAAAAAAAACTTTGGTTTGGGGGGGTCAATAGCAACTAACGAACGGTAGTAGTACTACTAGAGGTAGCAGCAACTACTGTAAGGTAGCAGAGCTACCTACGGTAGTACCTGCTACCATGCGGTAGCAGGGGGGTTATAATGAATTTGCTTTTCCCTGTGTTAAATTTTGTGCAGAGTTTGGTACATTTGGGTTTCATGCCAGTGTTATATAATTCGGTTTTATCTAATTTTTAATATGTTAAAAAAAAATATAATAATATTATATATATGTGTATATATATATAGTATTTTCTGTGGTTTTAATTATGTTATTGGAAATGAAAGATATTTCAAAATTATATCTTCTTTTTATTATATATTTTAATGTGATATAATTATATAATATTATATTCGATGAATATATATATTTATGTAATTATGTTATATTATTATATATAATTTTTAAATTGGAATTTAATTTAGATTATTAATACAATCGAATCGGGTTTATTTGTAAATTAATCATGAACATATAATTAGGGGGTTAATTTTTATGTGATTTTATTTAACCTTATTGGACAAATGACAACATTGATTTCCTTGTATTAATATAGTTGTATTTTCTTATTTTCTAAAAAATCTTTAATTGCAAGTATTTTATGCTTTTGGCTGTTTAAAGAAAAAATTGCCTATATTAGGATCTTGTATAAATGGTATTTGCAGTCAAGCTTAATTTCGTTGTAATTCTGGTTGAGTTGTCATTATGTCATATGTTGTTATACCCCCTTGGTTAGGAGTTGTTGTATGACCTCGTTGATGTGAGCCATTGTGTGTTTTGTTCCAAATGGTCAATCCTGGGTTAGTGATTGTGTATCCTTCACCTATGGTTTGTCAGGATTAGATATGACTGTCTATTTCACCATAGAGTTCTCGTAGAGAGACCTTTCCTATTAGTGTCTTATGAAAGAGAGTGGCTTTCAAGCGGGGGCCGCGCCTGAAGTGGATGGTAGGATAACCCCTCGAAATTCAGTTAAGAAGTGATAACCTAATAATTGATTAGGGAGTGGGTAGATTACATATTAATTAAGATAATGTGCCTCACACATGGTTGAGTGCTTGTATAGGCTTAAGATGTGGTGAGAAGGTCTGGAATGGCAAACCTGTCACCTTGTCTTCATGAAAGGATTGGTAGGGTCTGCATGAGGCTTAGATGGAGCCGGAGGTTGGGGAGAGGTTACCAGGATAACCCAGGATGGGGGCCGGGACCTATGGAGGCCTACCAGGGTAACCACCTTAAGCCATGCGATGACACTCTCTCCTTAGAGTCACATGGATGTTTGCGGAGTCATGTAGTTCTATCGTACTTGTCTTATTTTGTTTGCTTGAGGGTCTTCTACTATCTCCTAGCACGATGGGGTAGTTCCATTTCAGGATCACATGGTCGGGTGGTAGTGCCACTTCCCATCGGATGTTATGGATTGTATCTTCAAGCGAGGAAAGGCTTCACTAGTGTTTCTTGGTTCATGATTCATGTACCAGCTCTTGTTCATGATCATTGTTCAGTTGAGACCTTGTGGTCATTGTATCAAACTTTTATGTAACCTTGATATTGTAACTTTTGGATTCCGTGGTATTTTTGGAAGCCATATATTTATGGATATTGTAATATTATGTCAGTGGAATGTATGTTAATTCAGTTGCTTTGATTCTTTCATTATGGAATTTAGATGTATGTGTAGTTTTAATCTTAAGCATTTAATTTACCTAATTAAATGGACAATTGGATTAACCATGGTGTTAATATAATCTACGGATTAATCTTTGTTGGTAACCCTTAGGAAATCATGTGTTAGACTTCCGCTATGTTATTAAATGTGCAACTATTATAATTAATGCACTTAATCTTTTTTTAAAAATATTTCACCCTTTAATTGCCTAGTTGTGTTGTTTTCCTTTAGGGTTCCTGGCAGGGCACTACAATTTGTTTGATCTGTCTAAGTAGCACAATACTTGCTTGATTAGATCCTTTTAAGCCTATTTAACACTGCTTCTCAACATGCTCTGTAACTTAACTCTTTTGTCTTTGCACATAACATATCACTTTCTCTCATACAAAATAATTCATTGTGATGTCAATATAAAGACATTTAGATTTCATGTCAGCCTCAAGAAATCATAACTTAATTTCCTAGGTGTAGTGTATCTACTCAAGTGATCATAACTCATCACAAAAATACCACCAAAACTTATCGGTGGTGATAACTCATCACACAATCTACGAATATCGGTTGAAACACTTAATACCGGTTAGAGTTAAACCGCTTGTCCTTGATGCTTCTGAGATAGTCTCTGGTGGATCTTCATGTTGATGCTAAGACATGTATAAACAAGTGGTTATCTCCATGCATATACTAGTGGACAATATAAACATATGCATGTGTATTTGTTTCATCAATGACAACACATGATGAATTTATTACAATCATCATCAAGCCAACAATCTTCCCCTTTGGCATTGATGGTAATACTTAGAAAATTTTACAACAATACTGCTAGGTGGTGCTTACAAAAAAAAATTATACACATATACACATACTCTCCCTTACTACATACATCATACAAAATTTTCAAAACACACATACATATTTCTACTCCCCCTTTAACAACAATGCCAAATTGAAAAAGCTATATATATATATATATATATATATATATATATATATAGAGAGAGAGAGAGAGAGAGAGAGAATTTGTATCAAAGTGTTCAGCATATACAACAATTTGAAAAAATGAATCAAGATTCATGCAATAGAAATCCTCAGAAAAATTGCACTAAAATTCCTCTTCAACTAAGATAAAGCATATTCCCATGTTTTGGACAAATTCTTAGTGAGCTCAAGTGTAGACATGATCTAAGTATGAAATTCCTCCATGGAATCCAGTGAATAGGTTTCTGGGGTAGCTAAAATAGCTTCTGCATGCATGTAGGATCTTTGTAGGATGTCTACTTGTGTTGTGAGTTGACTCTTCAATTATTTTAGTGACCAAAGTCTTTTGGATTTCTCAATATCATAAGTGTCTAACCTATTGTGCAAATCATCCACAGATTTGCTAAAAGCAAAAACAAAGTCTTGAAGTGGCATATATGCATTGCATATCTTTTCTAGATCCTCCTCAATTTTGGTATGCCTGCTATTGATATCAGTAAAAAAGAATGAAATATTAGAAGTAGATGCAAGATAATACCCACCTGTTTCAATAGCTTGCGTTAATAAATATTTATTAAGTGATAGAGATAGTTTCCCAATGTCAATCTCCTTCATAAGTTGTTCACCTCGCTTCTTCTTCTAACTCTTATCAGCATATGTCTGGGTTTCTTCTTCAAGTGATGTAATTTGGTTAGATGCATCAGCAACTAATTGACCAAGTTTGCTAATGGGTGTTGATAGGTGCCCTGTAGCAGTTTTTGGTAGTAGATTTGTCATAATATCTACTACTTTCTGAATGGTTTTTGCTTCTATCCTTTGTTCCTTAAGTCTTTTCTTGTGTGCTCTAGATTGCATGACATTTGAAATCTTCATCATTTCAGATGCACTCATATTATCAACATTTATATGCCCTGAAATGCCTAATGAGTCATCTTCATCTTCATCATTCTGTTATAAGAATAATGGTTTTGCCAGTTCAGAAGATGTTACCTTAACAATTGCTTTTTCTTGTTCTTTCTCCATTTCCTACTTAGATGTCTGAGTACCAATGTTTTCATCAGATTCCTTCTGAATATCCTATGAAACCAGTGGGGATTGGGTTTTCTTAGGTTGATTTTTTGCTAGTGGATTTACCACTCCTTGTTGAGTTGTTGGTTCCTCAATTGAAGTAACCTGTAAGATAGTGATCACAGGTGGTTTCATATCAGGTGCAATGATGTTCTCAGATAGATCAATTGTGTCCTGATTATCATCAATATCATGGATAAGAGTGTCATCATTCCTCTCATAAACTTGTACATCTTTATCCATTTTAGCTATAGGCTATCTGATGAGTTTCAAACTCAATAATTTTCCTCTTTCCACTAAGTAGCTTCAATCTTCTTGCTTTGAAAGCAAATTGAATTTTATACTGATCAACTAAAGCACTTATTTCATCCTTGGCTAATTTAGGAAAATATTGTACAAATATCTCATCTATAATTTCTATTTCCTCATTTACATATTCCTCCCATTTATTCAAAAGAATAGTGTACAAATAATTAGAGACATCCTTTTCAAGATCATGAGGTAATCTACTATAATGACACAAATGATTGATTACCTATTGAATGATTTTCTCCTTCTCATCTTTAGTGAAGGAATCAAAATGTTCTTTGATATTGTCAAATCTGTTTCTCCCTAATGTCTTCATTGTTCTTTCAAAGTGGGTTTCAGGCTTGTAAGTTGAGATATCAATAGGCACAGTTGCCTTTGGCATATTTTTCACTGACTTTTCTACTCTATTGGTAGCTTTCATCTTCTTAGGTTCTTCTTTAGTGTCAGTTCCTTCAGATTCTTCTTGAAGAATTAAATTCCAACCTCTTTTCTTTGTCTCCTTTTTCATATACACCTTAGGTTCTGGTTCCTTTTTGTTTTGGACACTCCATGTCATTCTAGTACTTTTCATCACTGGAGGTGCATCCTCAAATTTCTTTTTCTTACCTTTACCGCTTGTGGTTGGAGCAATACTTGTTCCAGTTTGTGTAGTCTGTTCTTTTACTAAACTCAATTTTGCCCTCTTTTTATCTACTAGAGATGCTAACAGGTTATTGGCATAGCCAATCAATAAGTCATAGTTAACCTCATAACTCATATCTTCCATTTCTTCCTCTCTAGGCTCAATCGCCTCCATTAAACAGTAATCAGTGGTAACTATGAAAACAATGTCTTTAGGAAAATGTTATACCACATCCTCAGGCAATCTTACTCTCATGCTCATCTTCTTCTAAAATTCATTAAATTATTTGTTCATAGAAGCAGATAAAGTATTCCTTACAACCTTGATGTTGTTCTTGATATGGGTGGATACAGGTAGATCCTTAGACCATTAAAGATCTTCGATTCCTGGTAGGAAATTCTAAAAATAAAAGAATAGCCCAATCAATAACTATCCTAATTTAAACTTTAGGTTACTGTCCTTCTTAATAGATTGTAGATTTAAAAATAATTGGCTCCTTATGGCCTCATAGAGGTCATAACCTACATTTTCAGCTATCATCATGTAAGCAATATGCACTGCTGCTGATGGAACACTATTCATTCTGCTAGAGTAGAATACCCGGTAGCCTACGACCATAGCTACTAATTTTACTGTCGGGTCTCTAATATTGTTAACAGAGAAGGCACGACCATTAGAGGTTGAACCGGTTAGGGTATTTATTGTATCTTTTAAAATACGTCTGAACTGAGGTACTTCACTGGTTGAGTGAAAACTAATTATGGCCTGAATGGCTTCCTTGGTTATGGTATGAGTCCTCTCTAAGTACATGTTCTCCCTATGACCTCTACTCAAGATAATTTGGATATGCTCTTCTTAAAAATCTTCAAGGAAGTAAGCCACGTTATGAAAACCTTTCTTGAAAACCCTAATATATTCTGTTTGAATTTTCCTGTTTTCATCACAAAGTGATTTCAACTAAGAATATATTGATAGTGACCCTAAATCCTCAATTTTGCAGTCAATGTAGATCGACAAATCTCCTTTTACTATGACATCGCCCAGAACTTGTGACAAAGCATTATAAGACATAGCCTTTTATGCTTTTACAACTTCCATAGGTTTTGATGTGATCATCAATTTCCCTACTTACTTAGAAGACGATGCCATTCCAGATAAACTATATTACGAAGCAAGATTATCAAGAAATACCTTATTTCACACACTGCCTCGTTTACCAGTTGAATGCCCAAGTGCAGAGCAGTTCTGTCTTCTCCAACCTTCAAATCAACTTGATTACTCAAATGTCAATGCAACTTCGATTGAAATTGGCTAATATTCTTTACTTAGCTCTGCAAACGCTCAAAGGTTCTTTCTCGAAAGCATTAGGGTAAAAATAACAAAGTGAAAACTTGCTTTTATTCTTTTTACCAACTGCAATAAATGCTCTCTCGTTAGGGTTACAAACCCTAATTACACTGCTCAAGAAGAAACCAGTTGATAACTAAATAACAAAAAGTTATCAAAATCTCATGCTTTTGAATTCTCTTACCACTTATTCACTTCAAGGGATCTTGAGGTGTATTTACCATTATGCTCCCCTTAGCCATATGAAAAGGCTTAATTCACCAATGTAGGATTCTCTTCACTGGGTGAAGGAATAGCTTGTTCTCCAAGGGAATCATCACTCTTCTTCTTCTGAGTTTGATTCATTTCTTCTCTTGTTTCTTCAATAGTGAACTTTTTTTTGCCTTTCTGATCCTCGAAAGGGTTGACTGGTTTTCTCTTCCTAGATCTATAGAATATTGCCATATGTCCTAGTTTGTTACGATGATAGAAGGCCATACTAGATGATTTCCAAGGTCCTGCATTACCTCTCCCAGTTCTTCTTTTGCAATTCATAGCCACATGACCAAATTTGTTATAGATGGTGCATATGACATTTGTTACCTTTTCCATCTCAAATGGACTAAACCGGTTGTTGTAGGGTCTTTGCCACTTCATATTTCCTCAGTTATCATAATTTATCATCCAGTTACCATTTGGTCTTGGATGCATATGTGGTACAAGATTATTTGCTCCATATCTACACTCAACAGATCTATGTCCATACATTCTACATGTGAAGCAATGACCTTTATATTTCTTGGACACATACCTAGCAATAATATTGTAGCTTGCATTTCTGTTAGGTTTGTCTCTACAAACATTTGCAGTGTGACCAGGTTTATGGCAAACAAAACAAATAGGTTTGAAAACCTTCTTACCAATGGGCTTTTTGGCCTTATGATTGTTTCTCTTTGTACCAGATGATTCTCCTTTATCAGATGTGTTAAAACCAAGTCCAAAGGTATCACCTTTCATCCTTTGTGATTGGATTTGTTTATCTAGCAAGGAAGAACTCTTGTTGAACTTTTCCAGTTTCTCATTAGCTTCGGTGAGCTACCTGGTGAGATCTTCATATGTTTTGATAGGCTCTCTCTCAAAGATGATGCTAGTTCAAGATATAGCTATAAATTCCCTTTTTCTTCTCTTCCTACAACCAAATGTTCATGCATAGTGACATTTTCCCTCTTGATCTTGGAAATCTCATGATCTCTTTCCTTGATAAGATCTTCAGTTGTTCTTTTGGATTCCAGTTCCTGACTCATGCAGATATTCAATCTTTCTAACTCTCTCCTCAGATTTAGTTTCTCACCATTTAAATTTTCAACTTCCTCGGCTAAAGTATCAATATTGGCCTCATTTGAATGATTGTTATCATATATTTCCAACAATTGTTCAGTTAGCTCTCTCCTTTTGACTTGTGAAGCTTTTAGTTTGACCCTAGGGTTTTCAAGCTCATTTCTACTAGCTTCAAGCTCTCTACCCATCTCAAAGTAGCTCATGTCCCCCATGGTGGTTTCAAGGCTCCCTTCTAAGTGATTAGGCTTTAAATAATTTAGGCTCTGATACCAATTGATGGACTTGAAAAGCACTGAGAGGGGGAGGTGAATCAATGACACCAAAAATAAAACTACTTCAAACACTAACCGATAGATGAACTTAACAAAACTTTTAAACACAATGCATGCAATCCAAAATGATATAACAACATCCATCATAACACAAGTGTTTGTACGTGGAAAACCCAAATAGGTAAAAACCACAGTGAGATGGAACTCACAAGTTAACTGTCTACAGTAATAGATAACTGACCGGTTAAGGTCTACAAAGTGCTTTGCTAGGAGCGAATCTTGTTAGAGATCCCAAAGCTTGATTAAAAGCTATACTCTATAAAAGGTAGTACCCTATTAGGAGTAACCTCAGTAAAGGATTTATGAATTCAAACTAATGGATCACCTTGTTAGAGCATTTGAACAATGAAGCTTGTTAGAGCTTACCCGGTTAGGGGATTTTAATTTTGTTGTAATTGTTAGAAGATAATAGGATTTGTTTGATATTTCTGAGTAGCACAATACTTGCTTGATCAGATCCTTTTGAGCGTATTCAACACTACTTCTCAACATGCTCTGCAATTAACTCTTTTGTCTTTGCACATAACATATCACTTTTGCTCATACAAAATAATTCATTGTGATGTCAATATAAAGACATTTAGATTTCAAGTTGGCCTCAAGATATCATAACACAATTTCCTAGGTGCAGTGTATTTGGTCAAGTGATCATAATTCATCACAAAAATACTACCAAAATTTGTCGGTGGTGATAACTCATCACATAATCTACAAATACCAGTTGGAACACTTAATACCGATTAGAGTTAAATCGCTTGTCCTTGATGCTTCTGAGATAGTGTTGGTATTTTGGTATGGTTTTGTCATTGATGTCAACACCTACTAGATACTTATCAACTTTGGCACTTTGGAGAATCAGTAACATTCACCGACAAGCAAATGACTTATGAAGAGTCATCGGTATCTGGTACATCGACAAGATATAATGATCACCAATACTTGGAAGGGCACGGAAAACACTTGGTTATGTCGAAGACATCGTGTGGAAACCTTGTCTTGGAGTTTTGTTAATTGGCATATTCGTATTTACATATTTGCTGTTACCGGAAAATAGGTCCAGGTTATGCACCGACAGGTTTATCTTTTCTAGATTAGCATGGCATGCTATGGAGATAACTTATTATTGTTGTAAATGCATTAAGCCGACATGTTGAATCGATTATTGCATTGGGCATTAATTTATTTGTAAATTGATTTTATTGTATTATCCTTTAGAGCCAACCTACTAAAATTGGTCTTAGGGTATGGTATAAATGTAAGATCTTATTTGTAAGATCAAGTGTGGAATGCAAAAAAGAATTGTGTGAAGGTATATGCAAGAATAAGCAGAGCTATACACGCAGACATCATTCAAAGGTGAAGCTAAGTTTTTGTGAAAGCATATCAGAACTACACCGGTACTGAATCCAGCATATGAAAATGCTATTTTGAGTAGTACACTCTTATTGGATTTAACCATCCAATTGTAGTCAGTGTGACTCCCATTTTGTGTTTGAGCAGTGAGCTCTAGGCGCTTGGCCTTTCTGCATGTGTAGGCCACATTTGGATACACTTACTATCTACAGTAGTATCATCTGATTATGGGTAAGGTTTCCCACCATGGTTTTTCCCCTTACAGGATTTCCACGTACAAATATTGGTGTTATGTGTTGTGGATGACTTTGTCTTTTTGTTTCATGCATTAATCTTTATTGGTATTGCAATTATTTGATAAAACTATCCACCAGTATAACAGATTGTTTCATCAGTATTAAGTAGAAAGTTGATTAAGTTGTTTTTGGTTTAAACTCATTTGACAAATGATTCACCCCCCCCTCTCAGTTGTCTCTGGGACCTAACAATTGGTATCAGAGCCTAGTCCTCTTTTTGCAGAAGTTTAATAGCTTGAGGAGATCTAATGTCTACTAACTATTTCAGGAAGGACAGTCCTAAACTTTATGGAACCAACTATGGCATATGGAAGATCAAAATGGAGACACATTTAAATTGCATTGGAAAGGACATCTGGTTTGTTACAAAGAATGGTTATACTACTCCTACTCCTGGTTAGCCTAATCCACCTACCTTGGGAAAAGATGAAGAAAATGATTGCAAAGCAAGAGAAGCACTTTTGAGCGCATTATTTGATCAGCAAATCATGGGATTATCAGATAGGTCTACTGCTAAAGTTATTTGGGATCATTTGGAAACACTAAATGAAGGAGATTCTACAGTCAAGATTGCAAAACCTAAAAGCTTCCGGGTCAGGTATGAACATCTGAAAATGGAAGAAGATGAAAGGATTTATGCTTATATGGAAAGAGTTAATGAAATTGTTTTGGGTATTAAATGTTGTGGAGGAACCTTAAGTGAGGATGAAATTGTTTCAAAAGTTTTAAGAGGATTTCCTCTGGCATATAAAATGAAAGTCACTACTATAAATGAGTTAAGAACAATGCCTAATACATCAGTAACTAGGGATACATTGATTGGAAAACTTTCAACCTTTGAAATTGAGGAATTTGGTCCTATTGCTACTATAAAGACAAATTTAGCCTTTAAAGCATCTACATCATTTGCACCATCATTCAACAAATCTAATTGGAAAGCCTTTTATGCAAGAAAACTTGAAGAAAGTAGGAAAGAAAATGAAGAATTTGAAGCACTATTTGCAAGGAAAATGCCTAAAGGTCCTATTGGAAGTAAGTATGAAGGTAAAGCTCCCTTTAAATATTTTAACTGCAATAAGATTGGTCATATGGCTTCAAGATGCCCTGATAGACATGCTAGACTAAGAGAAGAAGCTAGAAGAACATACAAGCCTAATCCTAAATATCAGAGATACAGATTTAAGAAGAATAAAGACAAGTCTTGTTATCTTGCTGATGAAGGAGTGACAGATGATTCTAATGAGGATCCGATAGACAATGGATGGGTTTTTGTTGCTATAACAGAAGATCAACCAGAACCTACTATTCAACTAGTAGAACAAGCCTTGGCAGCTAAAGTTGAAGATAAGGATGAGTGGATCATTGATTCAGGATGCTCACATCATATGATAGGAGTTAAAGGTAAATTCTTGAATTTTCAAGAATACAATAGAGGCTTAGTAAGATTTGGAGATGATAAAGCTTGTTTGATCAAAGGTAAGGGTACAATATCTCTTGATGGTAAGCATAACACTGACGATGTTTACTATGTTGAAGGTTTAAAGAATAATCTTTTGAGTGTTGGTCAATTAGTTGAGAAAGGATTTCAGTTACAATTCAAAAATGGAAAATGCAAAATCATGAATAGAAATGGTTTGGAAATTGCAACCGGTAATCAAACTAGAGGTAATATCTTTCATTTGAATAACAATGAAAATACATGTTTGATTGCACATATTGATGAAAGTTGGCTATGGCATAAGAGACTCTGCCATGCAAACTTTGATTGCATAGCAAAAATCAGTACTACTAAGGCAGTTAGAGATTTACCTAAAATTGTCAAACCTCACAATACAGTATGTAAGCAATGTCAATTTGGAAAACAAGTTAGAGCTACTTTCAAAAGTATTCCAGAAAAATCTAATAATGCTCTTGACTTAATTCACATTGATTTATGTGGTCCAGCTAGAACTAAAAGCTTACAAGGTGATAGATATTTCATGTTAATCATTGATGACTATTCTAGAATGTGTTGGGTTACTTTTCTCAGAGAAAAATCAGAAGCACTTGAAAAGTTTAAACTCTTCAAAGCAATGGTTGAAAATAAAACCGGTAATAAAATCAAATGTTTAAGATCAGATCAAGGAGAAGAATTTACATCTAAGGAATTTAATGCATTTTGTGAAATGAATGGAATCAGAAGACAACTATCAGCACCTCAGACACCACAACAAAATGGAGTTGTTGAAAGGAAAAACAGAACTATCTTGGATGCAGCTAGAAGTATGTTATCAGAAGAAAATCTACCACATGTATATTGGAGAGAGGTAGTAAGTACAACGGTCTATACATTCAACAAAGTTCACATCAAAGGTGAAACCGGTAAGACCCCTCATGAACTATGGTTTGGTATTACTCCTACTCTTAAATATTTCAAAATATTTGGAAGCAAATGTTATATCAGAAGAGATGAGTATACTGGGAAATTTGATCCTAGAAGTGATGAAGGAATATTTCTTGGTTATTCATCTAAGAGTAAAGCATATAGATGTTTTAACAAAAGATTGCAGAAAATTGTTGAGAGTACAAATGTGAAGATTGATGAACAATTTAGAAGAACTTCAAGGTATATAGACTCTGAACTGGCAACATAAATTTTGACAAATGAACCTACATTAAATCCACCAGTACAGAATGAAGATCTAGTTACACTAGTATCATCTGAAAATTCCACAATAATTGAAGAACAACAGCAAACAAAGACACCCCGATATGTAAGACTGAATCATTCTGAAGATCAGATAATTGGAAACAAGTATAAAGGAGTTATGACAAGAGGAAGATTGGAAAATGAAAAGGTATGTCTTATTTCTCAAATTGAACCATCATCAGTTAATGAGGCATGTAAAGATAAATATTGGATTAAAGCTATGGAAGAAGAAATAGAACAAATTGAGAAGATAACACTTGGACATTAGTTCCCCGGCCTAAAGATAAAAATGTGATTGGAACCAAATGGGTATTCAGAAAAAAAATTTAATGAAGATGGCAAGGTAATCAGAAATAAAGCAAGACTAGTGTGTAAGGGATGTTCTCAAAAAGAAGGAATTGATTATAATGAAACCTTTGCATCCATAGCTAGAATTGAGGTCGTTAGATTATTTTTGGCTTTTGCATCACATAAGAACTACAAAGTATATCAAATGGATATTAAATGTGCATTTTTGAATGGAGATCTTGAAGAAGAAGTTTACATTGAACAACCTGATGGATTTTTCTTGATAGAAAACATAGATATGGTTTGTAGGTTAAGGAAAGCATTGTATGGGTTGAAGAAAGCTCCAAGAGCTTGGTATGGAAGATTGGATAAGTATCTTTTGAAGATTGGTTTTTCTAAAGGTAATCCAGACAACAACTTATATTATAAAATGACTAATGATGACATCTTGGTTATAGAAGTTTTTTGTTGATGATATAATCTTTGGAGGAGAAGATAGATTATGTAAAGAATTTTCTATTAAAATGCAGCAAGAATTTGAAATGTCTATGATTGGAGAAATAAAATTCTTTTTTAGGATTGAAAATTTCTCAGACTGATAAAGGTATATTTTTGAGTCAATCCAAGTACTTAAAAGAGTTACTAAAGAAATTTGGGATGGAGAACTCTAAACCGGTAAACACACCTATGACTACAAATGACAAATTATCACTAAAGGATGAATCTACACCTGTTAATCCAACTAGGTACAAATCTATGATAGGAGGCTTATTGTATTTGACACAAACTAGACCTGATATTATGAATGCAGTATGTATTGTTTCAAGATTTCAAAGTAATCCTAGAGAAAATCATGAATCAGTAGTAAAAAGGATTTTCCGGTACTTACAAGGTACTAAAAATCTTGGATTATGGTATCCTAGAGATGAAAACTTTGAATTATGTGCATACACATATGCAAATTAGGCAGGAGATGTGGATGATAGAAAAAGCACCACCGGCGGAGCATTCTTTCTTGGAAGCAGACTAGTTTCTTGGTTGAGTAAGAAACAAAGTTGTACATCTTTATCAACAATAGAATCAGAATATGTTGCAGCAGCAACTAATTGTACACAGGTATTATGGCCTAAGAAAATGTTGAAGGACATAAAGGTAAAATGCAAGGAACCTATTACTATCTATTGTGATAACATTGCAGAAATTGATATATCTAAGAATCCGGTATTACATTCTAAAACCAAACATGTTTCTATCAAACTGAATTTTCTAAGGGAACATGTTGAAGCAAAAGAGATAAAACTGGTTTATGTGAATACTAAAGAGAAGATTGTGGATATTTTCACTAAACCTCTACCTAAGGAGACTTTTGAATATCTCAGAGACTAGCTTGGGGTCATACCCCCACCGATAGAGACTTAGGAAGTTGATGATTGTCATCAACCGACAGAATTAACAAAGAAATCTTTTATTCCGGCTATGATGAGGAAGCTACTTCTCAGGGGGAGTACTTGGTATAGTGAATTGGTTGGTATTTTTTTTACTTTGGCATTTGATGTCAAAGGGGGAGAGATTGGTATGGAAAAACATGGTACACAAGGAAACACATGTTACTCTCAGGGGGAGAGATTGTTACTTTGAGATTGAGTTTACTTATACCTTGGTAATTGTTGGTTTTTGGTATTTGGCATTTCTGTTTTGGCACTTTGATGGTTTTTCCATCTTATGTTGCCATTAATGTCAAAGAGGGAGATTGTTGGTATTTTGGTATGGTTTTGTCATTGATGTCAACACTTACTAAACACTTATCAACTCTGGCACTTTGAAGAATCAAAAACATTCACTGGCAAGCAAATGACTTATGAACAATCACCAGTATCTAGTACACCGATATAATATAATGATCACCGTCACTTGGAAGGGAATAGAAAACACTTGGTTATGTCGAAGACATCGTGTGGACACCTTGTCTTGGAGTTTTGTTAAGTGGCATATTCATATTTACATATTTGTTGTTACCGGCAAATAGGTCTAGGTTATGCACCGACAAGTTTATCTTTTCTAGATTAGCATGACATGATATGGATATGACTTATTATTGTTGTAAATGCATTAAGCCAACATGTTGAATCGGTTATAGCATTGGGCATTAATTTATTTGTTAATTGATTTTATTGCATTATCCTTTAGAGCCGACCTACTAAAATTGGTCTTAGGGTATGGTATAAATGTAAGATTTTATTTGTAAGATCAAGTGTGGAATGCGAAAAATAATTGTGTGAAGGTATATGCAATAATAAGAAGAGCTATACACACAAACATCATTCGAAGGTGAAGCTAAGTTTTTGTGAAAGCATATCAGAACTACACTGGTACTGAATCCAGCATATGAAGATACTATTTTGAGCAGTACATTCTTATTGGATTTAACCATCCAATTGTAGTCAGTGTGACTCCCATTTTGTGTTTGAGCAGTGAGCTCTAGGCGCTTGGCCTTTCTGCATGTGCAAACCCCATTTGTATACACTTACTATCTATAGTAGTATCATCTGATTGTGGGTAAGGTTTCCCACCATGGTTTTTCCCCTTACAGGGTTTCCACATACAAATATTGGTTTTATGTGTTGTGAATGACTTTGTCTTTTTGTTTCATGCATTAATCTTTACCAGTATTGCAATTATTTGATAAAACTGTCCACTGGTATAACAGACTATTTCACTGGTATTAAGCAGAAAGTTGATTAAGTTGTTTTTGGTTTAAATTCATTTGACAACTGACTCCCCCCCCCCCCCCCTCTTAGTTGTCTCCGGGACCTAACAGATAGTCTATGTTGGATCTTCATGTTGATGTTGAGACATGTACAACCAAGTGGTTATCTCCATGCATATACTGGTTGTAGTATACACAACTTGAAGTCATACTGGTAGACAATAAAAATATATGTGTGTGTATGTGTTTCATCAATGACAACACATGATGAATGTATTACAATCATCATCAAGCCTACATCCCTTACCTAGGATGGATGACATAATGGACTATTTGAGCAGAGCCAAATACTTTACAAAGATAGACTTGAAGAGTGGATATCATCAAATAGGGATTAGAGAAGGAGATGAGTGGAAGATAGCATTCAAGACAAATGAAGGACTATATGAATGGTTGGTGATGCCCTTTGTGTTAACTAATGCACTAAGTACTTTCATGAGGCTGATGAATGAGGTATTGAAGAAATTCTTGGGTAAGTTTGTTATTGTATATTTGGATGACATTCTGATTTTTAGTAAGACAAAAGAGGAGCATTTGTTGCATTTGAGATAATTTTTGCAGAGGTCGGAGGAAGAAAAGTGGTTGATAAATCTTAGCAAGTGTAATTTCATGAAGGAAGAATTAGTCTATTTAGGATTTCTGATATTTGAGGATGGTTTGAAGATGGACCCTAAGAAAGTAAAATCAATTGTTGAGTGGCCTACACTGAAAAGCATTGGAGAGGTAAGATCATTTCATGGATTGTATGTTTCTACTAGAATTTTATTAGAAATTTCAGTTTGGTTTGTAACCCTATGACTGAGACCATCAAGGGAGATCAAAAGGCATTCAAGTGGACCACCGAAGCAAATAAAATTTTTGAGTTGTTGAAATAGAAAGTGACTGAGCTTCCTCTATTATCTTTACTGGATTCAATAAAGTATTTCATGTAGATTGTGATGCAAGTGGAACAACAATAGGAGCAGTCTTGAGTTAGGAAGGGAGAGTAGTAGCTTATTTCAATGAGAAATTGAATGATGTCGAGAGGAGATATTTAGTGTATGATCAATAATTTTATGTCATAGTTCAAGCCTTGAAGAAGTGGAGACATTACCTGTTGCTTAAAGAGTTTTTTTTGTATACAAATCATCAAGCTTTGCAATATTTGAACAGTCAAAGTAAGTTGAACCAAACACATATGAGATGGGTAGAATTTTTGCAGAGTTGCACCTTTGTGTTGCAGCATAGAAGTAGGAAACCTAACAAAGTTGTTGATGCATTGAGTAGGAGAAGGAATCTACTGATAGAGATGAGAGTGATAGTATTGGGATTTGAGGAATTGAAGATGTTGTATGATAATGACCCAGATTTGCAGAAACTTGGAGAGCATGTAGAGAACCGGTTATGGTAGATAGAAGCAATTGGTCGTATTACTTCATTCAAGATGGGATGTTATTTAGAGGAATATAGTTGTGCATACCTAAGAGTTCTATGAGGGAGAATCCGATAAAGGAGAAACATAGTGGAGGATTAGCCAAACATTTTGGTATTGACAAAACAATAGGATTAGTGAGTGAGCATTACTTTTGGCCCCAGATTCATAAAGATGTTAGGAAATATGTGCAAAGCTATAGATTTTGTCAAGTTGCAAAGGGTAGTAGTCAGAATGTGGGATTGTATAAACCTTTGACAGTACCGGTAAGATTGTGGAGGATATAAGCATGAATTTCATACCTGGATTGCCTAAAACGTAGAGAGGGAATGATTCTATATTTGTGGTAGTGGATAGATTCTCGAAGATGGCTCATTTTATACCTTGTAAGAAGATATCAGATGCATTACATGTAGCAGACCTATTTTTCAAGGAAGTGGTTAGATTGCATGGATTACCTAAGAGCATAGTTTCAGACAAAGACGTTAAGTTTGTTGGCCATTTTTGGAGAACATTTTAAAAGAAGATGCAGACAAATTTGAAGTTGAGTTCTACTTTTCATCCATAGACTGATGGACAAATCGAAGTAGTTAACAGGAGCTTGGGAAATTTGTTGAGATGTTTAGTTGGAGATAAAACCGAAAGTTGGGATTTGATTCTTGCACAAGCAGAGTTTGCCTACAATAATTTAGTAAACAGGAGTATCGAAAGAACACCTTTTGAGATTGTTACTGAAGCACACCCTAGAGGTATATTAGGATTAAGAGATATTAGGAGTGAAGACTAAAGAAGTTCAGAAGTAGAAGAATTTTCAGATCACATGAAGGCCTTACGTATTCAAGTTAAACAACATCTGGAGGAAATGAACATCAAGTATAAGGAGAAAGCAGATGAGAAGAGGAGACACAAGGAATTTAAAGTTGGCAATGAAGTAATGGTGCATCTAAGAAAAGAAAGATTCCAGGTTGGAACTTATAACTATAATACCCTAAAAATCATCATCTAAACCATGAGCCCCTAATAATCTCGACAACGTCACCAAGGTCTTAACCAAAGGCAATTAAATAAATCTTGAGCACACAATTAGTTTCTAAAATCATCAATGTCCCATGGCAAAATTAATCAACCAATATTAATTAAATATTTATTTAATTAATTGATCATTCCAAGTAAATCATTTTAAAACAATTATCCTATTTATTTTATTGAATATCCTAGCTTATTTAATGAAATAAATCAATTTGCCATCAAATCATCAAAAAAGAGGAATTAATTGACAAAAAAGAATTAAAAAGTTGAGAAAAGAAATCAATTGGAGATAATCTTGAAAAATAAATTAAAAATTGATCAATAATCTCAAAGAAAGAAATTAAAACAATATAATATTAAAATTGAATGAAATAGAGAATAAATCAGTTTTTTCCTGATTTTATCTTAATTTTAGTTCAATTTCCTTTAAAACTGAGAAAGCATCCAATCACATCAATTCACTTGGATTGTGCTTCCTCTTGGAAAATATTGACCGCTCATCATCATTTGATCTTAGCCTTTGGTTTCTTTCTAAATTTTCTATAAATTCAGGTGCTCATCTCTCATTCAAAAATCATGGAGAATATATTGTTATTATTTTGTTTTGCTCTAGGTTCATTGGGAATTTGCATTGAGATATTGCATATTAGTTATTTTGTATTGCTTAAATTATTTAGCTTAAATATTCATATATTGCTTAAATCATATTAGATTAAATCTTGCATATCTAGCTTACATCTTGCATCCATTTAGCTCATATTCATGCTCATCATTTAAAAATTCTTCATTTAGGTGTTGTTTAGTCACTGGATAGCTTAGCAATCTGAGAGCAATCTAAACTCTCATCTACTAGAAGGCAATGGGTCACTTTGTAATGGTTTATTACTCATTGATTATTGATTTACTAACCATGCATCTAATGACTTAATTGAAGTGTTGTGTATTTCAGATACAGATACAGGTCCACTTTTCACACACACATTTTTGGCGCCCACTGTGGGGCCGAAAATTCAATACTTTGGCCTCAAAATCATTTTTTTTTATCCTGCAGGTTTTGTCTATACAATCTCTGTGAAATATCGTATGAGTGGTATTACTGTATCGTACGACATTCTATCAAAGTCTATGTTTTATCGTACTAACCAGTACATGGACTCGTATGAAATTTTGTTTTGAATATATCTGATTTTGTCTTCTATCGTTTCATGCTCTATTCTAACTCATACAATAAAAGGCTTTTGTCATTTTATTTTATAAATATTATCGTACGATGTTGTATTCTGTTGGGTTAAAACAAGTTTCATTCTTCAAGTTTTCTATCCAATTTTGATTACACTGACGCTAACCCTGAATTGTCTTATGTCTGCCTGATATTTTCATAGCCTAACCAGTTTCTTGTAGAATGCTTGTCAAAGAATTTACCAATCAAACATACGCCTGTCAAAGAAAAAAACAACATGACTACTGATGCATTGTTTTTGTACGTTGCCTAAAGAGAATCAACCAAACATTGTGTATTCCTTAAATTCATTTTTAGGCACCTAACTTGCTATCTGGTTAAAGAACAAATCTGTATTTTGTGTTTTAAGAAAATTCTGAGAGGTAGGAGAGTATTCTCTTTTTTGTATAGACAATCAAAAATCCTAACCCTTGAGGTATTTTCTTTAAGTTTGAGATTTGCATATATTTAGCAGGCTTGCCCTCCCGAGGAGCTAATAACTCTATAGCCATTACGGTCGATGAGACAGGAACGACCCAAGTGGGAATGACTAAATGCCAAGTACTCCAACCCACTATAAAACAAACATGATTTGATGAAAATCAAGTCAACGACAGTGCTTGGGAATAGCTCTCCTTTGTACCTTCGGGTATATTAAGCTTTGGTTTTCAAGGCTGCGGGAGCTCTTAATTGAGTTTATATCTTGACGCGCCAAATAGACCCCTTACTAGTTTCAATTCAAATTAGAAGCTACCCAGTTCACCTCTGAAAGGTTGATAATCTTTATGCAAGAGAGATAGTAACTCTCCCTAGACACTCACCATATCGTGCCCCCATTAGCATTTGGAGTCGTCTAATACGGCATTGAGAATCCATTGCATGAGACTTAGCGACCTTATTTTGATTAGCTATTGGGTGTGTACCTAAGTCAGCAAGCAAAGATTTTCTTCTCTAAGCCAACTTTCATAGGGTTTGCATGCTGAGATTGAAGTAATTATTCGTATTGCATGTTTTCAGTGTTTTCATCCCTGAAGCTAAAAATGGAATACCAAAAATGGAGAAAATAATACCAAATAACTCGGTGATAAACTCTGTCAGTGTCGAAAACTAGTCTTTGTCAGTCAGTGAAAACTCAGTCTGCCTCAAATCTGGTCATACTCAATAATAAAAAACTCAGCATTTAATCTCTGTCTAGTCACAGTTGTATGAGCCTTCTATTTTATCGTTCTGCTTCATATTCTGTGTCGTACAATATTCCATCAATTTTAACAGTCTGTCATTTGAGCCTGCTTTCTGTGTTGTACGACACCTGATTATCTATCGTCCTGTTTAGGGAACTATCATTTTAGCCTGAATCCTTTGTCGTACGATAATTCATTGCATTGAATAGTTTGTCATTTCAGACATACCCATCTGTCGTACGGTATTAGGCAGCAACTCGTACGAAATAGTACTGTCATTTTCCTGAAGCTATTACACTGTCGTCTGGTCTTGGAAAACCTGTCTTATGAATCTCTGATTTTGTCAGTCCAGAATAGTCAAACTTGCCTAAAACAGTCTACAACAAGCTTAGAACTGGTTATCATCCTCTTGAGCATAAACAACCTTGTAGTGTACCCCTGTCGTTGCGTTTCATGATTTTGTTGATCATCTCTCAGCTAGTTCAATAACATCTTATCAAACCTAAGTTAACTTAGATAATGTCTTACACATGATAGATCATTCCTTAAACCAAACCAGATCTTAGTTACTTCACTCAAACACTATGTTAAACAAACAACTATCTACAATTTGATCTTGACTTCTGCAACACATCTAGCTCTCGGTCCCGTCAGTTGTAATGCCTCTTCAAACTAGAAGTTCTCACAGTAAAATAGACAAAGGAAAAGAGACTCCCTTTTCATCAAATGACAATCCATTTTTTGTAGAAAACCTCATTTCAAGTACACCGTCATCATCGCAAATACCAGTTCACGATCTACCAATCTTTGGTCAGTCCCTATCTCCCACCATGTCTGGAGAAAGGCAGGAAAGAAAAGCCGCTAAACACAAAATTATGATGACATCAGTATCCATGATACCAATAGTGATTCCTCATCAAGTGAATCTGAAGCCTCTGAACCTCCAAAAAAAGATATTCATAAATGTCAAAAGGATAAAGATTTCCGAAAAATGATCAAGGTTATCATGACTAGAGAAAAAGAAGACTATTTCCTAGAACTAGCAAAGCAAGGCGCTAAGCTTCCTACTGGTTATGATGTGGAAACCCTCATCACTAAAGAGGAAGAGACACCATTGGGAATGCTAAACAAACAATTACAAGTGTTGCGAACTGAGATCACAAAACTAAAAAACAAAGACAAATCCCCAAAACAATATTCTCTGGACACAATATGCCCATTCCTATTTGACAAAAACCTTTACATGCCTCCATTCCCCTCAAATGTAGAAATGCCTAAGTTTGACAAATATGATGGAAATACAGATCCTCAAGATCACATTAGATAATTTGTGTTTTATGTATGGAGTTCATGCATGACCAAACATATCTCATGCGCCTTTTCCTGGGGAGTTTAGGGGGGCAAGCTATTGAATGGTTCTCAAGTCTACATGTGGGAATAAACACTTTTGAAGAAATAATCCAACTATTCCTACAACAATACTCCTATAACATTCATCATCCAGACAATGTGATAGAGCTTTGCAATACCAAACAAAAACCAGGAGAACCCTTCCTCACTTTTCTCCAATGATGGAGAAAGATGTTTTCTAGAAATTCACGAACAATTCCAGATTTTGAGAAAATGGATATCTTTGTTAACAACTTAATCCATGAATTGAAATATAGTGTCAAGATGCAAGTACATCCTTCATTAAAAAAAATGGTAGATAATGCCCTCAGAATAGAAGATGTGCTTATAAAAAATGGAGATATATCACTTTGGAAAGAAACATCGCAAGGTTCTAGTTCTAAATAAAAGAACAAATACTGGAAATACGGCAAAGATAACAATAGAAACGTTGTTAATGATGGAGTGGTAGACACTGTTAAAGAAAAAACAAAATCCACAATATTTAACTTGGCTAGTGGCACACAAGCACTCAAGGCAGTGGAAACTGCAACAAAAAATCCTCCGAAGAAAGCAAGAGAATGGTTTAAAGAGAAACCTTGGCTTTAAAAGCCTAAGTGTGATTTTACTCCTCTAGATGAATCACATGAATCATCTTTTAAAACTTTATTGGCAAATGATCCAATAACATTTCCAGACAATTCTAGACCATATGATCTAGAGATTAAACCCAAATGGTGGAGAGAAAACGAATACTATGACTACCATTAGAAAAAGGGACATAACACAAAAAATTGCATGAAACTCTGACATGAAATTAAAGATCTCATTGACGCTGGCAAGATCATTTTTGGAAATCACATGACTAATGCTGATCATAAGGCCTTTAAAGATCCCTTACCAACTTATGAACAAGGAGATTTATCAAAATCCAAGGGAGGTGCTAGAGTCAATTATACCTACACTAACAACAACAACGTGATCAACATAATTGAATCTTCGCAACCTAAATATTGCAATGTGATCATAATCAAAGATAAACAAAATCAAGAACAAACTACTAATGTTGTGACCCATGCTCAAAAGAAGGTTACTCTCCAAGGAGCTAGTTCCTCAACTTTCGATCAAACAACATCAAACCTACCAACTCCTCCAAACAAACAAACAAACACAATCACAGCCAAATCAAAACAGCTGGCTTCATCATCCTCTCCTGGTTATAGTATTGTTGAACAATTAAAAAGAAATAATGCTCAAATCTCCATTTTGGAATTGCTTAAGATCTATTCTGCTCATAGAGAGATCTTGGACAAGGCTTTGCTCACTCTAGTGTCCCTAAATATTTAGATGTAGATCAGTTTCAATCTATGGTGGGTCACCTAACTTCACCTCATTACCTCACTTTCTCTGAAGAAGATGATAACTCACTGAGTCACCCGCATAACCAGCCATTATACATAGAAGCTATGATCCATAAACACCGAGTTAAACATATTTTGATAGATGGAGGCATTGGGTTGAATATCTGTACTTACAATCTACTGACACAACTAGGATTTTTTGAAAACATTATTGATCCAACAAATAAAATAACAATCAAAGCTTATGATGAAGAAGAAAGAACCTCTAAAGGTCTGGTATTATTACCAATCAGGGTAGGACCTATAGAAAGAGATGTCATTTTTCAAGTCCTTGACCTTCCTCTTTCATACAACATCTTACTGGGCAGGCCATGGATTCATGAAATGAAAGCAGTACCATCTACGTATCATCAGTGCTTGAAATTTCCTTATAATGGAGTTGAAGTTAGTATTCCTGCTGATACAAGCTATAGTTGCAATGCATTAATGCAGAGTGGTCATGCTTGTGTTTCTCATAATAGAGTAGCCTCTACTACTGAAAGTTTAGAATCTTTGCTGAAAGATTTAGAGAAGAAATTGAAAATCACAAACACCGGCATGGATGGCTACCAGATAGAGCCTGTACTCTCACTAATGTCTCTTCCTCTATCACCAAGATAGTTGGGAAAACCATTAGAGGTTATGAAGCCATAAATTTCAACTCCAAAAGTCATTTATGATGGTCTCTTTATATAGTCCTCTAATTCCCTTGCAGATGAAATAGAAGAGGATGTTGCTCTCAGATGACTTTTCAAAGAAAGTAGTGTGAACAAGAAATACGACATTGTGAGGTTTCCCTGACACAATATGGTCCAGGCTATAAGATGCTTCAACGCATGGGATATTTAGGTACTGGTCCTCTAGAAAAGCGTCGGGAAGGTATTGTTGAACCTATTCAGTTACAAATTAAGTCTGCAAATGATAAAGATGGACTAGGATACGATCCAAGAAAGTCATTAGATCAGAAACGTACTCCTCACTATCAACCTAAGTGGAGGAAAAAGGTACTACCTTCAACACCACAAGAAATTAATACTCAACAAACTCAGGATGGGTGTGACAATGAACAAGAAGAATTGCCAACCTAGAGAGAGGAAGCAGATGGTAATCAAGTTCCGATCGTATCAGCTATAACACTATAGGAAGTAGAAATCCCAGAGGATATAAGAGAAGAAGTATACAGAATCAAAGAATTGTTTGCACCACTGAACATTTTGATCACATATACTAGCAGACAACAAGTAGAGGATTTAGAAACTGATTCAAATGAGTATGAATAGGGTCTAGACCATCTCTCAGATACATCTACTACATGAACCCCCGAAGAATCCAGTGATATTGTAGATGATGCATAAGAGCTGATATGCTTAAAAATGCAAAAGGAAATAGAATAAATCATACTAAAAAGACAAGAAGACTATGAACAACAGCTAGAGGAAGAAAGGACATGAGAAATTTCTTCACTTACTAACTCTCCCACTAATGAGATAGGACAAATCAAGTATGGAACTACAAAAGAAGAATTAGAAGCTACAGAAGCAAGACCAGTCATCAGTCCCGAGGAAGCTGAAAGGAATAGACGACAGGGATTAAATGAACCATCAAGGTTATTTCCACAAGTGTATCAAATACAAGTGATCAATGAACCAAATCATAAAGGAACTTGCAACATCAAAGATGTAGGTATTGATACTATATATACTTTTACTAAACCACTTGAAGGTGAGTCATAAACTTATCTTATGACTCTGATAACTCAGACAAAAGCTCTATTTATAACAACTATTCAACAACACATTATAACTACTCTATCATGAATATTGAGATGTTGTCTGCTAACCCTGTTACTATCACACCATGGTATGTAGTCTAGTTTGAAGTAGGGGATGATGCTAGGAGTAGGTCGGTTGGATTAGGTCCAATAAATACTAACATGAATTTGGATAATCATGTTGTAAATCTTCCTAGTCTTGAGACACCTACGCAAGGTAATCTTTTGGAACTTGACTAGTCGGTTCGAAGTCATGATGATAGTACCATGAACTCCCTTGAATCAGTTCAAACTTTATCTTTGATACATCCTAAACTAATTGAATGTACCCTTTATAACCAACCTTTGAATATACCCACCTTCGACACTATCCTGCTATCTTAATGCAGTGGAACCAATGAACTCTTCCACCAGTGAGAAAAGCGAGAAAATGACTGAAACAAACATCAAGTATCTCAGTCGTAAAAATTAAAAAATGAAAAATAAGAGATCTGATGGCAAAAACCATATTGTGGTGGTGTCAGAATAAAAAATAGTAAAAATAAAGGACATACCTAAGGGTGAAAACCTCTCTAAGGCACCTGAAGGTGAGATACTTGATATGCTGCCAAGTCACTTCCAAGAAAGGTTTTCGATATTGATTGAACCAACTCAGCTAGTTAATATTGGAAGTCTAGAAACAACACATAATTCATCTAGCTCAATCACTATCAGCAGAAGATTTAAAAGATTTCAGCAACCTCTTTTTAGAAAAGAAGATCAACTTTGCATGGACATACTCCAATATACCAGGACTAGATCCTGATCTCATCATGCATCATCTCTCTAATACACCAAGAGTTAAACCACACAAGAAAAAAATTCGTAAGATGCATCCTCATGTGGCACTGCTAGTCAAGGATGAGCTAGAAAAATTGCTAAAAGTTGGATTTATTAGAGCTATAGACTATGCAGAATGGATATCAAACATATTACCTATATCAAAGGAAGACAAATCTATTATAGTTTGCACAGACTTTAGGGGTCTCAACAAAGCATGTCCAAAATATAATTTTCCATTGGCCAATATTGATATGATAGTAGATATGACTGTTGTATATGAGATGTATTCATTAATGGATGGATTCTCTAGTTACAATCAAATAAAGATAGCTCCTGAGGATCAAGAAAAGACAACCTTCACATGTGCATGGGGCACCTTTTACTGGAATATTATGCCATTTGGATTAAAGAATGCAGGAGAAACTTACCAAAGAGTAGTAACCACTATCTTCCATGATATGATGCATAAAAACATGGAAGATTATGTTGATGACACCCTAGTAAAAACCATGAAGAGATCTACGCATATTCAATAACTAGGCCTCATACTGGACAAAATGGAAAGATTCAAGCTTTGGTTAAATCCTTAAAAAGTGTGCATTTGGAGTAACATCAGGAAAATTACTTGGTTACATAATTTCAAAGAAAGGAATTGAAGTTGACCCTGAAAAGGTCCAAGCTATAATGGAAATGTCTCTGCACAAGAATATCAATCAAATAAGAAATTTACAGGGCCGTCTTCAATCAATAAGGCACTTTATATCTCAGCTAGCAAACAAATCTCAACCCTTCACAAAGGTATTAAGGAAAGGAGTTCAATACAACTGGGACAAAGATTGTGAACAACATATAAAACAAATCAAAGATTATCTTTCTAATCCACCCATATTGATGCCACTAATTCAAGGTAAGCCATTGATTCTATACATATCAGCTACAGATAATTCACTGGGGGCACTTCTGGCAGAACAAGATGAAAATAAAAAAGAGAGAGCTATATATTACATCAACAGAACATTGGTGTTTTATAAAACAAACTACACTATAATAGAAAAAGTATGCTTGGCATTAGTCTTTACATCACAGAAATTAACACACTATATGTTAGCACACTCTATTAAGCTGGTAGCTAAGATTGCTCCACTCGAATATCTTCTCAGTAAAGCAACACTCATAGGAAGACTGGCTAAATTGGTCATGGTTCTTACAAAATTTGATATTGAATATGTGGAACGTAAAGCCATCAAAGGACAGGTTATTGCAGACCAATTTGTTGATGCTCCACTTGAAGATAGTCAACCTCTGTATACAGAATTTTTGGATGAATCAATCATGCACCTTACTCAATAATCATGGAAGATGTTCTTTGATGGGTCTTTCACTCAACATGGTTCTGGTGCTGGAATACCTTTTATTACTCCTCAAAAATATTCAATTCTGAAAGCTTACAAGATTCTCTTCCCTTGTACAAACAACATTGCAGAATATGAAGCATTCCTAAATGGGATCAAGCTGGTCATCAAGTGGAAGATTATTAAATTACACATCTATGGAGATTCGCAATTCATTATCAACCAAATCAATGATTTATATCAGACAAGAGATGAGAAACTGATGCCTTATAAGAGAATGGTGGATGATCTCAATAAATACTTTACCTTTGTATCATTTCAGTAGATCTACAGATCAACAACAAATAGAGCAGTGGATGCAATGGCCACCTTGGCGTCTATACCACAGCTACAAGAATTCAATTTTCTCTTTGAATTCCTGGTGGAAGAGCTACATTATCCTGCCTATGATTCTCTTGAGTCCCAGATGGTTTGTTCTATTATTGGACATGACTCATCTTGCTATAGTCACATTTACTCTTACCTGCGTGACCAAGTTGTCTCGGCTAATCTTTCCCAAAAATGAAAAAAGGAACCTAATTTGAAATGCGTCATGGTATGTCATCATTGCTAATGACCTATTTAGGCAAGGTTTAGATAGTACTTTGCTTAGGTGCCTAGAAACTGAGGAGTCTCAACATGCATTATCTGAGGTTCATGAAGGTGTTTATGGATCCCATTCGAACGGTCTAACTTTCGCATGAAAACTACTAAGGGTTGGCTACTACTAGCCAGACATGGAGAAAGAAGCTATAAAATTTGCTAAAACCTGTGAAAAATGTCAGCTACATGGGAACCTTATACATGCTCCAACAAGGGATCTCATACCCTTTGTTACACACTGACCCTTTCAACAGTGGACATTTGATCTAATTGGCCAAATATATCCTGCATCATCTAACAGACACAAGTTTATTATAACTTCCACTAAGTACTTTACTAAGTGGGTAGAAGCGGTTTTGCTCTTCAAAGCAACTAGTAAACAAGTAGCTCTGATCATCCTTAATTATATCATCTATAGGTATGGTATACCTTCATCCATTATAACTGACAATGGAGGACAGTTCAAGAACAAAGATCTAAATGAACTCTGTGAAAAGTTCAAAATCAAACAACACTGGTCATCTGTGTACTACCCTCAAGGTAATGGACAAGTCGAAGCATCTAACAAGAATATGTTGACTATTTTACATAGAATAGTAAATAAATCGGGAAAGGATTGGCATTTGTAGCTCAATCCTGCCATGTGGGCTTATAGAACAAGTATCAGAACACCTACTGGGGCTACACCATTTTCTTTGGTGTATGGGTCCGAAGCAGTATTACCTATTGAAGTGGAAATACCATCTCTAAGAGTTTCTTTGCAAGGTCTTGTTACTGATGAAGACTACAAAATAGCTAGATTGCAAGAACTCAAATTGCTAGATGAGCGTCGACAAGTGGCGTTTGATCATCTAAGAGAATATCAAAAGAGAATGTCTAGAGGTTATAACAAAAGGTTCAACAACAAGAATTTCAGGTTGGTGACCTTGTTCTGAGAGAAAATCCTAAGAATCAATAGTTTCAAGACAACAAAGGGAAGTTTGAACCCAACTGGTTGGATCCCTACATCATTATTGCAACCTTTGGCTCTGGTGCCTATCAACTCTCATCATCGGAAGGAGAACAACTCTGTGAACCGATTAACACCATCCACCAGAAGAAATTATTCACCTAAATATTCTCTACTTCAGTAGCCTATGTGGCTAAAAAGTCCTAAAGAAATTCTAAAAATAAAAAAAGTCCTAAAGAAATCCAAAAAAATCAGAAAAAGTCTTGAAGAAATCCAAAAAAATCAGAAACAATCCTGAAGAAATCAAAAAAAAAAGAAAAGAAAAAAAAAAGGGAAAAAGAGAGAAAATGCTTTGGTGAAAACCTGGTAAATGGGCACCTTGGTAAAAAAGTAAAAATGAATCTTTGCCAAGCAGGTGAAAACCTGGCAAACAAGCGCCTCTTGTACCCAAGTGCTCCATCTATCAACGCAATGTTGGCATTCCCGCTTTCATGCACCTTTGCTTTCACTTGTACATATTTCAGTCACTTTTGTGACATCCTGGTTCGTTGGAACCCTCATGGTCTAAAACTGATCAATGTTCTAGTCTTAGGATAATCGACAAAGTAATTTACATGTCTTAAGCAGTATCAACCAAGTCATCTCTATGTCAGTGAAACCTGGTCATCCACTCTGAGTCAGTCACCTATCTCCTGACTATTGAAGAGTTTTATCACTGAGTACACAAGCAAAACAACATTACTGAAAACAATCACTAAACAGTTTGAGCTATGCATGAAATTTTCTTTGTGTGTTCTCTTTTATATTGGTTTTTGATTATTATCCCTCCGAGTAACTCGAGGAAGTCTATCTTGACTAAGAGGAGTAAGGATTGGGGGCATAATATCTTCTTTGTTTTCTATTTGTAGGAATGATTCTGATGATCTGGAAACATCTAAATTAGCTACGTGTCTATGATAAGAGCCTTCACATCAAGGTGAAATCGCCACACATACCTCGACTCTGCTTATTTGAATGCTATAGGGAGGTTCACATCATTTCTTTGTCTATTTTGAGGGAATTTCTTTATCATGCAATCCAAGTCCTTGCAAAATCTGTCCAAGGATATGAACGAAAAAAGGGTCATTGTGGACGAGATAATTAATATTGCACATGAAAAACAAGGAACTCTAATATGCTTGCTGTGGTTGTAAAACGCTCAGTTATGAAACTTAAGAATTTCAAATCTAGTGACTAGGTTTAGGTTGCATCTCATTTTGCATTTCATGCTGCATTTTGTGAATTTAGAGTGATTTCGGTATGGTCACAATGATCTCTTTATCTGCTGAATGAGAGTTGGAAGCATCATCATTTCTTAGCTAAATGGTCTCTTCTTCATCATTTTTCCGATCGAGTACTTGTGTATTGAGATGTTTAGCTGCATACATAAGCATTACACAGATTCATACATTCATTTACATTTATAAATAAAGTTGCATTACTAGTTACTCATTCTCCTCATTACTCATTTTCATCCATTTTATTTGCATATGAAAAGAAATAAAAAATAAACATCCATATTCATTTACATACATTCGTACTAAATAGAAATGCATACATATAGAATAAAGCATATAGAAAAGCATCTCATAAATCGATTGACACAAATACAATGAAGTCAAATCAACATCTCGTATATATAAAATGATCAAGTCTCAGGGTACAAAATGATGTCAACTGACATATACAAACTCCCATCGGAGCAAGAATCGTAAGGGCTACAAAAAATGGGTGTGTCTACAAAAAAAAATCTCAGAGCTACAAAAAGATCTAGCTCTTTGCCTCTCCCTCATCGGCAAGTGGTGGAGGAGGTGGAGCCTGCTGACCCAGATCCTGCCTAGGTTCCCGAGCTCCCTCTGATTGAGCCATATACTGTGAATACGGTACAACCTGGTGCGCTACTGGAATTGCTACATTGTAAGTTGCAACATAATACGTTGCCCGACTTGTCTGATGAAGAACCTCCTACTGCAAACCATCTCGCTCTACCCACATCTCTGCTAGCTATCGGTCTTGCTCTGCCAGCTGAGTCTGTGCCACTGTCAACTGTGACTACAAACCTGTTAGGCGTGCTCTCATCAACCGCACTGTGTCAGCCTCCTGATCCCTCATAGACTCTCTGTCTCCATCTCCACCTCCATTGCCTCCTCCATATCCACCTCTGGCTCCCCCATGCTCCCCTCTCCTCTACCTAACCTATCTTGGAGGTACTCTCTCCTCCTCTCATCCACCCTCTGGTACCCTCACTCAGCTCAGCCTCACTCCAACCATCCCTAGGGATCCACCCTCTCCTCTCTACTACCTCCCACCAGTTGGCACCCTATTGTTGCTAGCACCAGGATCACCACCTGCCCACCTCAGAGCCTCAGTTCTCTGCCCCTGCCTCTATCCATGTCCCTATCCCTATATGGGGGCATCATCTCTACCTCCTCTATGTGAGGTGCTTACTCAGCCAGATCTATAAATCTTGAGAATAGATTCTGCTGGAACCAATCCCTATATTGGGGCAATACCTCTGCATCTGCAATATCCTCTAAGTAATCCCATCTAAGCCACTGTAACCTAGGTAGCTCCTACACGCTCAAGGCATATGATAGCCTAGGTCCCCATCCCTACCTCTCCTCATCTGCATAATGTGCATATGTAATAAACTCCTATGAGATCCCCTAAGCTCTACCGTATTGCCTCATCACTCGAGTAACAATGAACTGCTCGACCACTATCTGTGATCTGCTTATGAAAGGTCGTGTCATGAAGAGGTCTTTATGAATAGCTCTCCAATCATCCCAAGGCTCCAGACCCCTATACAGTCTCCATGTGATAGCTATCAGATTGTCCAGCTAACGTCTCCAACAATCGGTCTTGCCCAGATGGGGCTGCATCACATATCTAGCATATCTATAAATAATGGGTTGTTGTGGATCTCTGGCCTCATCAACAATCGGCCTGCATACTGGGAGATGCTCCCAGGCCCATACCTGCAAAATCAACACTTCGACAACCATGCTCTTCTCCTCCCTATAGACGATCTCATGCATCTCATGATACATGTGGGCCAATATGCAAGAACCCCATCCTAACCTCTGGGGGTTCTCCACAAGTCTCTCTAACATCTTGCCCCATCTACATAAAAACCCCTGTTGTCCCCTATTTGGCATAAGAAAACAACCGATAAAACCTGCCAAGATGCAAGCCAGTGGAAAGTCCTCATTATATCTGGTCATCATGTCCTCCCAACTGATCACCCGTGTCAGAATGTCTGCATCACGAAATACCTGCCTCAGGGCTAGAGGGCTAGGATGCTATGTTGAATCATAATCTACCTTATCCCCAATAAAAGGGATATAGAGAATCTTGTATACATCCTCGAGAGTGATGGTCATCTCCCCAACTAGAAAATGAAATGTATTATGCTCTGAATGGAACCTCTCCACTAATGCAGTCAGCATACCATGATTTACACGGATATCAGGCAACCCAAGAAGATGAGTCAATTTGCACGCATAAATATGTGGCTGGTCTATATTTGATAACCGTCAAACTAATACCATCGTAGGTGGATATACACATCTGAATAATACATGGGGCAATTGAACCTACAAAAATCAAACAAAAGATCATCAAGAAACATTCCAAAGTAGCCGATAACGGAAGCAAAACAACTTGCAATTCCAAATACATTAATTGCAAAATCAAAATTTCAAGTTTACACCTCCAAAAATGCTCACTGTTTTCCAAACGACAAAACATCACAGAGACAAAAACTCGTACGAGTCAGGAATTGGCCTTATACAACAAAATAGGCTGATACGACACAAGACTAGCCCCTAAATGACAAAATGGGCTCTTTTGAATGTTGTCGTATGACAGAGGGGTAGGTCTCATATGACAAAACTAGTAGATTTAAACAACAAAACAAAATTTATCAGTTTGTTGTACGAGACAAGATCTTGTCTTGCATGATAAAATGAAAACACCTGACTTAAACATGCAAAAAATTGAAAAATTCAACAAAAAAATTTAAAATTGACATGAATAACAGGCTTAAGATAGATCACTTACCTCTGGCTCATAGTTTCAAGGTCGATTATGTCATCTCTGGCACTCGAATCGATGCACATGAGTGGGAACCACCATTTTTATTCACAGAAGACTTTTTGAATTTTCAAACTTGGAGGGTTAAAATGAATTGAAAATGACACTTTTACCCCATATATAGCCAAAACTCTAATTTTTCAACTTGCTCTGATGGACACGAAAATTATACCTTTAGCTAATTTTCCCATCTTGATTCCATTTTTGGGATCGAAATTGAAATTCAAGATTATTCTACTAGTCAATTTCCAAAATTTGGACCACTTAGCGCTTTTCATCAACTGCTCATTCTCTTCTTTAATTTGTGCTCAATTTCTCAATAAATCAACACTGAATCTCAATTTTATTCTACAAATCAACATTGCAATTTCTCGCTAAAGTCTCAAATATTCCTCTAAATCATTTATGCTCAAATAACTTTTAATCGCTAAACAATTGCCTATAATCGTGTACCCTCGCTATCTTTCGATTTCGCTCCTGAGGGGGCATACTCATTACCTTATGACCTCACATCTTCAAATGTCGAGTAACTTTTTCAAATCTTCAAGCAGCTAAACTTCATCAAAGCAATCACTAGGGGCATATCAGTTTTATTACTTCATATCAAGTTGGCATTGTCTTTGTTTGAATCAGTCTCTTAACGTTAATCAGTTTCATACCTTTTCATCAAGCTGATTATTCATTTAAACTCAATCAAGGGTTTAAAGAGTATCTTCGATCACACACTCAATCTAAGAAGGTGTTCAGTTTCATCGCATCGAATCAAGCTGGATAGTTTATCTTCGCTATTGTATCTTGATCAATCAAGTTCAAGATCGGTTTTCTCTTCGCTCACTGTGTCTAGTTCAATCAAGTTCTAGATTAGTAAGATCCACTTCTTGATCAATCAAGTTCAAGTTCGGTATCTTTTCTCTCTATCATTCCTAGTTCAATCAAGTTCGGGATTGGTATCACTTTAATCAACTCTATTCAGCTTCATCGCTTCAAATCAAGCTAAACACCTCGCTCTTCACCTGGTTCATGATCAATCAAGTTCAGAACTGGTATCTCCTAGACATCAAATTTTATTTGAACCAACGCATTTCTTGCACATTAATTCAAAGAGGGGAAAATGTAATACCCTTAAAATGGTCATCTAAACCATGAGCTCCTAATCTGGATAACGTCACCAAGGTCCTAACCAAAGGCAATTAAATCAAATCTTGAGCACACAATTAATTTCTAAAATCATCAAATGTCACATGGCAAATCAATAACTCAATATTAATTAAATATTTATTTAATTAATTGATCATTCCAAGTAAATCATTTTTAAACAATTATCCTATGTATTTTATTGAATATCCTAGCATATTTAATGAAATAAACCAATTTGCCATCAAATCATCAAAAAAGAGGAATTAGTTGACAAAAAAGAATTAAAAATTTGAGAAAAAAAATCAAATGGAGATAATCTTGAAAAACAAATTAAAAATTGATAAATAATCTCAAAGAAAGCAATTAAAATAATTAAATATTAAAATTGAATGAAATAGAGAATAAATCAGTTTTTTTCCTGATTTTATCTTAATTTTAGTTCAATTTCCTTTAAAACTGAGAAAAGTGTCCAATCACATCAATTCACCTGGATTGTGCTTCCTCTTGGAAAATCTTGACCGCTCATCATCATTTGATCTCAGCCTTTGGTTTCTTTCTGAATTTTCTATAAATTTAGGCTCTCATCTCTCATTCAAAAATCCTGGAGAATATATTGTTATTATGTTGTTTTTGCTCTAGGTTCATTGAGAATTTGCATTGAGATATTGCATATTAGTTATTTCATATTGCTTAAATCATTTAGCTTAAATATTCATATATTGCTTAAATCATGTTAGATTAAATCTTGCATATCTAGCTCACATCTTGGATCCATTTAGCTCATATTCATGCTCATATAGATTTAAAAATACTTAGTTTAGGTGTTGTCTAGTCACTGGATCACTTAGCAATCTGAGAGCAATCTAAACTTGCATCTACTAGAAGACAATGGGTTGTTTTGTAATGGTTTATTATTCATTGATTATTGATTTACTAACCATGCATCTAATGACTTAATTGAAGTGTTATGTATTTTAGATACAGATACAAGTCCACTTTTCACACACACAATAACAAGTTACAAATGAGAATGTTTGGACCTTGTAGGATTTTGAGAAAGTTCAGTTTTGGGAATGCATATGAAGTGGAGTTACACGATAGTCTGAGTATTTCACCTATGTTTAACATTTCAGATCTTCATCACTATCATGAACAAGAACTGGGTAAGGATAGTATTGCAGACTTGGAGAAGGAACCAGATCAAATTGAAGACATTTTGGATAATAGGATTGGGCATAGTACCTGGAGCAGTCAATATAAGGAGTATTTTGTGAAGTGGAAAGACAAACCAATTGAAGATTCATCTTAGATTTATCAGGTAGAGGTAGAAAATCTTGGTTTTCCTCTGACCCCAGCAAAGTGAGAGACTCTTTTTTCAACAACCCCGAATGTCTGATGCAGGAGCATCCCCGGTTCATAGCAATCTTGCATCAACCAAATTATTTCCTTTTTGTTTTTCTTTCTGTTTGTAGTTCAATATTTCTTTTTGTGTTTCCCATATTTGGCTCATAAGAAGCTATGGAGTTGGATTTTGCTTGAAGACTTGATCATCTTCCTTATTCCCAAACCGTGGAGCATTTAGATCATTTTTTGGCAAGTTATCGCTACTGGTTTCTGAGATAGTTTTTTGTTACTGGCTACCTAGACCTATTTGCATTGGTGATCTACCAGATCCCTTCCATAGCTTGTGGATCCCTAAGTGTAGATTCTAATGGTCCTTAGCATGTGGTTGACACTTCATTCTTTGGATTTTCTAGAGGAATTTCTTTGGCAAAGGTCGACCTTGTTGGTTTTACACATTAGGTCTTGTTCTTCAGGTTTTGATCCCTTTTTGGATCGACCGGACCCCCTTGGACCATATAAATCATTGTAATAGAGCATTAGAATGTAATCAAGAATTTAGACTAAGCTTAGAAGATAGATCTTAAGATTTAAGGTCCCGGTTGTGACCTGTTTGGTATTTTGAGCATGTTTTAGTAGACCTGTGAGCTGATTTCTATAACCCGGTTGTTACTGGTTGGTTGTAATTAGTTTTCATGATATAATTCAATCTATTCTGCATTGCCTCCATCAATTCCCCATGTTTCCATTGTGTTTAATCTTGCTGACCGGTATGGACTAATCTATTTGAGGTCCCTCCTAGCCAATGACTGCTTCAAGATTGCCTCCATCATGTCCTTGTGTTTCTGTTGTGTTTACTCTTGCTAACCAGTCTGGACTGATCTCTTTGAGGTCCCTCCTAGCTAGGGACTTCTTCAAATGTCATCATAATTAGGATTTGTTAAGTGTGTAGATTAAGTAATGGCATTGAGATACCTTAGGGAAGATAGACGATTATTGATGTATTTCATTTTTGCTTGCGTATCATGGTTGCTGATTATATTCGTGATGAGTAGTTGTGTATTAAGTTAATGAATGTTAAATGCATATGAGTAGTTAAATGTATATGTAGCTTTAGTTTATATTATATTTAAACAAAAATTGTTATCCCTATTTTGCATGTTAGTGCATTTCTATAGGGTATTTTGGCAGGCATTAGACATTCTTTCTCCTCCAAATTATGTGGGTGCCACCTACAAAATAAAGTCATTGAAAGAGAGTTGGATTGCAAAGAGAAATTTGAAAGAGACAACTTAAAAATACTCAAATTGTGGTTGTTAAAGATTGAAGAATAAGCTCAATTTATAGACAAATTGATGAGAGACCCCAAATTAGCATGAGAAATTGGAAGAAGCAATTTCTTTTGAAATTGGCATGACTGAGGGGACAAAGCATGGCAAATGCTATGTCGATTTATGATAAACTTATATGCAAGAAATATGACATATTTCTATGCAAAATCATGACACATTTATAAGACCATTTATGACAAGTTAGCCATGAAATTAGCTTTCAAATTATGACAAAAGTAAGTATGAAAAGTGGAGCCCAAATTGGTGGAAAATGTTAGGAGAAAAATGAGGTGGCAAAAAGATAATTTGAAAATTAGGAAATTAGGTGGGACTCATTAATAAATTTTTATTTATTAATTAACTCGCAAAAAGGAATGAAATTAGTCAATTAAGTAATTAATTTGATTGTGACATAAGGCACTTAGGATAAATGAATAAATTCATTTAACCTAAAGGGAAGTATTAGTAAAGGATTAATGAATTAATCATTAAACCCTAGGAGACGAACTAGAAATGAAATAGGTGTTGGCATGATTAAAGCCAATAAATGACAAGATTCGCAATCGAAAGGAAAAATGATAAATAAAATGATAATGATATGATATTAATATTGATTGACAAAGATTAATGATAAAAAGATTGATTTGATAAAGATAATTGACGAGGATCAATGACTAATTGATCAGAAATTTACGAAGATTGATGATTGATTGAGATAGATGATGAATTGATCAAAGATTGATAAAATGTTGATTTGATGAAGGTTGACTTTGATAAAGAATGGCAAGGACCAATGATAAACCAGTCAAAATTGATGAGAAAAATGATAATTAATGATTGAAAAGGGATAAAAAATGATCCAAATTGATTGATAATTGATCAAGGATGATTGAAAGTTGATTGAAAATGATAAAGATCTAGGACAAAACCCTAAATTGGCACCAATTAGGATCGACAATGTCCAATTGACATGATAAATTGATCACAACCACATATTGTATTTGAAATAATACTGACAAGAGCTAATTGAAATGTGAGAGAATTGTAATCGAGCAAGGAAGAAATGTAGAAGAATGACAAGATGTTGACAAATCATAAAGATTGAATGTGCGACATAGAAGAAATGTTAATAAGATGCGAATACCCTAAAATAAGGTCACGCGGACATGTTAAAGTATGACAACGCAAGTGTTAACCATTTTTAGATGCCTACACTTATAAAAGCATAAACTACAATAACCAAGGTGGTGTCATATCTCAGTTATCCTAGAGTGTGTATTTTTTGGATTCCTCGATCATTTGCTAAATATGGGTGTTGATCATTTTATCTTTCTCTTCTTCTTTAGCTAACACTATAGTCACCATTACGAATTCTCTATCACTATTGTGGCATTCCTAGGCTAGAAAGGTAAGACTAAAAATAATATCTTCTAGTGGACCCTCCATCACATTCTAGCTCGACTGCATAACTGGGACAAGACCCTCCCTTGGAAGTACTAGTATGTTGAAGACTCACTGCAAGATGAACCTTGCTATGCTATGAGTAAATTTGTTTTGGTGATGGAATTTATGAGTACATCAATTTCCCTCTTGCAAGGAAGGATTTTAAATTCCACTTATTCATTTCCAAAAGATGAGAAACAGCTATACATGACCGCCAACTTGTTAAGTAACCATTTTCTAGCTTAATTTCTAAGGGAAGAAACTGGGAATGTTGCCACCTTTTGCTTATTGAAGAATGATATTGGTTTTCCCCATAAATCCAATAATACCATTCTTTTTCAAAAAACGTGTCGATACTATCCATACACTTTAACTCTTATTAAATTTTTGAGGCAACATTAATCTCAATTAATTTTGGCAGTGAAAATACTTCCATCTCATCACAAAAAACGTGCCAATAAACCATATGCCTCCATCATCTAATCATCCATTAAGGCACTTTGCACATAGATATCTTGAAGATATTTCACCTCAAGAGTTTGATAGATCCTCTAACCGAGGTATTGGGTGATTTCTAAAGCCTCAAATCATACTTGCCAATGGGTTTCAGCTGACTATAAAGGCGACAAGAATCATTCAAAGTCGGGGATGCTAGAGAACAATCAGGTAATTGGTAGCTTTGGGAACTGAGGAATTGTGGGTGTAAGTTCCTAAATTTTGTGGTTCATCGATTAAGAGATACAACCAATAGAAAATTTAGGGAAGTCCACAAATGATACTTCAGACTACAATTAGGAATCATCCGAGAGAAAGTAGTTTAAAGATGGGGTAACAACAGGCTCTAATTGGGGATAAGGACCAAAGGGACGCATATGACTCCAGAATCTCTGTTTGGGACTAGTGTATTATCCATTAGGTTATAGAGTAAAAAATATGGCAAGAGAGCAGAGGGGATAGGTCCAATAAACATGCATGAACACACCAAAAACAAATAAGCCAAAAGAAAAACTTACACTTAAGGCACACCAAAATTTTCCTTACTATACATGGTAGGGAGATCCTACCCCAAAAAATGCAAAGGGCTCAATTAAAACCACAAATAGGCTAGGAGAAGTATGATCCCTAATAGAAAAAGGTATGGTTGCATAGGGTGGTTGCTGACAAATTAGGATTGTGCAGAGTGGCTGAGGATGACCGCCACCTTATGATTATTGCAAAGTCAATTTTCTAACTAATAGATTGTAAAATTCTCCTAAAGGGGCACTTGTAACAAAAAACATTCTTCTTTGTGAACTCTCTAAAACTACAATGATGCATCACCATTGTATCAAGTGTTGCCTAACTAGCATCTGCATTAATAATTGCATCATCACGTACAAATTTGTTAGCAGAATGTATCAGATCCTTGACGGGACATGCTTTATAGAGGCTATAATAATGAATCATATTACTTTCAAGTATCATCTTGTCTACCATCTTAGAGACTCAAATGATCTCTTGCTATATGTCTGCAGAACATCCAGGTTTGTTTGTATCATTAAGGACGGAAGAGGAAGTCTTTGAAAGGCATTCTTTCCATATTTTAGAAACTGAAATAATTTTAGGCAATGTTACAGTTATTTCAAAACCTTGGATATCACACTCTTCTCGCATAGGATCAAATCTAACGAGAGGAATTCATTTGGTTCTAAACTCAAGGAATTCATCACTAGGGAAAAGGAAAAAATGAAGGAAATATTTATCTCTATTTTGGTTAGGCCCAACCATCAAATTGTTCAATGTCAAAATCACAAGTAATAGGAAAATGAAATGAAACCATATGGGATTATGCAACATCTTCCCTAGAACATGGATTTTTAGTAATGGAAGGACATATTGTTTCCTCTTGTGAAGACAAAGTGCATGGATTCAACCTTTCCACTCCTTTTGGATTTATCTCATCATTTTCATCAAAAATAAAAACTTTCCATATATGGATTATGGCCTACAAAATCTCCTTTAGCATTTTCAAAGGTAAATTCCACTTTTAGGTCTTCTTCACAAATATCAAAGGTAAAGGGCCCATATTTAGGGGAAGGAGAAAATATATATGTATCATTATCCATTCCTTTTTCAATGTCCCCTGGATTATGAATGACTTCGGCTTCAAGAGCATGACCATCTTCATCTATGATTCCACATAGGAAATCATCATCTATCTCATTCAAGAACCAATTTGGGATAAAGACAATATTTTGTTCCTCTAGCAATGTTCCTTCTTCAAGAGGTTTAACTTATCCTTTTTGTATGCATGTCATGGAGGTACCTGGTTTTTGAACTTGATCTAGGGTGAACTTGGTTGTCGCTGATCATTATCCCATGGTTCTGACAAATCATTGGACTGAAGGTCTTGTTCGCTAAACTAAGAGAATTTATAAGAGATTTGAATTTCATTCTCTTGCTCTTCTTTAAGTGATTTCAATCTTTTTACTAAATTCTAAAACCATTGGATTTCTTGCTTAAGATCTTTAAGTAAATGATATTAGAAATGCAACCCTCTCACCAGCATAGCAGATTTATAATCTTTTGATGGGTGCAACTTCTTCTTTTCTGCTTCAAAAACACTTTTTTTGAGGGAATTTAAAAGGAATCAAGTATTCCATCATCTTCAGCTATAATTTTCTTAATCGTGGGTGCAGGTTGTATCCTAGGCTGATGTTTTGTATTTGCTTGATATTGCGCCATTTTTCCAAGGTCTTTTAAATGAATAGAGTCACTAGCTTCCTTTTAAAAGGAGACACCGATACAAATCTAAAGGGAAAGCACTATTCTTCTTGTCATTTGATGTCCCTAGTAGAGTCACCAAAAATTAGTTTGCATATAGATTTGTTCATTTTAGAAGATAAAACAAAACCCTCTATGCCCTAAACCCTCTATGCCCTATTGAAAGAGACAAATGGGTAACAATCAGTTAGAGAAATTGCTAATTAAATTAGCAACTTTCCTCTAAAATTTAGAGGTACAACTCCCTCTTATGTTATAATTGGGGTTTTTATGAGGTAAGCTTTTAACCAGAGTAGAAAAGGCAAATGTGATAGTAGAACAAAAGGAAAGAATGAGGCTGACAATAACACCAACAAGTGACTCAAAGTCCACCCATTCCTTACACATGATAAATGGTCATGGAAAACTAACAGATATTCTTCTCAAATGATGTAAATGCATCAAGACTCAATTTTTTGTAAACATATGCATCCATAACATAATATGCAGATGAAATAAAAGAATTGATTGCAAATCTCAAAGTAAATGCTAACCAGAAGAACATGCATGTATACAAAGCTTTAAACAGCTCTCATTCTTGAAATCACATTCAAAGCATAACATCTTCATTTTCTACATATAAAATCATGTTTCTGAAAGGGAAACGTATTGTCAATTTCCAAAGCTTACCTTGAAAACAAGACAAAATGGTCAATTGATTGATTCTCATGCATGCATCAAAGTGGAAGGGGAATCAATCCTCCTTTTTCTCCTCTGTCTATTACTATATATACAAAATAAGTTTGTAACTATTCTTGGAAATAATGCTCTTTGAAAATGACCATTTTTCAAAAGAAAAATGACAAGTTACTTTATTTTAGACCTTATAAAAGTATAACCTGTAGTAACCAATAAGGTGTCATATCTCAATTACCTTGGAGTGAAGATTTTCTAGATTTCTCAATCATCTGCTGAATATGGGCATCAATCATTTCAACTTTCCCTTCTTCTTCTTTGGTTAACACTATAGTCACCATTGCAACTTCTTTGTCACTGTTGTGGTACTCCTAGGCCAGAATGGTAAGCCTAAAAATAATATCTTCCTATGGAATCTCCATTATATTCTTGTCTGGTTGCATAACTAGGACAAGACCCTCCCTTGGAAGTACCATTATGTTGAAGACTCAGTGCAGGATGAATCTTGATATGTTATGAGTAAATCTTTTTTAGCGACGAAATTTCTAGGTACAATAAGTTTCCTCTTGCAGGGAAGGATTGTGAATCTCCACTTATCCATTTCCAAAAGATGAGAATCACCTATATAGGGCTACCAACTTGTCAAGTAATTGTTTTCTATCTTAATTTCTAAAAAGGGAAGAAACTAGGAATGTTGCCTCCTTAAGCTTATTGATGAATGACATTGATTTTCCACATCAATGCAAGTACCATTCTTTTTCAAAAATCAGGTGGGTACTATCCACATGATTTAATTGATATTCTTTATGAGGAAACATTAATTTTATTTAATTTTTGATGGTGAAATACTTCCATCTCATCTTAGAAAACATTTTAATAACCTATATGCCTCCATCATCTAATCATCTATTAATGTACTTTTTGTGTAGATATCTTGAAAATACTGCACCTCAAGAGGTGGATAGATCCTCTAACCAGGGTATCGGGTGATTTCTAAAACCTCGAATCATACTTGCCGACAAGTTCCTGAGTTTTAAAAACCTCTGATTGGCCAACTATAAAGGCTACCAGAATCATTCAGAGTCGGGGTTGTCAAAGAATAACTAGGTAATTGGTAGCTTTGGGAACTATGGGTGTAAGTTCTTAAGTTATGCATTTCATTGATTAAGATCTATAGTTGATGGAAAATTTAAGGAAGGCTACAAATGATACTTTAGACTACAATTGGGAATCAGTCGAGAGAGGGTGGAATTCAAAGTTTAAAGATGGGGGTAACATCTTGCTAATATTGCAAATGACATTCTCATATTTAGCTCTCAAAACCAACTCCCAAGTTAATTTTTTCTCAATCTAAGTTAAATGTTTCTTTGTGGCCTCTAACCAAAAATTTTATTTGCTTACCTCTATATAAGTGCTTGGTTTAATTTTTTACAATAAGGAAAAGTGTACCTTTTCATTTTATTTCTCAATTCTTCTCCATATCTAAACTCCACTATCTTTATCTCCTATGATTTGATCTTCAAAATGATTCTTTTAATCATAGTTAGCTAGAGTCTTTGAAACTATATTTTCTAACTCACTTCTTGTACCTTCATCTCTATTGTGGACTAAATCATCATTATCATCTTCATCTTGAACAACATTTGACTATATTGTCTCATCCAGACTTTCAATATTCCTTCTCAACCTTTTGTTATAACATACATATGCCTTTTGTATCATATAATAACCAATAAAAACACCTTCATCATATCTATAATTAAACATACCCACATGTTGTTTATGCTTATTGATATAGCACTTTCTTCCAAATGTTTTGAGATGCTTGACTAAAGTTGGTCTTCCTTTTCATAGCCAAAATGGTTTCTTGGTAGTCCTTGGCTTTTGATTTTAGTTTCATTCAAAATATATACTACTATCTAAACCTATTCTCTCTAATACATGTCAAGTAACTTTTCTTGACTTAACATAGTTCTCTCCATCTCTTGTACATTCTAATTCTTTCGTCAACCTTCTCCATTTTAATGAGGCATCTTAGGAGTAGAATATTGTCTCTGAATCCCATGCATCTCATAGAATTATTTGTACCCATTAGAAGTAAACTCTTTGTCGTTGTCTAATCTTAAACATGATTTTTCTATTGGTCTCATTTTCTACCATTGCCTTAAAATTTTTAAACTTCTAAAATGCATCTAACTTTTCTTTTAGAAAATTAATCCAAATAATTCTAGAATAATCATCAATAAGAATCATAAAATACCTATCACTTTGTAGAATCTTTATTATGATTAGTATATATAGATTTGTATGAATCAAACCTAATGGATTTGTAGTAGAATACTCCTTGGTAGGAAAATTAATCTTTTTTGTTATTCCCTCATGACATGGTTTTCAATTGGTAGAGGGAGGCTTCTTGATCTTAGAAATATCTCTTACTGCACCTTTTGAACTATTTCTCACAAGATCATCAAAATTAATGTGTCCCAAACTTTTGTACCAATATCAATTCTCTTCCCTTTGTATATTAAAACAATTCTATCCAATTTAATTCATTTAGGTGATACACATCACTATCAATCTTACTTCCTTTCACAACTAACTCACTAGTATTAATTTTTTTGATTTTACAAACATTTACAGTAAATAAAATATTGAAACCTTTATCACACATTTGACCAACACTTAGAAGATTCTGTTTAAACCTTCTACATATAGAACATCATAGGTTTTTGTCTTTCCATCATCAAAACTCAAAGTACCCCTATTAGTAATCTTAGCAATAGACTTGTTGCCAAGACTCACATCTCCTTTGTCAAACTTATTGAAGTGAATGAGCTTTCTCTTACCTTGAGTCATGTAACTTGAATATCCATTGTCAATGATCCATAAATTCTTTTCCTTCTTAGTATGTAGTGCAGTCTAAGCCACCATTGATTTCTTTGTTCTTTGTCCTTCTAGTTTATTTCTCCAACCCTTTTTGGTTTCACTACTCTAACTTATCGAGTTATTTCTTTTTACATATGGCATAATAGGACTCACAAAATTGCTTCTACATTTTATTGCAATATGCCCAAAATTATTGCACTTATAAAAAAAAATATTGAAATCAAACAATGGTGCAAAAATATCTCTACTAATAAATTTATATCTTCTTGTCAAAAGCTTTCTACAATTCATAGCCTTATCACCAAATTAATTGTAATCAAACCAATAACCAGAAAGAGAATGAGTGAACCTAGTATTTACTTAATAAATAAATTAGTACAAAAAATATTTTCATTTTATAGAAGTCGAGGCTCACAGCCTTCAAATCTTTCTATATTATTTTTTTGGCAAAAGTACCCTATATTTGAATAGTCTCCTCCTTGATGAGGATAGAATGAAGACCAATTTATCTTTAGGTATTCCCATTAGTAATTTTAATATAAATTCAATAACTAAGAAAAATATTCCAAGCTTCATTACCTTCTAGAGCCTTAAGAATCTACTTAGTGCATATGGTTGTACCTTGTTCTTGGATGTCAATAAGACCTATCCCACCAAGATTATGAGAAGCAAAACAAAATTTTGAAGCAATCAAGTGAAAATATAAAGAATCCCATAAGAAATATTCAAGTATATATTCTAAATTTGGATAAGAAGCTTAGGAAGACATTGAACAAGAAAAACAATAAATATCAGTAATAGCTAGAGCTTTAGTAAAAACTTGAAATATTTATTGAGGGGCTTAGTAATTAAATAAGGTAACTTTTCCCCTAGCTAATGATAACTTGACATTAGGAAAAGAGAGAAACTTCTAAGGATAAATAAATTCTTATGAATCTAAAATCTTCTACATGGTCAATTTATTTTAATCAAAAATAAAAATAATTAACCTAAGTGGATTTTAGAAGAAAAACTCTATTAGATTGTATTTTATAGGAATGAAATCTGAAATAAAAATTGAAACTAAAAAATCTAAGAGAGGAGGATTAATGACCAACAATAGTGATATAAGAAAAGGAATTAGTTAAAAAAAATTTCAACAAGTCTCAAGAATTATGGTTAAAACCTAAAGCCTGAAGCACTACAAGTAGGAAAGGCCGCTCTATATAGTCATAGACTTTAGTGAAATCAATTTTAACAAAGATGGATTGTTACTGGTCATTTCTAGCTCTGTTTACTCATTCCCACATAATAATCATACTTTTAACAATACATATGGATTTAATAAACCCACTTTTCTCTAAACAAATAACTGAAGGGAGGATATGGTACAAATCTAGACCTAAACCTTAGCAATGATTGTATAGAGACACTAAACAAGATGATTGCCATTAATTTCAAATATCCTCTAGATCTCCAATATCATTTATGAACTTGTTATTTCTTTGTTGATAAAAACACTTAATTTTCAATAAAAACGTGCTTCTTCTTAAAATAAAAGTAGGATTAATCTTGTATTTTATTGCAATCTCTTTCAATTGATGAAAAAAAAAAATTTAAAAAAAAAAATTCAAAGATAATAAATTCATCTTATTGTATTGAATTTATTTTATGATAATAGACATTGATAATTATACTAAAATTTTAATTTTATAATAAACATAAATTTAGAAATCTATCCTAATCTTTTAACTTTATATAAAATAATATTAAACAGGTTTAAATATGAAAATAATAAAATTTTAAACTTAATACATAAATTTAAAAATTATTAAATTTTAAATATAATCCAATAATATACTGGTACGCAATCCCAAATTCCTCTCCTATTCGAACAATATTCCGATTGCAGGGAGTCGAGACTTTTTAGATTCCACTCTTAGAGGGCCCTTCAACCCAAAGTTTGATAGGTAGCCTAGCAAATACAAAACAGTTGAGGAGGTCCCCCCTCGACCATTTGATGAACCCTTAAAAATATGGAGAAAAAAAAGTAGAACGAAGAACAGATTGAACAATCGATCAAAAAGAAAGATACCACGATCACTCCTGCACCAAGCCGCCTTGATAAGCAGTACAAGGTTACTCTCTCGGACCAAGTTATTATGCCTCAAATTTCGCATCTTCAAGAGAGAGAACTTGTTGGTAAGTTTTGAAAATCTTCTCGCTCATCTGCTGATTTATTGTCATGGGCTAAAAAATGTTGGAAAGGGGTTAAGGAGATTTTTTACATTGATAATGGATTAGGGTTTTTTATTAAAATATTTGGATCAAAAGATTCTAGGGATATGGTCCATAAGTTTAAGGGTTGGTTTTGTAAGGGTTTTGGTCTTTTCACCGTCCCATGGGTACCAAATTTCAAGACAGACTCTGCAATATGTAAATTTCCTCCCTTCTGGATCTCTTTTCCATCCTTGCCTTTGGAATACAGAGATTTAGAGCTGATTGAGTTATTTGCAAACCAGATTCGAATTTTCATTAAACATAATCTTATTCCTTTTGAATTTATTCATCTTCCAATTGAGTGTTCTTGCTTCTAGACATGTCAAAGTTGGTACCAGATAGTTTCTCAGTTGTTTCAAAATTTGGTACTTGGAAGCAAACTATCATTCTTGAAGAACCTGAAATAGTGGATTCTCATTCAGACGTTTTGGGACATTTCAATGCTCAATGTCAACAAGATCTGCAACAAACAATAAAAGTATGTGATGATCATTCCACAGATCCTTCCCTCTGTTTGTTTTCCTCTAGACTAGGTGTAGACTTGCATGAAAGTCCTATTTCCATTCACCAGATACAAGTTGATAATAACCATATTAATCATTCTATGACAAATTTTCCTGAGCATAAGAACCATTCTCCAAATCAGGAAATGCAGATATTGTATTCTGAAAGGTTAAATACGTTCAATAACTATTTAATTTGGAACTGGTTAATATTTGCATTTCAACCTTTCCATCAGAAGGATCAAGGTTTGATTTCCACCAACTCCTTATGCTTGCATACACCATATGAAAATGGTAAAAATGTTGTGGCCAGAATGATATCCCCCTCTCAAAATTTTAAGGGCATGAGTTTTACTTCACTATACACTCCAAGGGAGGCAAATAGTCTATTTTCATAAGTCTTTAGTAAAATGAATATGTCGGTCTCTAGATTGTCTACATCTAGTCATCTTTTTGATTTAATGTTTGCCTTTAAGGAGGATAGTAGCAATCATTTCCCATGTTACAAGAGGCCACTAAAATGGTATGAGGAGCTAGAGGGGCAGAGATCACTAGATAATCTAGGCCAAGTAGCTAATGATTGGCTATGCCCAGTTCGTGCAGTACAGTAGTATGAGGAACCCAAGGTGCAAAGATCACTATATAGCTTAGAACAAATTTCTAATGAAGTGTTACATTCGGTTGGTTCCCAACTATTTGATGAAATTGTTGAAGATATTTTAAATGAGGATGATCAATTGTTCCTAGATCACTTAAAAGTTATGCCAACTGTGTTTCAGGATTCTCATGTGGACATTATGTCTAGTAATATGGAAGTAGAGGTCAGCAATAACCAAACAGATTGTGAAAACCAGCAAGATCCTCCATATGATTTCTCACAATCTCTATCAGTTTCCCAATCACCTACTAGTCTTTCTCTGCTATATAATTCACCAAAACCAAGAGGGAGGAAGCCAAAATCAGCTAAATTGAAAGAGGAAATAGCAGCTAGCATTCAATCTACTTTAGATGGTAAATTTACTATCATTAAAAGGTCGAGGAGGGCATGTTGCTCTCCTTGACCTCAATGAAAATAATTTCATGGAATGTCAGAGGCATTAATGCCTCTGACAAAAGAAATCGAATTAAGCACCAGCTTGATTCGACAACAGCTGATATTGTTATGTTGCAAGAAACCAAAACATCACAGGATACTTTTTAGAAAACTATTCATAAGTGGACAAAATGGAAATCATTGCATGTTTTGGCTCAGGGAGCTTCAGGAGGGCTTATAGCTCTATGAAATCTTACAACTATAAATGCAAAAATAGTAACCACAGGTAATAATTGGCAGCTATTGAATATTCAAAACTTTGATATGTCTTTCAAGCTATTTAATGTTTATGGACCCACTAGTACACTTGACAAAAAGAGGCTCTAGAATACAATAGCAATAGTTATTAATCAATTTGTAGATCACAACATTATTCTAGGAGGATACTTCAATGCTATTGTCTCCCTTCAAGAAAAAAGGGGGGGTATTTGTCCTCCACTAAGGACTATTGAATATTTTGTGGGTTTTATCTCTGATAATACATTAACAGATATAGTGCCAAAGAAGGGTTTTTTTACATGGACAAATAGGAGAAAGAAATTTTCACAAATAGAGGAGAGATTGGATAGATTTATCATTTCTCAACAATGGTTGTTACAAAATTATCAATTTAAGT